>NW_026606066.1:9147500-9747500 GCF_029834395.1 Sorex fumeus
TACTCCCTGTAGATAGGATAATGTACTGCTGTCATATTTTGTACTATCTTTTTCCTATTAGAAGATGTATACATGTTTGAATATATATGCATAAATATGTATATTTGCATATATATGAAAATAAATATTATTTGTAATATCACTGTCACTGCCCTCCCGTTGTTCATCAATTTGCTCGAGCAGACCCAGCAACATTGTGAGACTTGTTACTATGTTTTGGCATATCGAATATTTCACGGGTAACTTGCCAGGCTTTGCTGTGCGGGCGAGATACTCTCGGTATCTTGCCAGGCTCTCTGAGAGGGGTGGACAAATCGAACTCGGGTCAGCCAGGTTGGCCACATGCAAAGCAAATGCCCTACTTGCTGTGCTATTGCTCCAGCCCATTTGTAATATATTATATGAATATTTATAAAATAATATATTAAAACCTTATGAAATATAAGTATATCTCCTTATTTTGTACATATTCTTTATCAAAGTATATATTATATATTGTATATTATATGATATCTACATATCTACTAGAAAGATATCATTTAAGTATATACATTGTGTGTGTATATTATATGTATGTATATATATAGGATATCCTTGGGGTAGAGGATCTTACAGGAAGTAACGTGATAAGACACTTGCCTTATGTCTGTTGGCTTTAGCTGGCACTGCATATAGTTCCCTAAGCACCACCAATAGTTACTTCTGAGCATAGATTTTATAATTGTTCAGCCCTTAGCACTGCAAGGTGTAGCATGAAAATTCAAAACAAATTTAAAAGAAAAGATTTTATGTCCTATTGACCACTATCATTTGTACTATGTATAAACATTATTATATATACTATCTTACTACATATATAATACAATATATGTGGAATTTAAAATTTTTATTAATTATTAATAAACTCTGCCTTTCATAAAAATTTTAAGCGGTACTATACCTAGCAGAGCCTCTCCTGATAATGCTCAGAACTCACCAGGAGTCACATACTGGTGCAGGAAGAAGGGCATGGTTCCAGAGATCAAACCCAGAGTCTAATATATGTTAGGTAGGTTTCTAACCACTTGAGAGATGCTCTACTTTGCCTCTAATTGTCAACTCAATATTGAACACCCCTATAGGTAGATCATGAAAGGTAAAGGAAATAAGATGGTTACTTAAGTTGCTTATAAGACTTGTAATTTTGGCGAACATTTAAGGTTCTTAGATATTAAGGGAGAAAATTATACATTTGCATTGTTTTAATCATTGTATATAATATGACTTCAATAAGAATTTGTGAGAGAGAGAGACTCAGATGGAAATGATCTTATTGTTTGAAGTTATGTAGCTGGAGAAGCCATCACTTGAGGGCCTCTTGGAGTATATAACTGAATATTTGTAATAATTTTTCATTTCAATTCATTAAGACTGCTCTCTTCTTTGAATATAAATTCTCTGTTGTTCCATATTAACCTAATTACTGTCAGGAGCTCTGACACAGCCACAGGCATTTCCTATCTCAATATTTGTATAATTTATCTCAAACAGGAACACAAATTGCAACTATATGGCCTCATAATAGACTTTTCTTTCTTTTGGAGGGGTGTGTGTGTGTTTGTGGTGGTGGGGATAACCTGTGGTGCTCTGTGCTCTGATATCACTTCTGGTGTTTAGGGACTGTATGACGTACCAGAGAGCAAACCCTGGTAGGCCACGTACAAGCTGTACTATCTCTCCAATACCCAAGTTAGATTTTAATGTTATCTGGCATTAAGTTGCTATTTTTACTCTGACATAGAAATCAATCAAATAGCAATATGCATAGTATAAAACATGGAGGTAAAAGATGTTTTTCAATGAAGACATAGGACTGATTTTTATTGACAATGCAAAATAACATTTCCTAAATAAAGTACCTTTATAGCTTAAGGAAAATTTTCTACTCAATCCTAATAAAATATTTCTTATTTAATTCTAATATTCACTGTCACTGTCACTGTCCTCCCATTGTTCATCGATTTGCTCAAGTGGGCCCAGTAATAGATAAAATCTTACTATCTTCCTAAAATGAAAAAGAGCCTATGGTAACAAACCTTTGTACTTTTGAGTTAGAATTTTAAAATATTGCTTAAAATATGAATATAGAGGATGGATAGAAAACATACGAGTTAACACACTGGTTGTTTTCCCATCACCCTGTATGGTCCCTCAACCACTGCTGGGGATGCTACCTGAGCACAGAGCCAGAAGGAATCCTGGGATCCAAAACCTAGATATTTAGATAAATTAGAAAAATAGATACATGCTTAATCTGGTGAATGTCTGAACTAAATCATTTTATCTTCAAACAATTATAAGGTAGTTTATAGAAACTACAGTTTTACAAGAGCATGTTATTTGCAGATTTTACAGTATAATTCAACTGCAAAAAACCACATTAATTTATTAATCATTTCATTGATTGAGTGCTTCGTATGTATCAGGCATTTTTACTTTATCCAAAACTTGCAATGATGTTTTTAAATCTTTCCAAGAAGGAGCAGTGTAACTGGAAAGAGAAGAGCCTTACAGTAGAAAAAAAATGTAATATAATTTCTGAGAGATTTTTATGCTAGGCAAATTATTTCAGTCCAGTTGTTTAGATTTCTGGAAGAAAAGGACTATTCAAAAAATCAAACTCAAGAAACAATTTTCTTGTATTGATTCTGCTAATATATAATTATTGAACCTAAAATTATCCTTTCGGAGAGAGTTTATTCATCTGCAAAATGAAACAAGTTTGTCAAGGTGCCTCTACATTTCATGAAAAATTTCCTAATTCTTTCTCTGTTAATTGACCTCAGTAGGAAAGATGTTTAGTAATATATGATGACAAACTATTTTCTCTTTCTTGGTTCACTTTCAAAGAGGCTACTTGTATGATTTATTCTCATTCTGTCTTGTATGATTTATGCTATTTCTTTCTTTGCAGTAGAGAAAATTAAGTATTTTATAATTGTTAGTTGTTATTATTATTCTAAGAATAAGATAAAGGATTTTTATCAAGTGAAAGATGTTAAAATTGTCCTTGATTCCTACAATATTAGGAATGTCCTGAAGGAAAAATAAGATTCCCACAAGTGTATTTTTTTACACAGATGTGTTGGAGAAGATATTTAGTCATTAAGATTGCTTTGCCATAACTCTCCATTTGTGCATAATAGCTGTATCTAAGATTATTTAGCACTGATAGCAAAACTGCCACTTGTCTTCCTTCTGAAGTGAGAGTAGTAGTTCAGGACTTTCTTTGTGTAAACACCATAATAAAGTTCCAAATTCACCATATTTTACCTAGAAGCATAATCGAAGGTACATCCCCCTGCTGTAGAAGAATGGGAGCAGAATGGAATCAATTCTATAGCCATCTCAGTTATTTTTCTCACATGAATTTGACTGTAGTATTTTTGAGCCCATGAACCAATGAAGATAAAGACTTTCATTTAGCTAGTATATTTTAGGTGTCACGAAAGATTCATAAAGAACAGTGAGTTTCTCAAACGATCTAAGTGAAAAAAAATAGTGATACTTTTGTCTATAAATTTTGCTCACTAAGTAACCCATTTCTTTGGATTTTATGGAACACATAAAATATATTATAAGTTTTTCTTTTTGTTCAATCTTAGGGCAAAGTTACTTATCATATAAAAAAAGGAAATTAAAAAAACACCTAGAATTTTGTACATTAATATTTAAAAATATCATTGATCCTTGCCTCTTACATATACAATAACAATATTAAGATATTCATGTATGTAAAAAACTGGTGAAATAACATTATAGTTGCTTTTCCTGTATATGATGTAGAATATTATGTTATGTTTGGGGCTGGATCGATAGCACAGCGGTAGGGCGTTTGCCTTGCACGCAGCCAACATGGCCGACCCGAGTTCGATTCCTCCGCCCCTCTCGGAGAGCCCGGCAAGCTACCGAGAGTATCTCGCCCACACGGCAGAGCCTGGCAAGCTCCCCGTGACGTATTCGATATGCCAAACACAGTAACAACAAAGTCTCCAATGGAGACGTTACTGGGCCCGCTCTAGCAAATCGATGATCAATGGGAGGGCCTTTACCTTTACCTTTACCTTATTATGTTATGTTTAGTGCAAGATATGAGATATAATAAGTCAAAAATTCAACATCAGTTCTTTACTTTATATGTTACCTGAGCCAAACTTATAAGCAAACCAGGAAATTTTTATACAGTATCTGTAAAAGTAGGAGTAAGTACTGCACTGAATTCATGACAAAGCATGCCATAGAGTAGAAGACATGACATTCTTCGCACAGCAGTGAAGAACTCAGTATGGTTATGTAAAATGAGGACTCGCGTATTACAAGGTCAGCATAGTAGAGAAAGAGACCTTTGTGTCTAACAAATGTATTAGTACCCTGAAGGCATCTATGAGAGATTGCAGACTCATAACATTCGTGGATAAAGAGATATGCATTGCATGCCTGGAGGAAGTCATAGACACAAATTGCTTTATAGCCACAAAATCAGTGCCAAGTGTTTGTGAACTATGTTTGATCTAAGTTTGGATAAATACATGATAAAGTTTTCCTAGTATTAGGTGCTGTATCAGTCAGAAGCAATGATTCATAGGTTCTGGTTTAACTAGAGACTTTGTTTCTAAAAATAAGAAATATATATATTCTCTTATCCTGATGCATTTTCTTTCCATCAATTCTTTTATTCAATAATTATTTACTGATCACCCACTATATCAGGTGCTATGCTAGGCTGAGGATATTGTGGCAAAATAAAAAATGTGGTTTTCTTATTATAGAGTTTCTGGCTTAATCAAGGTCACAGTTATTAAACAAACAAATTAATATATTGTATGTAATGATAAAATTATTTGGGAAAACAGTCTGGAATAAGAAGAAGGAGTTATGAGATATACTTTCTCTGTAATTAATTGAAAGAAGATTTTATGAGGAGATTATATTTAAAAGTGATTTGGAAAACACTTGGAGCTATCCAGACACAGTGATATGAAAATGTGCAGTGCATCTGAGAACTGAAGTTTGGACTATGTAGTTGGGATTAAGTAACAAAAAATTTCATTGGATTAGATTTTATGTTGAATAGATATAGCTTTGACCATTGTCTTTCTTATTTTTTCTCCAATGCTACAAAGCAAGATGTTTGTAAGAAATAATTAAAGTTTTGATGACTTATCCAAGGTATTTTATAGATTTTTTTTTTACAATTTCCATTAAAAACTTGTATTTTTAAGCAAAAGAGAAAGGGGAGGAATGTATTTCATAAGCCAGGCATTAGCAATCATGATTGGAGATGTAAAAATAAAAGACATGTAGAGAGAAACCAGAGGTATTTTTTTTCCATTATAAATGGAGAAATATTGATTTAGTTGTGTTTAGATAAACTTAAGGGTATAATTGGTAGAATTTAAAACAGAAGTTCTCTCCTTAAATCTCTTCTTAAGACAAAAGCAAACAAAATATGGTCCATATTTCAAGAGAGGAAACATAAAAAATGGCATAGAAGCATAGAAAATAGAATCCATAAAGCACTTGACAGAAGTAAGACCAAACATATCAGTTATGACAATGTACGTAAATGTGTTGAACTCCCCAATTAAAAGGCAAAGACTCTCAGATTGGAATAGAAAACAACATTCAACAATATGCTGTTTACAAGAGACAAACTTAAAACAAGATGACTTAGAAAGGTTATAAATAAAGGGTAGGCTAAGATATATCCATAAAATGCAAACAAAAAGACAACAGAAGTAACAATATTCATATCAACCAAAGTGGAATTCAAGATAAAAACATTAATTATGCAAGTAGAATTATAATCATTTCAAAAGAATCCATCTAAATGAAGTCATCTTTATTACTTATGATATTTATCTCAAATAGGAAGCGATAAATAACAAAGGAATATTAGTCCAAAGACAATAAAGAGGAAGAGCAAAACAACGTTTCAGTAGAAAGGTTTCTACCGGGGCAAGGGATGGCGAATAATTTAGGGAAGGGAATACTAGGACAATGGTGGAGGAAAAATGTAGCTGCCAAGAGGCAGACTGGTGGGGCAGAAGGTAAATAGAGGGCTTTTGTAGAAGATAGTGGATACTGGTGGAAGAATTGGTGTTAGAACATTGTACATCTAAAACCCAATCACAGATCTGTCTAGGTCCTTGAGAGTGGAGAAATAGTACAGGGTTTCCCTTACCTGTGTTTGACCTATTTTAGAAACCAGCACTACCTACGGTCCCCCAAATCCCACCAGAAGAGGTCCCTTAGTACAGAGCCAGGAGTTAAACCTGAGCACTGCAGGGCAAGTTCCACCCAGCCCCCCACCTTAAAAAAAAACAAAATGAAAAAATCTTTACGTTGTTATTCATTTTTGTTGAACACACAAGTCTTTAATGTGTACCATCTATCAAAGTCTACTACTATGACTACAGTTTTTATTAAATATTATTTATGTAGGATTTTTTACTTTGTATATTTTTTGTCATTCTTGGTGATACAATAAAAATTAATTTAAAACCCTGTACTATTTCTCCAGTCTCAAGGACCTAGACAATTTTGATATATATTAAAACTCACACTTTTCTATAGAGAAAAAAGTACTCATTTTTAAAAGATGGCAATATCTTAGGACAGATTTAAAATGAAAATAAATTCTCTGAAGGAAGAATTATTCAAATTTAAGAGTATGTTTGAATTATTCAAATTATACTTACAAAAACACATTATAGTGAAATAATAAACAAATTTCTTTAGTAACATAAAATATTCAAACATACTCTTAAATGAATACTGAGTCAAAGAAAATGCACAAACTAGTAACAAGTAATAGAAAATACCAAAACTGATAAAACCATATCTAACATTTATATAAATATAATAGAAATTTTACTAAGTCCCTTCCATGAATTATTTTAATTAATTCTCACACCAAATATAAATATAAGTAATTTTATTCACATCTGCATTTCCAGAAAGTGAAGCCTTTAATTGCCATGTCTTTTACCCAAAGTAGCACTGTCCTCCCATTGTTCATCGATTTGCTTGAGCAAGTCCAGTAACATCTTCGTTGTGAGACTTGTTACTGTGTTTGGCATATCAAATATGTCATGGGTAACTTTCCAGGCTTTGCCCTGCAGGTGAGATACTTTTGGTAGCTTGCTGGGCTCTCCGAGAGGGGTAGAGAAATTGAATCTGGGCCGACCAAGGGTTGGCCACGTGCAAGGCAAACACCCTACCCATTGTGCTATTGCTCCAGCCCTTACCCAAAGTAAAATATGTAATCATGTAAGAATGGAAATTTCATTGTAGCATAGTTAAGAGGTGAAGCAAAGCTCTTGTTTGAGGCAATTATTAAAATGCATTCATTTTATTTAAATTAAACAAATAGAAATTGAAGAACTTAAAAACCATCAGTTTGAGAAATAGTATAGGGGTTAGGATCTGACATAGCATGCAATCAAACTTATTTCTATCCCTGACAGTGCATTTGGCCTGCTGACCATAGAGCAAGGAGTATTTTCCTGGGCACTGCTAGGGGGCTAGAGTGGGACATAAAAGTTAAAGACTAAATGAAATATAACCCAAAATTTATAAAAAAAAAATGGTAAGTAGGTAGGAAAATGATCTAAAAAGCTGAGAGACAAAAGTAAAAAAGCAAACTTTGGTCTTAGTTTTTAGGAGAGGCAATCACAAATGTATGAATGAGAGAAAATTATGATAAGATAAAGTATATTAATTAGAGATTAAAAGTGAAAAATAAGACATGAGAAAGTGATTAATTATAAGAAATTTAAGGACAGTTGAATAATATTTTAATTGTGTAAGTTTCAATTTATCTAAAAATGAGCTAATTTGGAGTAAATATTTTCCAATGTTCTTTTTAGATATGACATTGTGTTTCTATGTATGAAATATATATGTCCTATCAATTCTATTACGACAATATATATTGCATCCCTTCCTTCATCTCTACTGATCCCACTCACATTAGTTCATCTGAACACTCGTCTTCAATTAATTTTTATCATTTAGTGATTATTTAATTTTACATTTCAATATATTTTTTCCAAAGTTATTTGTCTCAAACCTTATTGTAGTGGTATAATATTTTTGTTAACTAAGTTGCAAAAACAATGTTTCCTAATGTTCAAATCCAAATCCATGTATATCTCCAAATTACTGCTGCATCTCCTTCTATTCTTGAGCTCTCATCTAGAGTTCTAGGTGCCATGAAACATTTGAAAAGCTTAACTTTTAATATTATTGTATCACTGTATCACTGTCATCCCATTGTTCATCGATTTATACTAGAGGGTGCCAGTAATGTCTCCATTCATCCCAGCCCTGAGATTTTAGCAGCCTCTCCTTACTCTTCTTTCCTGATGAACTTTTCATATACATCTTTAATTTTCCTGCCATGTTCTTTAAATTAATATATTTCTTCTGTTTCAAATGTTTTTATTCTACTTTTCCATGTCTTTATTCTATTAATTCTTCAAATTCAAACAAAACAATTTCCATTGATCCTTCTGTATAAATTGTGAAAGAAATTCTTTTATATTAGACACTTCTAGACCTTAGTGACTTAATAGTAATATTTGCATTTTATTGATCAGAAGTTAGCTTAGAGACTGAGAAACAGTATCAATATATACACAGAACCTAAACAAAATGAGTTTTGTTGAGCATATAAATCTTTGAGTTTTCTCTCTTCCCTTTGCAGAAGAACACAGAGTATTTTTTCTTTTAAAATTTATTTACGCAAAAAATTTCTGCTATATCATAATTGTTAAGAGTCATATTTCCTCACTGGAAAGATAGTAAAGGGGATCTGTGTGACTTACACACAGATGACCCTGTTCAATAACAAGCACAACACATGTTTCACAAACACTACCAGGTTCTGAACACAATACCAGGAGTAAGCCCTGGTCACAGCTGAGGTTGGCCCCCCAAACTAACAATAATAAATTACAGATTAAATGGATTAAATGTATTAATGTGGTTCCAGCCACAGCCATGCTTAAGACCACTCTCCACACGTTTGGATGAGCCTCATCACAAAAATCACAAATCATCCTGTTATTCGTTGATTGCCTCGAGCAGGCCCCAGTAACGTCTCCTTCATCCTAGCCCTGAGATTATATTCAAGGCTCTTTAGGAGAATGAGACCCATCATTGTTACTGGTATTTGGCATATTGGCTATGCCACGGGGAGTTTGCCAGACTTTGCCGTGTGGGCAGGCCACATTCGGTAGCCTGCCAATTTGTCCAAAGTAAAGGTAAGGCAAAGGTAAAGGCCCTCCCGTTGATCATCGATTTGCTCGAGCGGGCCCAGTAACGTCTCCATTGGAGACTTTGTTGTTACTGTGTTTGACATATCGAATACGTCATGGGGAGCTTGCCAGGCTCTGCTGTGCGGGCAAGATACTCTCGGTAGCTTGCCGGGCTCTATGAGAGGGGCGGAGAAATCGAACTCGGGTCGGCCATGTTGGCTGTGTGCAAGGCAAATGCCCTACCGCTGTACTTGAGATAATAAGATGTCTAATAAGATGTCACACGGCCGAGAATGCGGCCGCGCAGTTCTGGGAACTGGTTTTTATAGTCTCTGAGTCTTGGCCACTGATGGGATTACACGGCACCAGGGGCCAGTTGGTGGGTGTGACCCCCGCCTACTGGAATTTGGAGGATCTAGGTGGAGGATGCTCGGCCCAAATCCAAGTAGGCTTGGAGATCTCGGCCCCGGAACCCGCGTGACTTTGTCCCTCTGCCATGCATGAGCCTCATGCATGAAGAAAATAGCAGAGGAACCCAGGTATGAGGGACCCGGGGTGTAGATATCCAAGACTGCTCAGATCGTGACTGGGCCTCCTCCACCCAGATTCCCCATCTTCCAGTATGTAGGCGTTACACCCACCAACTGCCCCCGGAGCCATGTAATCCCATCAACGGCCAAGACCCAGAGACTATAAAACCCAGCTCCCAGAAGAGAACAGCACAGAGTCTCCTGCCTCCGCACCTGGTTGTCCTCACTGGTGCCCCTTGGAGGAGGGTGGGTTGAGTTTCCCTCCCCACCCTGAGCAGAGCCCTGGCAGCCGAAGACCTCTGGTTCCAGTCACAGCCATGCTTAAGACCACTCTCCACACGTTCAGACAAGCCTCACGCATGAAGAAACTGGCAGAAGAACCCAGGTGTGCGGGACCTGGGGCATAGATCTCCAAGCCTGCTCAGATAGGAACTGGGCTTCCTCCACCCAGATTCCCCATCTTCCAGTATTTAGGTGTTACACTTACCAACGGCCCCCAGAGCCGTGTAATCCCATCAAAGGCCAAGACAGAGAGACTATATAACCCAGTTCCCATAAGCGCATGGCTGCATTTGCAGCCACGTAACATCTTATTATCTAGCTCTTACTCTGGAGAACCTGGCAGGCTACCAAAAGTATCCTGCCAACACAGCAGAGTCTAGCAAACTCCCTGTGGTGTATTCAATAAGCCAAAAACCAGTAACAATGACGATCTCATTCTCCTGACTCTGAAAGAGCCTCAAATGTGGCACTTTCTAAAATCTCAGAGCTAGGACAAAGGAGACGTTACTGTGCCTGCTCGAGGAAATTGATGAACAATAAGATGACAGTGATACAGTGAATTGTATTAAATGACATAGTTATTTGTTTGACAACTATAGAAAAGAATAGGGTAAAGAACAAATAGGACAGAACAAAAAAAAGTGAGAAAAGATGAGAAAGTAATCTCTGAAGGAGTACTTTTTAGAAAGCTGGAGGAAAAACAGGAAGTAAAGCACTACCTGCTCTGTATGGCTCAAATAAAAAAGTTAATTTATTTCCAGGGCTTCATAAAATCTTACAGCATGTGATTCCCAAGTCCTGCCAGAACTGATCCCTAGTGTGGAACCAGGAGTAAGCCTTGAACAATGCTGGGTGTGGACAAAACAGAAAAACAAAACTAAAAATAGAAAAAGAAATGTCAGTAACATGTTGGTGACAAATTCTAGATGTGGTATCTCAGGAATTTTGTAGGAAGATTTTTTGCAAGCACAAGAAAGATTGATATATCTGGAGTCTCAGTTTTTTCCAATTCAGAAATTATGATCAATTGTAGTAGCAAAACAATAAGTGGATTTTGTTGAATTGAACTTCACCATTGTATGTTAAATCTGTGTTATTGACTGGGATATTCAGATTTCTTCTTTTATTAGTGGATAATAAATAGAAAACCAACAAGGAATACAAGTCCCTTGGGCACAGCATTTTATCATGGGAGTGGAGGCCAGTTGACACAACACACGTATGCAAACTATATACTCCCTTTGATTATTGTGTATGCAGTTGACTGCATTGCAGAGACATACACGTATATTTCCAAAGTCTTCATTTGTTTCAGTGGCTTCATACCAAATCTTTTGCCTCCCTTGGACTCCCACTTGACCCTGATAGTAGAGGATCTATCATATTATATAACATACAATTTGTGTTCTCTGAAGAATTCCCGATTCTCACCAAGTTGTAGGTTTATGGAAGGTCCTAACAAAGCTTATTGCTTTGAAACTCCTTCCTCGTTTCTCATTATAAACTCCTACCCTTTCTAAAATTTCTCTGGGGGTCCCCATGGGTGGGAGTGGGGACATAGTCATATAGGCATTCTGCCAAAGGCAGCACCACAATAGATTAGCAATAAGCCTGCTTAGACAAGGTTTCTAGACTTCCCTCTGGCAACAGTTCATCACTTCACTCTGCTCCAGGACATGCTCTGCCTGTTCTGCTTGGATCAGTGCCTGTTACTGCCTCAGGGCTGTCCAGCGCCAACTTCAAACACTGTGCCCTGCGCAATGGAATTCCTTGGCTATTTCCTCATCACTGGATGGTACAAGGATGCCCTTGGGCTAGTTTCTGCACCATCTCTGCAAATGTCCTGATTTTCATTTTCCCTGTTCTACCTCCAAGCCACCAAATAAAGCCTCTAGAGCTCATTTGGAGGATAGAGTTTCCCTCTCATCTGCTCCTTAATAAAACATCCACATGGGCGTCAGAGACATAGTTAGTACTGAGGTTAAGGTGTCTGCCTGGCAGACAGCCAAGCCTTTTCCATCCCTGGAACCATATTGTCTCCTGAACAAAGTGGAGTGTAGCCCCGGAGGTCCCAGAGCACAAGGCTGACCTGCCAATCCCCAGCAATAGCAGAGCCTTAGGACAGAATCACTAACTCAGTTGACAGAAAAATCACTGGATTGGGAATTTGTGGTTCCTGAAGATTGCCCCCATCACTAAAGTAATAACAATTAAAATTTTTAAGTCTCCATCTTCCTAAAGATATTTACACTGTATATAAATACGTGAATGAGACCAGTTGTAGTTACTGGTTTTGGCATATCGAATACACAACGGATAGCTTGCCAGGCTCTTCCGTGCGGGCGGAATACTCTCGGTAGCTTGTCAGTCTTTCCGAGAGGGATAGAGGCTTTTGGGGCGACCTCTAATCACCTTTGTAGGTGTTACCATATTTGAACCCTATCAAATATGGTACGACAATTCTGGAAGATGGGTATTTATGCCAAAACCAGTAACTACAACTGGTCTCATTCACCTCACCCTGAAGGCTTCACCGACATGGCAGCACTGAGAAGGATGAGAAAGGAGAGGCAGACAAAATCTCAAGGCCAAACTAGGCTGTCACAACCATGGAAGACAAAAATGATCGCCTGTACTTTCAATGCACGTACGCTAGCATCAGATACATCCATCGAGGACCTTATGGTACAAGCACGAATGATCAAGTACGACATCATTGGTCTGACCGAGACAAGAAGGCACAAATCTCACCATGCTGTTTTCGACACTGGAGAATTGTTCCTCAGAACATGTGGTAAAAGAGTTGTCGGAGGTGTCAGTGTCCTTGTCAACACAAACTTGGCCAAGAGCATTGATTCATTTGAATGCCTAACAACCCGAATCGGATGTTTACATTTCAATAGATGTGGCTCACTGCCTGCAGTTTCTATCTTCGTTGTCTACGCACCAACATCTCATTATGATGAAAGAGAAATCGAGAAGTTCTACATGGAGCTGGAGAAGTTCTATAAAGAAGACCACACCTTCTACAAGATCATTGTGGGTGATTTTAATGCCAAGATAGGACCCGAGAAGATCAGCTGAAAAACTTCACATCGGGACCCATGGCCTTGAATGGAACGAACAGGGTGAGAGACTGAGTTCATCATGTCAACCAAGACAATCCATGGTAACTCACAGTTCCAGAAGGCAGAATCTAAACGATGGACATGGGAGTCTCCTGGTGGACGATTCCACAACGAAATAGACCACATCATATTCAATCCACGGTTTTGCCTGACCGATGTCGCTGTTGTCCCAAAATTTCGAACAGGATCGGACCACCGTCTCCTTCGTGCAAAATTCTACTTCACAGAGCGGGAAGAAAGGGCTGCAAAGTTCAAAAAGAGAACTCTCAGAACAACCACCAACTGGGAACTCTTTGGCACTATTGCAGCAACATGGGAAGATGCCATTGTTGACAACATTGACGAGGAATACGATCGACTGGTTTAGCACCTCCATGAATGTACGAGGAACGCCAAAAGAGAGATAGCCACAAAAAAAGTCCGTCTTCAAAAACTCTTGAGCTAATTCACCAGTGTGGTTTGGCACATGCCTCAGGCAACTGCAAGCTAACGTCTGAGCTCGCAAAGCAGTGCAGAGATGCGATCAAGGAAGACATCAAAGAGAGAAGAGCAGAAGTACTGGTAGATGCGGCAGAAGCTCGGAAAAATATTCGTTCCGCCTGCCTGTCCTTCGCTAACTACAAGACCAAGATGACTGCCCTCCAATGTCCTGATGGATCCATCACATCCTCCAGAACGGCAATGGAGAAGATTATCTATGACTTCTACTCAAATCTCTTCGATAGCCATGTCCACTTGCCGACATATCAAATTCCACAGGATGGATATGTCGTTCCCAACGTTCTCCCTTCCGAAATCCGACACGCCATTTCGTCGGTAAAGAAACAAACAGCACCCGGCCCAGACAAGGTCAGACCTGAACACCTGAAGAACCTGCCATCAGTATTCATCAATACACTGGCTCGGCTCTTCACTCGCTACCTGTCTGAATGCAAGGTTCCGTCCCAGTGGAAAACCAGCAAGACCGTACTACTGTTCAAGAAGGGAGACATCCATGACATTGGCAACTATCACCCGATCTGCCTATTGTCTGTCATCTACAAGTTGTTCACTCGAGTCATCTAAATAGGATTGGCAGAACACTAGATGAAGGACAACCATGCGAGCAAGCCGGGTTCCGCAAAGGATTCAGCACTGTCGACCATATCCACACAATAACCAAACTCATTGAGGTTTCTTGGGAGTTCAAGATGCCACTCTGTTTAACGTTCATTGATTTAAACAAGGCCTTTGATTCTGTTGAGATGGAAGCAGTCATTGAAGCCCTAGCCAATCAGGGCATTCAAGCCCAATACATCAAGATCCTCCGTGAGCTATATTGCGGATTCACTACTAGGATCTCACCATTCTACAAAGAAGTAATCATAGATGTCAAGAGAGGGGTTTGGCAGGGTGCTACCATTTCACCAAAACTCTTCAGTGCCACCCTCGAGAACATCATGCGACGACTGGAATGGGAAGAAATGGGAGTGAAGATAGATGGTCGGCAAGTACACGATCTATGCTTTGCTGATGACATTGTTTTAATAACACCAAACATCAGCCAAGCGGCACAAATGCTGGCCGACTTTGACCGTGAGTGTGGAAAGGTAGGACTACAGCTGAATCTTATGAAGACAATGTTTATGAGAAACAGCCTCGTTCCTGATGCCCCATTCACTCTCAACGGAACGACCAACTCTGAATGTAACAGCTATGTGTACCTAGGTCGAGAAGTCAACATGACAAATGACCTGGCACCCGAGCTGCGCAGGAGGAAGAGAGCAGCTTGGAACACCTTCAAGAACGTCGAAGAAATAGCTAAGAGGATGAAGAACCTCCGGCTCCGGGCACATTTCTTTGATTCCACTGTTCTTCCTGCATTAACATATGCCTCAGAGACCTGGGCCCTACCCAAACAGGATGAGAACACTATTCAGGTCTCCCAAAGAAGAATTGAAAGAGCTATGCTTGGAATATCACGTTTCACTCAAATGAGAGAAAGAATCCGGAGTTCTGACATCCATCGAGGATCAAGAATCAGGGACGCTGTCTCATTTGCCAAGGTGTCGAAAATCAGATGGGCTGGTCACGTAATGAGATTTAAGGACGACTGCTGGACTAGAGCTGTTACCGACTGGATCCCACGGGATGTCAAAAGACCACGTGGCCGCCCACCTACCAGATGGTCAGACTTCTTCGTCAAGATCATGAACGATCGGTTTGAGACCCTTCATGTTCCCGGAGCGAACAGATGCCATTGGGCTACACTAGCAGGTGACAGGGACAAATGGAGACGTTACTTTTTGTTTGTTTAGGGGCCATATCCAAAGGCGCTCAAAGCTTACTCCTGGCTTTGCTTTCAAAGACTACCCGTGACAGGGTGTCAGAGGACCATGTGGGGTGCTTTGGATCAAACTGGAACAACTGCATGCTCTGCATCCACTGTAGTGTCTCTCTGGCCCTAATTCATGCCTAAATATAAATACATTAGTCATACTAGCTACTTTAGTGTTCATCAAGGATAGCTAATATTATTTATACTTACTGTTATCTCTAGTATCGGTTGATGAAATTAAGGCACCAAAAAATTAGCTTCCTCTAAGACAAAAGGCCACTAAATTGCAAAGTCTGGAGTTGCAAGAAGCAACATTCTGCTTGGAAATCTTGTACACTTAAGCACATTTCTTCCCCTCCAATTCCCAGGCCCTGTTGGTGACTACAGTTTCTTTATAGTCATCATTTTTTCCTCTAAGATATGCTTTTCCCTCTGAGCTTTTAGATAAACCTCCAAACGTCAGGGGCCTCATTCTATTTCAGCCCAGGTGAAAGGAATTTGTATATGTCTCATATTCTACTTCCCCAAGATCTGAACGCAAAGTCTTTTTCAAGAAGGTTCTTGTCCCATATTAACAAAGGGCTACAACTAGATGGTAGAGAATTGCTTCTTAATACACTGATACATTCTGTCCTAACTAGATCTTCTCCCACTTTTTGACTCCCTTTAATTCCAGAAATAGGTGAGATTTTCCATGGTTGAACATTCTGCAATAGTACATGTCATCTAAGAATTGTTCAATGTAAGTCCAATGTACAGCCTTAAATTTTTAAATGAATTGATACAAATATTGGGTTATAATAAGAGGAAACAAATCTTCAGGTCAGGGTCAATAAAGATGGATTTTATGTCTAATATCAATTATGTGAATATTTAGCAACACTATTGCATAAAATTTACACAGCTGGCCTTGAAATTATTTAAAGTAGTTACAAGATAAAGTACTACAGTCAAAAAGGAGTTGGGTCCACAATCAAGTAAAAATTCAAAACTGGATGTATGGGAAAATCAATAAGGTTTTGTTATTTATTTTCCTCTAATAGAGACCTCTGTGGAGTACCCAGAGTCACCCAAGTTATGATCAGCCCCTATAAGCGGCCTTGATAATTCAATGCTAGGTCTTGTGGTGATAGGGACCAGGGCCAAATCCAGTGGAGTCCAGTGCTCAGTGCTCAAGGGAATATTTTGTGCTGTATATTGAAGTTCAGACCTTGTACTTGCAAGTCATATGTTTTACCCCATTGAGCTATGTAATGATCTCTATTAGTTATTATCATTTTTGCTTTATATTTCTATATTATGGTTGATATCACTTTTAGTAATAAGTTTGCTTTCTTGAATTCTTAAATATTTATAATTATTGAAAATAAAAGTCACTCTATTAAAGGTCATTAAATGGGGCTGGAGAGACAGCACAGAAGGTAGGGTGTTCGCCTTGCATATGGTCGACCCAGGTTCGATTCCCAGCATCCCATATGATCCCCCAAGCACCGCCAAGAGTATTTCCTGAGTGCATGAACCAGGAGTAACCCCTGTGCATTGCCGGGTGTGACCCAAAAAGCAAGAAGTAAATAAATAAACAAACAAATAAAAGTCATTAAGTACCAATATGCAAAGAACGGTTTCAGTGTACAAAATTAGGTGTTGTCACAAGCTGTTCACGAAAAATTCTCTCTGGGATGTCCTGTTGCCAACACTTGAATATCTATAAGGGAGTACAAAGAGGTATATGACATAAATGTTCTCAAGAGAACAGGGGAGAATCTGATCTGCATCTGCTTCTTCAGGAAGCTAATCTCTGTCTATGTGAATTCCTCCTATAGTTTATTCCCACTATATCCTGGTAACGTGATTTCCTATAATTGTTACTTGATGCATCAATTTTCTATTGCTGCCCAATAAATGACCATAGAAAGCTTAAAACAAAACAACTTTATAACTATAAATGCTGTGGGGTCAAAGTCTGCCTCCTGTGCCCCCAAGGTTTCAGGAAACTGCAATCTTTTGGAGCGTCTGGGGAGGATCCATCACCTACACTGTGGCTTTGACAGAATCTAGTTCCTCTCATTTTGAGACAGAGGTTCATGTTTTCCTATGACATGTAAACTGGGAGACTTTTCTAGGTTCTAGAAGTCACCATAATACTTAGCTCATAGCCATTTTGCTTCATCTTTAAAGTCAGAGATGTTGTTTGAGTGTTTCCCTCTCCCATCTCTTGGGCTTGCCCTTCTGTCTGTCTCATCTACTTTTAAGAATTTCTGTGATTAGATCGAATTCACGTACATAATCCAGGATAATCTCTCCATTTTAAGGATTTTCCCTAATTACACCTGAAAAATCCCCTTTTCCATGTAAGATGATACAATCATGGGCTCTGTGAATTAGAGTATAGATGTCTGTCTCTGGGGGCATTTACTATCACACTTAGATATCAAGTCGCTTTGGTATCACAGGCCATCGTCTATGTCTGCAGTGTATGACCACGCCAGCTTCACTTCACCTTGTAATTGCCTTGTACATTTCTCTGTATTAGAGAAATGTACTTGAATTTTAATATATTTTCACCTAAAGGCCAGAATTGTCTGATGCTCTTTAGTGGCATACTCTACAGTTCAGCATTTGCAGGTTATTTGGGATTCTTAAGCACAGAGAAGACATTTTTATTCATCAAAGTGTTTGAGATTGTGATCTTTAAGTGGAACTGTGCAAACAACCATGAAGTCCTAATATCACGTTGGAAATGCAAAAAGTTGATCTTTATTTTCAGACTTCAAATTGCTTATCAGACCCTATAAAAGACAAAGTAAAGACCATAAAAACAAACGTATGGCATTGTTATCTACAGATGGAAAACTAGGAGAAAAGAAAATCACAACACAATTTTGTCAGCAAACATTATTCTGAAATTCATTTATGGACTCATTTTTGAGTGCTTACTTTCTCCTTTCACAGCTAGGTCCTATTCCCCTACATAAACCATTAATTTAGAAATATAAATAAGACTTAGGAAGCCATTATTAAAGCATCAGAGAAAAACAGGAAATAATAAAGAAAATCTACTCTAAACCTGCTTAGATAATTATAATAAGCAAGTCATGAATTAAGAATGTAGTACTGCAGATAAAAATATGGCTTCAGATGTACAGCATCTTTTCATAGTATTTATTCTAAGTTGTATTTTTGTTATCAACCTGCAATTCTATTTCTTATCAGTTTGTCTTTCTTTGATCAAGAAATGTTCCATAAAGTGAATATTTATCTATGCTATTTCATATGATTTTCCAAGCTGATTTTTTCTTTATAAAACACTATAGTTCTGTGCTATATAAATAGGTATCCCTTTACTTAAGAAAATGGCAGTAGGAAAATTCAGTGTTTCCTAAGTTTACTGAAATACAATATTTTTAAAAAATGTAATAAAATATACTATTGGGTATAGCAACATTTAATGATCCATTGAATTAAGGGAGTTGTATAATTAAAGTAGATTTTTTAATATAGATTAGTAAGTTTGGACTAGTTTGGAAGTAAGAGTCTTGAGTACAGGAAAGCACATAGGAGAATGTTGCAGTTAATTTTAAGGACATGATTCAGGGAAAAAGCCATAAAATTAAGCATTTAATCATAAATCTCTAAGACCCCAGATCTACAGTGGACTGTTTATATCACTAAATCATGTTTCACTTGTTTCATTCTTTTAGTTAAATCATTGCTTTCTAAGCCATTTTCATTCTTAACTGAAATGCTTCTCACATAAAAGCCCTCTAGTTATACTTTCTTCAAAGAAATTAATCAAGCAGTATCATTTCCTATATAAAGAAGAATTCTGAGAAATCCAAAAGACTCAGTCTAAAAAGAAAACTTTGATTAGCTATCAGTCTGCTGTGATGTAGAATGTTTAGGTGAACTGTGGTACAAATTATACCATATATCTGAAATCACATTTATAAACTTGCTTTTTCTTAGCTAACTTACAGCATTGTAGTATGCCTTTTATTTTTTTGCTTTTTTGGGTTACACCCAGCGATGCACAGGGTTCATGCACTCAGGAATTACTCCTGGCCGTGCTTGGGGGACCATATGGGATGCTGGGAATCGAACCCAGGTCGGCCACTTGCAAGGCAAATGCACTACCCACTGTGCTATCACTCCAGCCCCCTGTAGTATGCCTTTATCCTGGACCTCAGCAATGATATTAACTTATTTCTTCAACAAAAATTTGCTCCAGTGAAGTTTAAATCTGATACAAAATGAAACAGGACTCATGAAGACTGTGGCAAGCATAATTTTTCTCTTTTTTACCTATTTTTCCTTTTCTTTGTGGTTCTTTCTAATGACATCAAAACCAGAGTGATAGTAGCACTGTAGTACTGTAGCACTGTCCTCCTGTTGTTCATCAATTTGCTTGAGCGGGCACCAGTAATGTCTTCATTGTGAGACTTGTTGCTGTTTTTGGCATATTCAATACTCCACGGGGAGCTTGCAAGGCTCTGCCCTGCTGGTGGGATACTCTTAATAGCTTGCCAGGCTCTCGAGAGGGACAGAGGAATCATAATAAGCAATAGAAACTAAATTATCTGGCACCTGCCCTTGGCAGGCAGGCTTGAATGTTGGTGGGAAAATTCGAAATAATGGCAGTGTGATTAGTGTTGAAATACTGAATGTAATCAATTAATGTGAAAAGCCTTATGAAAATTAAAAAAAAAAAGAAAAAAAGAAAGAAAAAGTAACTAACGACCATCTGCTGACTGTACATGAGGCTTATTCTTTTCGTTTTTTACTTCATTTTTTGGGGTGTGGGGGTGTTCCTAGCCTGCTGCCCGTGAGCCATGAGGTGCTGGGATGGACCAGGGACTCTAGCCCGCCTGGACTAGAGGATCACAGGATGGGATGGAACAGAAAATGAAGCTTGTGGCACATAGGGGTGTGGTGGGAGTCCGAGGGGCGTGTTGGACACACCGACCTTTCTTCATGGGGGATACGACTCCGGCTGAGGGTCTGGGAGAGAGGAAAACAGAACAGCATGAAAGGAGATTAAGGAAGCAGCCGTTTCGCTATGGGTGCGGCCACAGGTCCTGCCTGGCACCTGTCCTAGAGGGTAGGGCGTTGGCCTTGCAGGCAGCCAATATGGCCCACCCTAGTTCAGAGTGATAGTATAAGGGTTAAAACAATTGCTTTATATGTGACTGATTCTAATTTGATCCCCAGGATCGCAGGGTCCCCAGTTTCTCTTATTTGTAACTTTAGTTTTTAACTTGAAAGAAGAAATATTGGATTTTATATAAAATAAAAATTATTCGGCAATTTTCATTACATCCAGGCAAAACTTTTCATGTTATTATTGAAGCAAAGATGGAAACAATGGATGTCAATATTGTCAAATATATTTAATTTGTTTGGCATGAGTGTACTTTGGGGGAAAGACTAAAATGTCACATTTTGTTTAATGAAATTATTATATTATTTACAGTTCTCACCATTCATTATTACTTAACTTTAATCACTGACTTGATTTTTTAATTTCTGGTCACAAAATAGTTTAAAAAAACACTGTTGTAGATACTGCACAATATAATGTGGAGAAATCTTGAGGCCTTATCTTCTTAATTATGATTGGGAGGGTACACCCTGGATACATCCTGGATTCATCACTTCACACATTTACCAGCTTTTTATGATGTTACCAAGGATGCAAATGAAGAGCCAGGTGAAGAGATACATAGAGTTCTGTGAAAGTCAAGTGCAGAAGTTTCTGATCCTGAGGAGTTAGAGTATCATCCTCCCAGTATATAGACATCTTTATCAGCCCAGTGTTGTTTTAAAACCTGTACGCTGGTATTTGTGTTTTTGTTTGGGGTGGGGGGAACACATCTGCCTGTACACAGAGCCTACTATTGGCTCTGTATTCAAGGATCACTGTTGGTGTGCTCCAGAGACCAGATTTGATGTTGGGGGTAGGTCTTGGATTAACTGTGTGCAAGGCAAGGGTATTATCTCTGTACAATCTCCCCAGCCCAATTATAGGAACTTTTATGGTGATTTTTATCAATAACCAAATACCAGCCTCTCTTGACTTACAAAAGTATGGGCATATATGGGAATAGGGAGGAGGAAAATGAAGTTCAAAGTTTCAAATCATGTTAATTTTTTTTCCTAGAAAACAGCTCCTAGCCTGTAACTATCCTGGAAAATAATCAAAAATATCTGAAACTATCCTGGAAAATCACCAAAAATGTCTGATTTATAAAAGGCATCCTGCCCCTCCCCACAAGAGATTTCAAGAAATTTAGGAGTCTGTGCGAGAAACCTTAGTTAAAATGAAACAATACAATAGAATATGTTCCTAGTTAATATTTTGGGAAATTATGGGGTTTTTACAAATTCTGTACAAAGAACTAAAGAGGGACAAGAGAGAGAGAGAGAGAGAAAAGAGAGAGAAAATTATTTGTTAGTATTTATCATTAGTAAAATGAGAATGAAGAAGAACATTTCGGAAGAAAATGGTTAAAAATAGGAAAAAGGGGAGACAATCAGTGTTCTGAATTTGACAGAGCTTGACATTAAATTGAAAGAGAAATAACTTTCTGTTCTAACATAAACCAATTAGAAATGTATAGACTCAACTTCAACTAAGTTTGTGAATATAACACAGTAGGGAAAAACAGAAGACTTCAGCTACTAATTCAGAAGAATAAATATTCAAAAAACTGTGAACCAAACCATAATACAAGTTAAAAATGGACTGAAAATTTAACAATAGTTCTACCGAACAGTAAAAGACCCTGAATTCATCAAAGAATTAATGACTGAAAAAATATTTTGGGAATATTTTTATTTGTGAAGAAGCCAAATAATCTTATCAATTCACGGTTGGAGTTTGAAACATAGTTTGGGAGACATGGCAAAATAGCCTCTGCTGAAGTAACTAGTAGGTGTTAATTAAAATAATGTGCCTCTTGACTCTTATCTGGAGAATAAAGGAAGTAGAGTAGGCTAATATGTTAGTTTAGAAGACTGGCAATATTAAAAGTTAATTTGAGATAGCATAACAGGTAGGATGCTTTCCTTGCATGGTAGACCTGGGTTCGATCCCCAGGTCTCCCATATAGTTCCCCAAGCACCACCAGAAATGATTTCTGAGCACTGTAAGGAGTAAGCCTTAAGTCAGGAGTAAGCCCTAAGCATTGCCAGATGTAGCCCATTAAAATAAAAAGGTAGTGATGAACAGAGTAATAAATGTAATTGAGTGAGAAATTAGAAACAGAAACAAATTAAGTAAAGGGTCAGGTTTTTTAAATTTTTTAAGATAAAATTTTTCAATTCAAAATGTTTCAAGGCAAAATTTTCTTGGTTAAGAATATTATCTGCTGGTACTTCTTAAAGTATATTAAAGTTGTAGTGATGTCAGTTACATAGCTGAGAACAGAGAAGCAGCGTATTGGGATTTTGTTTTTACATCTAAGTGAATGAAGTTCTCCAGAATAATAAATGTTGTTAGGGGTAGAGAAAGAAACTGATGTTAGTTTGACATTTTACAGTAAATTAAAAGGGGGCTACATGAAAGATAACAGATGTCAGATAACAATAATAAAATAGAGATGATGTTTGAAAAAAACATAAGCCCAAAAAAGAAGAGAATTTTAGGAATGGAACCAGAAAGCAATGGACTCCAATCCCAATTCCTATCCAAATGCTTTAAAAATTAAAACATGGATTAAAATATTATGTATGTATATATCTGTATATTTGAAGACATCCAGTTTGCTCGAGTGGGCCCTGTAACATATTCCATTGTGAGACTTGTTTTTACTGTGCTTGGCATATTGAATACATCACAGGTAGCTTGCCAGGCTTTGCTGTGAGGGCAAGATACTCTCGGTAGCTTGCCGGGCTCTCTGAGAGGGACGGAGGAGGCGAACCTGGCTGGAATGATAGCACAGCGGTAGGGCATTTGCCTTGCGTGCAGCCAGCCCGGCCGAGCCGGGTTCGATTCCTCCACCTCTCTCGTAGAGCAAAGCCTGGCAAGCCTGGCAAGCCTGGTAAGCTACTTGTGGCGGATTTGATATGCCAAACATAGTAACAATAAGTCTCAAAATGGAGACGTTACTGGGCCCACTCTAGCAAAATCAATGAACAATGGGAGGACAGTGTGACCGTGTGATTTGAAGACAAGCAAAGTACTAGCATAGTGCACTAAAAGAATTCTAGAAGGCAATTAATGTTAACAAGAGAAAACATTGAATTATGTCTTAATGTTTGTACAAGGCACTTCATAGAATAATTTGATGTTGGTGTTTTGAAAACCCTCAAATACTATTTTTATGTCCATCATACTTATGTACATAGCAAAATTTTAAAGAAATTCATGGATATTTCAAACCACAAACTGAACAAGTGGTGAAATCAATATTTATTTATTTATCATCGATATATTTACATATTAACTGATTAATGAGGGGGTTCCCAAGCAACCCTCCAGGGCCCCAGGGTCACTCCAGGTATTACTCTCACTCAGTACAGCTATGCAGGCTTAACTAAGGATGCTAAAGTTCATTAAAGCTGGGTGCTACCAGGATCACAGCCAACAGAGACCCAGTGGTTCTCAAAAGGATCATGGAGTGTTGGAGGTCAGACTCAGAGTCTAGTACATTCCAGACATGCTCTCATTTTCTTTTTGTTGTCACCCCTAACCTCTAGAGCTATCTCCTTTGACCCCTCATTTATTAATTTATGCTTTTTGAAGAGACTGCTTCTGGTAGTTCTCAAAAG
This sequence comes from Sorex fumeus, assembly GCF_029834395.1. NCBI lineage: Eukaryota > Metazoa > Chordata > Mammalia > Eulipotyphla > Soricidae > Sorex > Sorex fumeus. The sequence goes on from NW_026606066.1 coordinate 9,171,829, forward strand.
CCACCAGCATCTTGTTCAAGACCTACGTGGTGTTAAGATCAATCCTCTGGCCTCACGCATCCAAAGTATCTCTTTATCACTTGAGTTGCATTGCCACCATGGGACCAATTGGAGAAATTGTATACAACCTTCTCTCAAGAAGCTATTCTCTACTTTTTCCACTCTGGAGAACCTAAGAAGCCTGTTTTTTTTTTCCTTGAGCACATATCATTCTCTCTCTCTCTCTCTCTCTCTCTCTCTCTCTCTCTCTCTCTCTTCTCTCTCTCTCTCTCTTTCTCATTCTCTCTCTCACACTTCATTTTTTATCTTTTTATCTAAATAAATTTTCTAAAACTATTTTGCATCAATACACTGCAACAATTTTTTTCTTCCTGTAACACATTAAACCTTTAATTCTGTATTGATTCCAGGATACCCCTAGAAAGTTTTAAGGTTTTCTTTTTGCTTCCCCCACACACACTTTGTAATGAATACAGTGGTACAACCTAGACAATAATCGTTTTGTTTCTTGAGACGAAATAAAACCCAAAAACTCAGTAAAAACATAAAGGTTTATTTATCTCTCCTATTGAATGATGATTGTGAGTGGCTAAGGAGCTCACGGTCCTTTTAATTGACTCATTAATCCTCCAGGATATAAATCATCCAGTGATGCAGGGAAAAGATGCAGGGGAAAAGGTACATCTGGATCAACTTGTACCTGTAATTATTTATTCTCGGCCGGAAGTAACTTCTGTCACTCCCTACATCCCATTCATCACACGTAATCATATGACCCAATAACAGAGGTCAAAAAAAATACAAATGTTCTAAGTCATGTAAAGGAAAATAGGCAGAAATATTGAGGATTATAATAATGATTACTGTAGGAATTAAGAGACAAATATACCGCCCACATTTACTACTATGACAGAAAATAATGAGTATATGATATCAGAATGTCTAAGAAAACAGAGATATGTCAAAAATAACATTATTTCAGTGGTAATTAAAGACAAGAGAAACTCAGAGTAGTCTAGAAGAATTAGTCTTTGGTGAGAATAAAGTATGTCCATACATATCACAATGCCTGTCACATAGTCAAGTGACTGATAGGGGCCGGAGAGATTGTACAGCATTTAGTGAGCTTGTCTTACACATGATTGTGTCTGATACCCAGCATCCCATATGGTCCCCTGAGCCTGCCAGGGGTGATTCCTGGATTCATAGCCAGTAATAATCCCTAAGCACCACCAGGTATGAATATAGTCCCAAAAGAAACCAAAAAAGAGTCTGATAGTCAATTGCTTACAAATTGCTAAGTGATAATAACTTTAACGTGTTTTCAATATACTTATATGTAATTTCTTTAGTCAATAATTGAAGATTTTTTATTTGGGAGGGACACCCCTACAGTAGTTAGGTCTTACTACTGGATTTGTGCTTAGGAATCACTTTTCTTAGGCATCAGGGGACCATATATGTTTCCAGAGATTGACTCCAAGTTGGGTATATGCAGGATGTAATTACTCTGTATTATCTCTCAAATTATTTGCAACATTTTAAAGATCCAGGACTTACCAAAATATGATCAAGAACGTACAAAAGTCACAAAAGTTTATGCTATTTATTTTATAGTTTATTGAACTATGTAGTATATTAGCAGTTTATTGTTATATTTTAATCAAAGAACAACCAGACACATTTTTATTTTCATCACTCTCAAAGTTCGCATATGTTATCTACATTCACATCCCACTTCTTACTCTGTTTTGCTTTTCAAAGACCTGTAATTCTTCATCTCATCTCATAATAGTATCATCAATGATTTCCTAGCACACACTAAAACCACAGGCTTTTCATCTGTGCACCCAAAATTATTGTATTACCACAACCAACCACCACAGAAGTGGTGAATTATTTTCACCGTTATCCTTATGACACTTTATTCCACCTCTTCCTCACTTTTCTTCTAACTCTTTCCCTACTGCGTGATAATCACAGCTCTGCAAGTCAAATTTTAAGAACTTGTTATCGTTGAATAATTTCCATCCCCTTTTTATGATCCTTTATATACCACATGTGACAAAATCATCTGGTATATGTTCTTCCTGTGACTTATTTAATATAACTATTTTTTTAAAAAAACTATTTTTTTTATTTAACCACTGTGAGATACACAATTAAAAGGGTATTCATGATCTGGTTTCAGTCACACAATGTTCTAATATCCACCCCTCCATCAATGTACATTTCCCACAACCAGTATTCCCCTTTTCCTTCCTGCTGTCATCTCTCATCCCAGCCTATCTTTATGGAAGGCATTTTTTTATTTTTCTTCTCTCTCACTCTTTCTCTCACTCTCTCTATTCTCTCTCTCTCCCTTTCTCTCTTCCCTTCTCTTTCTCTCTCTCTCTCTCCCCCCTTGGGAATTATGTAATAATTATAGTCAGAGATTAACATGTTTGATCTTTTACATAATTTCAGTGTGCAAGTATGAAGTTCTTAATCTAGGGTGATCATTTATAACTATCTTTGTCATAGTGGTCCCTTCTTTATACCAATTGCCTACTAATCCAAGTTATATTGTTAATATACCTCTCTAACTCCAACCATACTGTAACAAAAGGAAAAACTTCATCTTATCTCATAGATAAATAGTGTTTTATTTTCTATGTATTACCACAAATTTTTTTAGTCCTCATATGTTGTACATTTGGGTTGTTCAGATCTTGGCTACTAAACTTAACATTATAATGAATATAAGTGTGCATGTATCTTTTCACGCTGAGGTCATATGTAGTTAAGTTTTCAATTTTTATTAGTTTCCATGCAGTTTTTCACAGAGGCTGAACAAAAATACATTTCCACAAAGAGTAAATATGGGTATCTTTTTTCAACACATTCCTGCCAACCATGTTTCTTCCCATATGGGATGTTCTCACTGGTATGAAGTGATATATCATTGTTGTTTTGATTTATATTTACCTTATAACAAGTGATGATGAACATTTTCTTACTGTCATTCTGTATGTTTTCTTCAAAGACATATCTGTTCATCTCTTCTCCCCATATTTTAATTATTTTGGTGCTTTTGTTGTTGAACCTTGTGAGTGTTTTATGAATCTTAGACATTAGACCTTTGGCAAGTATCACTTGATCGCTTGACATCCCATTACTCATGGATTTGCTTGAGCGGGCGCCAATAACGTCTCCATTCATCCCTGCCATGTGCTAGTGTAGTCAAATGGCGTCTGCTTGCTCCAGGAACATGAAGAGCCTCAAACTGATTGTTCAGGGTCTTAACGAAGAAGTCTGACCATCTCATAGATGGGTGGCCACATGATCTTTTGATGTCCCATGGAATCTAGTCCATAACAGTTCTAGCCAGCAATCATCTCCAAATCGTATTACGTGTCCAGCCTGTCTGATTTTTGATACCTTGGCAAACGAGACAGCATCCCCGATTCTCGATTGTTGACAGAGGTTGGAACTCTGAACTCTTTTTCTCACTTGAGTGAAGCGCAATACTCTAAGCATAGCTGTTTCGATTCCTCTTTGGGAGACTCAAATAGCATTCTCATCCTGTTTTCAAAGGGCCCAGGTCCCTGAGGCGTATGTTAATGCAGGAAGAATGGTGGAATCGAAGAGATGTGCCCGGGGCTGGAGGTTCTTGTCCTCTTAGTTATTTCTTCCATGTTCTTGAAGGCATTCCGAGCTGCTCTATTCCTCTTATGCAGCTCAGGTGCCAGGTCACTCATCAACTTGAATTCTCTACCTAGGTGCACATAACTGTTGCATTCGGAGATGTTCGTTCCATTGAGAGCAAATGGAATGTCAGGAACGAATCTGTTTCTCATAAACATTGTCTTTGTGAGATTCAGCTGCAGTTCGACCTTTCCACACTCATGGTCGAAGTCGGCCAGCATTTGTGCCACTTGGCTACTATGTGGTGTTATTAGAACAATGTCATCAGCGAAGCGAAAGTGGTGTAGTTGCTGACCATCTATCTTCCCTCCCATTCCTTCCCATTCCAGTCATTGCATGTTCTCGAGGGAGGCACTGTAGAGTTTAGTGAAATGGTATCACCCTGCCGATCCCCTCTTTATGTCAATGATCATTCCTTTGTAGAATGGTGAGATCCTGGTAGTAAATCCGTAATACAGATCATGGAGAATCCTGATGTATTGAGTTTGAATGTCCTGTTTGACTAGGGATTCAATGATCGCTTCTGTCTCAATAGAATCAAAGGCCTTCTTTAAATCAATGAAGGTTAGACAGAGAGGCATCTTGAACTCCTGAGAAACCTCAATGAGCTTGGTTATTGTGTGGATATGGTCGATTGTGCTGAATCCTTTTTGGAACAGCTTGTATACGATAGACAACAGGCAGATCGGTAGATAGTTGCCAATGTCGTGCATGTCTCCCTTCTTGTAGAGTAGTACAGTCCTGCTGGTTTTCCTTTCAGATGGAAACTTGCATTCAGACAGGTAGCGTGTGAAGAATCAAGCCAGTGTATTGATGAATACTGACAAAAGTTTCTTTAGGTGTTCGGGTCTAAACTCGTCTGGGCTGGGTGCTGTTCTCTTCTTTCCCAACAAAATGGCATGTTGGATTCTGGGAGGCGAACATTGGGAATGACATATCCATCCTGCAGAATTTGGTATATGGGCAGGTGGACGTGGCTATCAAAGAGATCTGAGTAGAAGTCATGATAATCTTCTCCATTGCCCTTCTGGAAGATGTGAGAGATCCATCAGGACGTCAGAGGGCAGTCACTTTGGTCTTGTAGTTGGCGAAGGACAGGCGAGTGTTGCAAATGTTTTTCCCGGCTTCTGCCGCATCGGCCAGCCGTGCTGCTCTTCTCTCTTTGAGGTCTTCCTTAGTCACTTCTCTGCACTGCCTTGCAAGCTCAGATGTTTGCTTGTGGTTGCCTGAGGCTCGTGCCAAGGTATATGGCATATACCTTGGCAGGTATATGAAGTACAAATATTTTCTCCCATTCAGTGAATATTATATATCACTTTATGACTGTATCACTGTCATCCCGTTCATCTATTTGCTCGAGCAGGCTCCAGCAATGTCTCCATTCATCCCAGCCTTGAGATTTTAGCAGCCTCTCCTTACTCATCCTTCCCAAAGTTGCCGTATTGCAGGTTCTTTCAGGGTTGGGGGAATGAGACCTCTTATTGTTACTCTTTTTGGCATATAGAATATGCCACACGTAGCTTGCCAGGCTCTGCCATGTGGGCAGGATACTCTCAGTAGCTTACCGGGCTCTCAGAGAGGGACGGAGGCTTTGGAGGCGACCTCTAATTGTTTTTACATGCCCCCATAACCATGACACAGGACTCTGCCACCAGGCTGTTTTTACTTGGGGTGCCCCAGAGGGAGGCGTGTGAGAGCCCCCCCCATCCAGCCCCAAGGGACCCAGTCTTGACAGCCGACCTCAACAACCCAACCACTACCATGATCCAGACCACTCTCTACATGCTCGGGCTGAGCCTCAAGTATGAATGAAGTCCCATGGAACCCAGGTTGAGGAACCCAGGTAATGTGGAACTTTGTTACCTTGGACTCTGGGCTCATCAGAACCCGGGAGCAGAGATCCTCTGCCTGCTACCCCCAGTCTCTGGTGAATCAGGGGTCATATCCATAAGCCATCTCCTGCCAGCACCAGATAATCTCCTCATATGGCCACCCTCCAGAATTCACAGCTACTTCTTCGGAATATTATAAATATATTAAATATAATATTATTTATTTATTTTAAAATCTGGAGAGTATCATGTTAATTGAAGTCAGAAAGAAAGGGACAGATACACAATAAGCTATCTCATACATGGAATAAAACATACATTGTATAAGAAATAATGGCCAAGAGCAATACAACCTCAGAACTCGCCTATAGAACTGATCTTACCAAATAGGGAAATTGCAGCGGTGGAAGACAAGCTTGAGGAGGAGACAGAGACAATGGCAGAGGGAAATGAACACTCTGAGGGAGGGTGTGGTGTCGGGATGTTCTATGTACTAAACCCTAGCATTAGCAGTATTGTAAATCATAGTGCCTGAAATGAGGTTGTAAAATAAATAAACAAGAGATAGCCTTAAACACGTTTTATCTCACCTTGAACTGCATATAAATAATGATAATAATAATAAAAATAATTTTACCAAACAAAGATAAAACTGTTCTGGAAAATAGTCTAAAGAAATATTTAGTGCATCAATTACCCAGACTCTAGAATCAGACCAGCTATATTCACAGAATGAGAACACAGCATATCTGAATCAGAGAAATCTCAACTTTCATCAGCTTAAAGATGCTTAAGCCAATAAAATTCAAAGCCATCGGCCCATTTCTGAAGTGCTTTAGACTTGGCAATTAACATTTGCAAGAAGACGAAGATATGGCTCATTTATATGATTTCCTCTCAAAAAAGACTTTATAGTTTATAGTATGTTATTTGAACAGAAATTATCAAGAAGGTTGCTATTTTAATAGGGCTGATGCTTGCCCATCTGGGTAGATGCATATCACAACAGATTTTTGATAGACATATTTTGATATAAAACCTAATTCTTGTTTTACCTCTAGAACATTTTTTTCACCTCACTCTCTTTTTGATTTTATCCCAAGTATTTTGAAAGTGTTCCAGTTTTGACATCAATCCAATTGCTGAGAACTCTAGCATAAAATGAAGAAAGACACATGAAAAGAACAGCATTAACCATATAAAACACATTCATGTCACATTTATAAGGCAATCAAAGAAAACATGCTTACATACCAAGATACTCAGTCTTACATGGGGAACAGTCTTACTTGAGTAATGTCTATCTGATAAGGATTAAATCATTTATCTATGCTGCTCAACTAATTATATATATTCTTTTTAACAAGAACTAAAATTTAGTTGCAATCTAAATGCTTTATTTTGCATTATTAAAGCTTTTATTTATTTATTTATTTATTTAGAATACCCATCCCTCCACCAGCGCCCATTTCCCACCACCACGGATTCCAGTATCCCTCCCACCTTCCATCCCCCCCCATCCCATCCTGTCTCTGTGGCAGGGCATTCCCCTCTGTTCTCTCTCTCCTTTTGGGTGTTGTGGTTTGCAAAAGAGTTAAGTCTGATATTCAGGGAGAAACGTTAGATGATTTACTTTCCATTGATCACTTTGTATATAAGGAGATGTCGCGTGGCCGCTTACGCGGCCGTATGGTTTGGAAAGAATGTCCTGGTGCCCGCTTGCAGGCTCATGGTCATCAGGGTTCCAACTGGAGATGGCAGGATGCAGCACCTACCCCCTCTGGGACCTCCCATTGATATTGGCTCTGTTTGGGACTTGGAGCATTCTCTGAGAGCTATGGCGCCCCCCGCAGCCGGTTTTCTTCTTTCTATTAAAGCTTTTTAAATCTGTATGTATCAATCACAACAAAACTATTTAAAAATATTTTTGATAACTTTATTATTAAAATATTTTTATCCTCAACTCATATATAAAAATAAGTATTTCTCAGAACAGAGAGTTAGAACAGTAGGTAGGGCATTGACCTTGCATGCAGCATACTTTTGATCAATCTCCAACATTACATATAGTCTCCAGAGACCCATTTAGAGTGATCTGTTAGTGCAGAAACATGAAAATAAAGAAAAAAGAAAAGAAACATGAGTAAGGTCTGGGAAACACAGGGTGTGGTTTCAAAAACATAACAAAAGTATTTCTATCTGCCACCAAATACTGTTTAAATGATAAACCACACCTAAGATGCAGCAGCTTAAATGAAAAAGTATATACTCAGATCACAAACCTTCAAGTCAGCAAATCAGGTTAAACTCTGAGGGACTGGTCTCAGCTGGACTCACCCATATCTATTGTTAAGCACTTTGTAGTCACAGTAGCGACCAGGCAGCATCTTTCATCAATCAGTGAGATAGCCTCAGGATATCCTAAAGGTAAAAACTGAGAAGACAAAGAGAAAATAGCAATGTATAAGAGTAAGGAGGACACTGGTGAAGGGATTGGTGTTGGAACATTGTACACCTGAAACTCAATCATAAATAACTTTTTAACTTAGTAATTCATAGTTATTTGATATTTTTAAAAAGATAGATGGATAAAGATACTGTGGCCTAAGATATACACTAGCATATAATGCAGCTACAAGAAAAGATGAAATCACACAGTTCACACTGCAAACTAAATGGAACTGGAGGACAATGTGTTAAGTGAAATAAATCAGGGATACAAAGAAAAGAAAAATCCTGAAGTCAAACTATTTTCCCATCCCCATGTTCTATTAGCCTATCAATTGTTAAATAAACCACAATATTTATAGTGTTTTTCTTTCCTTTTATGGCATGGATCAACAAATATTCTCACATGTAGAAATTCACATTAAAAAATTTTTGTGAGTGCTTTCTCAAGATTGTCTAACCTCATGTTTGCTACCAATTAATTGGCCAAAGTCTCCAGGCCAACTGCAGAGAAAACTGCAACTGGTGGCGATGTATGCCATGCAATGTGAGTCATTGATAAATAAATGGCTACATAAATCAAATAAAGAAAATATTCCTAATTCCTAATTCATGCAACTTTACGGTTATAAATACCTATCTGATAAAGGTATAAATTCTCTAAGTGTTGATCAGTAGGCTAAATGTTTTATATTTAGCGATAAATTAAATACTAGATATCTTCTGTTATAAAATTTTCTCTGACTAAAAATTTTGGCGAAGGACAGGCGGGCCTTACGAATACTTTTCCCGGCTTCTGCCGCATCTACCAGTACTTCTGCTCTTCTCTCTTTGAGGTCTTCCTTGATCGCATCTCTGCACTGCTTTGCAAGCTCGGACGTTAGCTTGTGGTTGCCTGAGGCATGCGCCAAACCACGCTGGTGAATTAGCTCAAGAGTTTTCGAAGATAGGCGACTTTTTGTGGCTATCTCTCTCTTGGCATTCCTCGCACATTCATGGAGGTGCTGAACCAGTCGATCGTATTCCTCGTCAATGTTGTCAACAATGGCATCTTCCCATGTTGCCGCAATAGTACCAAAGAGTTCCCAGTTGGTGGTCATTCTGGGAGTTCTCTTTTTGAACTTCGCAGCCCTTTCTCCCCGCTCTGTGAAGTAGAATTTTGCACGAAGGAGACGGTGGTCCGATCCCGTTCGAAATTTTGGGACAACAGCGACATCAGTCAGGCAAAACCGTGGATTGAATATGATGTGGTCTATTTCGTTGTGGAATCGTCCACCGGGAGACTCCCATGTCCATCGTTTAGATTCTGCCTTCTGGAACTGTGAGTTACCATGGATGGTCTTGGTCGACATGATGAACTCTGACAGTCTCTCACCCTGTTCGTTCCATTCTAGGCCATGGGTCCCGATGTGAAGTTCTTCAGCTGATCTTCTCGGACCTATCTTGGCATTAAAATCACCCACAATGATCTTGTAGAAGGTGTGGTCTTCTTTATAGAACTTCTCTAGCTCCATGTAGAACTTCTCGATTTCTCTTTCATCATAATGAGATGTTGGTGCGTAGACAAGGAAGATAGAAACTGCAGGCAGTGAGCCACATCTATTCAAATGTAAACGTCCGATTAGGGTTGTTAGGCATTCGAATGAATCAATGCTCTTGGCCAAGTTTGTGTTGACAAGGACACCGATGCCTCCAACACCTCTTTTATCGCATGTTCCGAGGAACAATTCTTCTCCAGTGTCGAAAACGGCATGGTGAGATTCGTGCCTTCTTGTCTCGGTCAGACCAATGATGTCATACTTGATCATTTGCGCTTGTACCATCAGGTCCTCGATGGATGCATCTGATGCTAGCGTACGTGCATTGAAAGTACAGACGATCATTTTTGTCTTCCTTCGTTGTGGCAGCCTAGGTCGGCCTTGAGATTTTGTCGGCCTCTCCTTTCTCATCCTTTTCAGTGCTGCCATGTCGGTGAAGCCTTCAGGGTCAGGTGAATGAGACCAGTTGTAGTTACTGGTTTTGGCACATCGAATACACAGCGGATAGCTTGCCAGGCTCTTCCGTGCGGGCGGAATACTCTCGGTAGCTTGCCAGTCTTTCCGAGAGGGATAGAGGCTTTTGGGGTGACCTCTAATCACCCTTGTAGGTGTTACCATATTTGAACCCTATCAAAAATGGTACGACAATTCCAGAAGATGGGTATTTAGTGTCTTATGATGTGTCGTGCGGCCGCAAGCGGCTGCACGGGTCCGGAAAGCGTCCTGGAGTGTGGCGACGGCTGGGTAGTGGAAGTCGTGTCGAGAGTGGAAGTCTGCCAGTGGGGTATTTATCTGGGTAGGGTGGGTCTCCTGTGCACAATTCGATCCCTGGGTGGTTGATGGAAGCAGACAGGGCAGGGTAGGGTGGGGCTCCTGATTAGAATCCCTTTGTCACCTGTGGTGGTGGGAGCAAGCTCTGTCCCTGGGTCCGCCGAGCCTGGAGTCCAAGGTCTCAGAGAGTTCCGCTTATCTTGTTCTGTGGGTCTTCAGTTGTGCGTGGGTCTCAGCCGGAGCTGCCGCGCGGGTCCGGAAAGCGTCCTGGAGTGTGGCGACGGCTGGGTAGTGGAAGTCGTGTCGAGAGTGGAAGTCTGCCAGTGGGGTATTTATCTGGGTAGGGTGGGTCTCCTGTGGTGGTGGGAGCAAGCAGAGAAGCTCTGTCCCTGGGTCCGCCGAGCCTGGAGTCCAAGGTCTCAGAGAGTTCCGCTTATCTTGTTCTGTGGGTCTTCAGTTGTGCGTGGGTCTCAGCCGGAGCTGCCGCGCGGGTCCGGAAAGTGTCCTGGAGTGTGGCGACGGCTGGGTAGTGGAAGTCGTTGTCCTTCGCCAACTATAAGACCAAGATGACTGCCCTCCGACATCCTGATGGATCCATCACATCCTCCAGAACGGCAATGGAGAAGATTATCCATGACTTCTACTCAAATCTCTTCGATAGCCATGTCCACTTGCCAACATACCAAATTCCACAGGATGGGTATGTTGTTCCCAACGTTCTCCCCTCTGAAATCCGACACGCCATTTCGTCGGTAAAGAAACAAACAGCACCCGGCCCAGACAAGGTCAGACCTGAACACCTGAAGAACCTGCCGTCAGTACTCATCAATACACTGGCTCGGCTCTTCACTCGCTACCTGTCTGAATGGAAGGTTCCGTCCCAATGGAAAACCAGCAGGACCGTACTACTGTTCAAGAAGGGAGACATCCATGACATTGGCAACTATCGCCCGATCTGCCTATTGTCTGTCAGCTACAAGTTGTTCACTCGAGTCATCCTGAATAGGATTGGCAGAACATTAGATGAAGGACAACCATGCGAGCAAGCAGGGTTCCGCAAAGGATTCAGCACTGTCGACCATATCCACACAATAACCAAGCTCATTGAGGTTTCTCGGGAGTTCAAGATGCCGCTCTGCTTAATGTTCATTGATTTAAAGAAGGCCTTTGATTCTGTTGAGACGGAAGCGGTCATTGAAGCCCTAGCCAATCAGGGCATTCAAGCCCAATACATCAGGATCCTCCGTGAGCTGTATTGCGGATTCACTACCAGGATCTCACCATTCTACAAAGAAGTGATCGTTGATGTCAAGAGAGGAGTGCGGCAGGGTGATACCATTTCACCGAAACTCTTCAGTGCCACCCTCGAGAACATCATGCGACGACTGGAATGGGAAGGAATGGGAGTGAAGATAGATGGTCGGCAATTACACCACCTCCGCTTTGCTGATGATATTGTTTTAATAACACCAAACATCAGCCAAGCGGCACAAATGCTGGCCGACTTTGACAGTGAGTGTGGAAAGGTAGGACTACAGCTGAATCTTACGAAGACAATGTTTATGAGAAACAGCCTTGTTCCTGACGCCCCATTCGCTCTCAATGGAACGACCATCTCTGAATGCAACAGCTATGTCTACCTAGGTCGAGAGGTCAACATGACAAATGACCTGGCACCCGAGCTGCGCAGGAGGAAGAGAGCGGCTTGGAACACCTTCAAGAACGTCAAAGAAATAGCTAAGAGGACGAAGAACCTCCGGCTCCGGGCACATCTCTTTGATTCCACTGTTCTTCCTGCATTAACATATGCCTCAGAGACCTGGGCCCTACGCAAACAAGATGAGAATGCCATTCAGGTCTCCCAAAGAAGAATAGAAAGAGCTATGCTTGGAATATCATGTTTCACTCAAATGAGAGAAAGAATCCGGAGTTCTGACATCCGTCGACGATCAAGGATCAGGGACGCTGTCTCATTTGCCAAGGTGTCGAAAATCAGATGGGCTGGTCACGTAATGAGATTTAAAGACGACCGTTGGACTAGAGCTGTTACTGATTGGATTCCACGGGATGTCAAGAGACCACGTGGCCGCCCACCTACCAGATGGTCAGACTTCTTCCTGAAGATCATGAACGATCGGTTTGAGGCCCTTCATGTTCCCGGAGCGAACAGATGCCATTGGGCTACACTAGCACGCGACAGGGACAAATGGAGACGTTACTGGCGCCCGCTCGAGCAAATCGACGACTAACGGGAAGTTAAGTGATAAGTAAGTGATAAAAATTTTAATGTTTTATATTTATTCTTTACTAAGGAGCTTGTATTTTTATGTATTTGACTTTATTTTTTTTATCACATATGGTCCCCTGAGCACTTCCAGGTGTAATTCCAGAATGAAGAGCCAGGAGTGACCCCTGAGCACCACAGGGTGTGATCAAATAAAGCAATTATTATTAATATTATTATTATTATTTGGGATCCAGGATGGGACTCATTGGGAAAGTACATGTCTTGGATGTATGAGACCTGGTTTTAATCCCTGGCATGATAAAATTTTTTCTAATAAAAAATAAACAATATAAGTAATTTTTTGTATTAAATCATAATATTTTAATTCACATATTTTTCTTAGCATCCTAAATATTCTGAAGCAATTGAATAGGCAATATTACAGAGAGTAGGCATATATTATTCAAGCTTTTCCCCTTAAGGTAACTTGTCTACAGATAATTCTACTGCAGTAGATTCCAAAAGACTATGTCATCTTAAATTTTTATTCTGCTATATTTTCCTGTATTCAAAGGACACTCACACATTGGCATGAATATCACTTGCTTCATTAAGGGTAAGTGTTCAAACAAATGGACACATTTTAAAACAACAAAGAGTGTACAAAAGTTCAGTCTTCTGGAAAATGCTTAAAAGATATTGTGGATTTTTCCATTTACAGAAGCATTATTGTTATTTTCCATTCTGCATCCGCTATTCAGTTGAATGACTTCCCAACAATTCAGTGAATAAAGGTGTCAAAATGTTAACTACTAATAATTTTCAAGTATCTTTATTTTCCTTGGCTTTTAAATAAAAGTTCTTTACTACATAGAAAGGTACTTGGTTTCATGTGAACCTACATTTATATTGTAAACTACAGTCCTTACTTTTGGTGAATCTGTTTTATAACAATATGATGCAATGGCAGCTAAGGAGATTAAATTTAGAAGAATTAGGATTTAGTGTTTAATTTACATTAACTGGTAAACTCTGAAATCGAGGATCAGGTCAACATGGATCTCACAAAGGTTGCCATGTAAACGTGTTTATTTCTCTATGCCCTAGTTTTCTCATCTGTTTATAATTTTTACAGCTATGACTATGACATAAATATCCCAGGGCATCTTAGTCACTACAAAAGATCTATTGAAAACAACTCAATAAAAGACAGTATTCTGTAACATAAATTCCTACTCTCTCTTTGTAGTTGTGCATTTTTGAATTTTGAATTTCCCTAAAATGAGGCACTTTTGTATTTCTAGAATAAACAACCGAAAAACTTCCTTAGTTTAGAGAGTGAAAGTATAAAAGTAGCAGTGTTTTTGTCCCACTGGCACAGATGCTTTAAGCTTTAAAAGAACCTCCTACTTCTTAATCCTTCTCTCCATATTCTTGCCAAGCTCTCTGGAAATCTGAGTTTTGGACACCTTCCAATACCACATCTCATCCATATGCCGGCCTCAGAGGAAGACATTCCGCAGGCTCTTTCCTTCACTCTATGAATGATTCATGTGTTAAGATCTTAAATACTAGCTGAACGAAGCACCTAATGACTTGAAAACATGATCTGACGTCAAGGAAATGTGCTGTTTTAGGGACTTGCTTCTAAGGCTGGTTGTTTATCCTTATTAAGTCCAGAATCAGAAAGCTCTTTATTAGTCAAGCAGAGGGCATGAAGGCTTGCCCTTTTTGAGATCTTTCCTGAGACTCTCATTCCTAATGAAAACTTCAGATCTAATATCAAAGTGGGGAAATGAGTTTTTGCTGGAAGTATATTTATGGAAAAGTTGGTGGGGAGGTAATTCAATATTTTCCTCCAAGAAAAAATTCATATTAAAAAATAACCTGCACTTTCTACAGTTGGATCACTAATTAAAATGCTTCAAGGAAGTGGTTAATAATTTAAACAACTTTTATTGAAAACAACTCAATAAAAGACAGTATTCTGTAACATAAATTCCTCAGGATATTATAGGAAATAAGCTAGAGAACAATTGGGAATGACCAAATGAGTATTCACATACAATTCAAAACACCTACTGGTTTTGGTCAGCTATAATTCACTGTTTTAAAGTGAATACATGGAGGAAGAGATGCCTGAGCTTCTACACTTTAAAAAAAAGTTAAAAGTCTTTTTTGTTACATAAAATCTCCCAGTTTTTGTGGTTTGCAGTTGATTAATGTAGGCATTGTATTAGCCAAACAAACATACACCTTTTCAGAATAGAGCAAGATTGCAAAACCAAGTTTCCAGCCTTTGACCAATAGCATTCCTTCCTATTACTCTCTTTAAAAGTGCTTTAAAATTTTAGAGAGAAACAAAATGTAGCTAAGATTCTTAAAAAAAAGTCACTTAAACTCTATCTAAGCAATAAGTGGTGAACATGTGAGAGAGATAGTTATGACTTAAAATCTTGGCTTCTCATAATGTGGCTTAAAATCTCCAAACCTCAGTTTGTGGAATAGTGATAATTTTCATGTCTTCTATAAAAAATAATGTACAGTTTATCCAATCACATAATTCCATAGTTCAATCACTTAATACAATCTTAAGTGTTATTTTCATATTAATATATTGAGTCATTTTGATAAAAATCCTTATATTGAGGAAGATAATAATGTGAACCAATATTATTGAACCCTAAGAAGTAATAGTTACAATTTTAATACTTTTACTCATCAAAGCAATACACCTGTTAATTTTACCCTTGTGGTGCACTTAAGGAAACAGGCTTAGTATGACTGATTAACATACTTTAGAACAAATAAATAATGAAAGAATGGATAAAACAGGTAAATATTTATTCAATTGTTTCCTGTCTTCATCATCTGATGCCTTCACCATTACACTAATTAAAAAAGTATGCTATATCAAATTAACCTTTGACCCAGACCTAGATGAATTCACGAACGAGTTCTTTAAAACTTAAAGAATGACTATTGCCAATTCTTCTCAGGATATTATAGGAAATTGAAAAAAACATAAACATTTACAAACATTTTCTATGAAGCATATATCACCCTGACACTAAAAGCAGACAGAGAAACCACAAAAAAGAGAATTAAAGACCAATATTCCTGATGACACAGATGGAAAGATCCTTAACAAAATACTAGCATATAGAACCCAACAACTCATCAAAAAGATCATGCATTATGACCAAGTAGGTTTCATCACAACAATGCAAGGTTGGTTTAACATTCACAAGAAAATCAACATAATACACCATATCAATAAAAGAAAAAATAAAAGTCAAATGATCATATCAATAAATGCAGCGAAAGTATTTGATAAGATCTAGCACCCATTCATGACAAAAACTCAGCAAAATGGGATTTGAAGTAACTCTCTTCAATATAGTAAAAGCCATTTACCATAGCCCAGAGCAAGCGTTACTTTCATTGAGGGAAAACTCAAAGACTTTCCTCTAAGATCAGTCAGCGGGCAAGATTGCTCACTCTCACCATTTCTATTCAATAAAGTATTGGAAATACTTGCCATAGCAGTTAGGCAGGAAAAGTATATTAAAACATCCAAAGAGGAAAGTAATCTTTTACTATTTGCAGATGAGATGACACTATATTTTGAAAATCCTAAAGATGCTACAAGAAATTCCCTTAGAAAAAATAAATTTGTATAGTAAGTTGGCAGGTTACAAATCAATATGCAAAAGTTCATGGCTTTATTATATACAAATAATAAAAGAGAAGAAAGAGATATTTAAAAAATCAATACTGTTCACAATTTTGCTTCATAATAAAGTACCAATAAAGGACCTTGGAATCATCTGAACTAAAGAGGTGAATAATCTATAAAAGCAAAACTACAAAAATTTTTTCAAACAATAAAAAAGGACACAAAGAAAAACTCATCTTCTGCTCATGGACGGGAAGAATTAATATCACCAAAATGGCAATACACCCCAAAACATACAGATTCAGTGCAGACCCTATAAGGATACCTATGACATTTTTCCAAGAAATACATCAAACATTCCTGAAATTCATACAGAACAACAATTACCCCCACAAAATGCTAAAGCAACACGAAGAAAAGAAGATGGTAGGCATCACCTTCCCTAACTTCAAATTGTACTATAAAGAGGTAGTAATTAAAACAGCATGGTGTTGGAATAAAGACAGACATGAAGATCAATGAAATAGAATTGAATATCCTGACTGAGACCCTCAAATATATGATCATACTTTAAAAAACCACAGGGATAGTATAGTACATGGATAAGGCCTTTCATTTGAGCAAAACAGGTTTAATCACGCACACTGCAAGGAAAGATTCCTGAATACAGAGCAAGGAATAAGTTCTGGGCACAACCAAGTATGACTTAAAGCCCCCCCTCAATATCTTCATCTATAATTTTTAATTATAATTTAGCATGGATTTGTACAACCTAATATTTATAATATTCTTTGTGTGATTATGCTATATTTCTTGTTTAGTCCCCAGGAAGAAAGTTATTAAAAAAAGAAGTCACCCAATATTCATTACATAAAGTTTTGATGTGTTTTTTAATGAATACTACATACACAGGCTTTTAAAACACATTAATAACTACTCAAAATTTTTCTCATTAAATGGGGCAGGAGAAGAGAGATAGTACAGCAGATAGGGAGAGTACAGATAGGGGTAGTATAGCACATAGGCACTGAAACAACCTAGGCTGAATTCCCAGCACTTGGTCTTCCAAACCCCTTAAGAGTGACACCTGAGGGCAGAGTAAGGAGTCAGACCTGAGAACTGCTGTGTGCGGCTCCAAAACAAAATCAAAGTTCTTTTCATTATAAAATAAATTTTCCAAATTATCACTAACATTAAGAGTTTCCAAAGCACTGTCTATATTATTCCAGAACACCCAAGAAATTGATGCTAGATTAGTGATATAACTCTCCCTAATTTACGTAGCAAGTATGCAGTAGAGATAGAATTCTGTGTGTTCATTTCCCCTAATTTCTACTTTATCCCAAAGAGTGTTTTCTCTGTAATCTGCTGTTCAGATGCTATGGTATTTCTTTTTCCTCATATCAAGAACTTGTCTTCCCATAGTACCATGTAAATGAACCTTCTTCCTATGGAGTTCTCAAAGGAAAGAGTGATAATCATAACACTCTGTCATTTGAGTATAAAGATTTATTTTAATCAAAGGACTCATGATAACAGAATACTTCTTATACAGCTGAGAATGAATTTGGCAGAAAATTGTCAGGAATTCTAGTCAGTGATATTGTGAAGTTGTGTTTTTCTCCCCAAATAAAGCATCAATAAGAGGGCTCAAACTCATCTTTGTCAGCCTTGAGTAAATCCAAGACAGGATGCCATTTTGTAATTGGTCTACCCATGTGGGTTTTACATGTGCACGTGGGGAAAGCATCCTTCCCTCATCTACTTTTAGGCATTGTTTATGCTTATGAATACTCTACCAATACATATCTCAAGAAGGAATGCTAAAGAGTAAGGCTGGTCCCTTAGAAGGTTAGATTTTGATTTGTTTCCCAGAACTGTTAGACTATTTGTGCAGATCTGAGATCTGAAATGAAAGTAGTATCCAAGTGTTCATGTATTGCCTAATAGAAAAGTATTTCTGTATTGCCCAATTCAAGAAGCTGATGGTTGTTTTATTCAGTAATTCTCACATTAGGCATAAAGACATAAGCTTTTACCAAACCACAAAACTGGGATTTTCAGCTACTTCTAAAATGTTGCTGAATATCACAAGAGCCATGGATGAAACATGAGTAATGAATCCATGTGAGAATAGTAAGCTCAAAATCCATTTCCCAGAACTCAGGGTTATATAAGACTTACTAAGGCAGTTTGTGAAAAATGCTGATTCCTGTTCTTTCCCCAGATACTCTGATTTGGATCTGGGGTAGGGCCAGTTCAATATCCAGAATTATATGAAGGGTAAGGCTTAGGAGAGGCCATCTGGTTGGAAAAGAAAGCTGGGAGTTTTGCCATGAGGCTATGTTTGCAAAGCAAGCACACTCTTTTTTAACTTAGTGTGTATGTTACAAAGCAATGTAGATATTAAAGTTTTCTAAATACACTTTTGTTCATACTTTATATAGGAATGATTACATTGGCCATATTGAGAGATGCATTTGCAAATGGATATACTTCCTGAAGATAAGCTACTGCCTTTAACACTAACGCTGAAAGGAACCCAGGCATTACCTTTTAAGGACCACTATGAAAAACTTAAGATTTATTTCTTCATTTAATGTAATATTTATTTCCATCAGCATGACATACAAATATTTGTGACTGTTCTCAGGAGTTTCTTGGGGTATAGTTATGATAATGATAATTAATCAATATTAACAGAAAAATAATATTAACAGACAAAATCTGTTGGATACTACTCTAATTAGGTTTTGTTTATTTGATAATATTTTGTTTTGTTAATGTTAACAAAAGAATTATTTTGTTTTGTTAATGTTCCACAGTAAACAACAAGTATACCATGTATAGAATTATATAGTATAGAAAAGATGTTTTTTATTTTGAGAAAAATGATCTTCGGAAACAACACATTCCTTAGTGAGACTCTTCTCTAATATATATTTAGATTGTTACCAGGGAATTTCCCCAGGGGGCCAAATTACTAGAGCTGAAGACAAATTATATATACCTCCATTTCTTCAAAATGTTAAGTTTATGTATATTTGGAAGAAAAATATGTGGGCATCAGATACTAGTTTAAATACCTTATGAACAATTGTCAAATCTAAAATATATATTTTTACTCTAAGTTGTAGTCTTTTTATCATGTAATGTTACTTTTGCAAGAAATTAAACAAATATTTTGGATTTTATGTAGGAATAATTGTGAAATAAAGCATCTTCATGCATAAATATTTATATAGTCAACAAAGCACAAATATATATCAAAGTATTAAAATATTTTGATAGTTTCCCTTTTGTTAGAAGAAAAAAGTGTATTATTCATTTAGAAAGCCAAGGAGAGATAAAATGACTTGATACTAATTTCCTTAATTTAATCACACTAAATGTCAGGACAATGTCATATAAAGCTTTAATGATTTTAAAACAAATGGTCCCTGTAGCAAGAAAATATTTGAACTAACATTGCTAAAATTAATTTAATTTCTTTGGAATTGAAATATTAAATGAACCCATTCTTTCCCATCTATTTGTCAAATAGTGTTAGAAAATACCCAAGGACCTCTCAGCAAAAATCTAACAGGATACTTCAGTCTGTTCATCAATTGAACGGATCTGTAATTATATATGAATTTAGTCTTTACTCAATTCTATTTGATACATAGAAAAGAATATTATTGCAATACAAGTCTCTCCACACCTTCCTTTGTGAAGATTCCAAACTCAATTTATCAACACCAGAAATTTACTTAGTGTGCTTGTGTATTCTAAATATATTTTTTCCAACGTTAATGTGAGTCATCATAGCATATCTCCTTAACCATATGTGCTAGAGCTAAGGACAGACAGTTATTTTAATATTCCTGGCCTAGAATCCTTCCCACAACAAACACATTTGATGCTCATACATGGTCCCTTTCTTGCCGACACTCACGCCTGTCAAAATGGCATGGTGCCTACTCAACATATGGACTGCTAGCTTTTCTCACTGGGGCACAGTTGCCAAAGAAAGATGGGTTAAGCTGGGCACCCTGTGTAGCAAAGCAGGTGACAGCTCTCCAGTCCTCTATCATGTGGCTGCACCTCCTCTAGCCACATGCCACCTCTACCCTCTCTTTTACAGAAAGAGAAAAGGCAGAGAGATCTTTAATAGTCTCTCTTCTACTTGCAGTTTCCACATAGTGCCTCTAATATCATTACCTTTTATTCAAAGTGAGGAAATTCATCCTCTGCCAAAAGCACACTAAAATTTAAAAATAGTTTGGAATTACAGAGTTGTAAGGAAAGTTGGTAGCTTGCAAAGGCACAAAGTACATGAATGCGCATTCATGTGCTCACACACATGCACATACACACACACACACTCATAGAAATGCACACAAGGAAATTCATGTGCTTTTCTTCCCTTTTTCATTTTTCTACCTACATCAGATCAGAGAGGGGTAGCCACAGCAGCACTGAGCAGTAAAGAAAGAATTTGGTGATTGTTTAAATCTTGCACAAATAGAGCTATCTCATTACGTTAATCCAGTGAATCATTTCCTCTCTAACCAAACTACATCCTGTTTGATTTGCAATTTTTCATTTAAAATTTCCAAATCAGTTTTCATGTGCCCAAATGACTGTTTGGCAATACAAAGAGTGTCAAGTTTCTCCAAACAGAAGCTTTTCTTTCTGGTCTTTGTGCCTTCATCATTAGGCAAGAAACCCAAATAAAGTATTTTGCCTGAACTGACTTTTGACTTCAGAGACCACAGAGACTTCTACTGAACATCTTAGTAAACCAGCCCAACTGAAATTAAAGACATTGTCGCATAGAGTTGGAGTCAGGAATTCACCAATGAGTAATAATTACTATCTGTTTGAGCCAGGCAAATGTTGCATGAATGATCTCATTTGATCATCTCCACATAATTGTCAATAGTAGCCATCATTTTTGTTTCCATAGCACTGTGGTACGGCATTTGCCTTGCATGCAGCTGGCCAGCGAAGCTGAGTTCGATTCCTCCTTTCCTCTCAAGCTACTGAGAATATCTCGCCCGCACAACAAAGCCTGGCAAGCTACCCGTGACATACTCAATATGTCAAACACAGTAACAACAATTCTCATGATGGAGACATTACTGGGCCTGCTCGAGCAAATCGATGAACAACGGATGGACAGTGTTACAGTACTACAGAAATATCAATAGTATTTTTATGGAGGCTATTTATTTCATTGATTTAATAAATAGATAACCTGATAAAGTCTGTGCATTATTCAAAAACATGCATATTTGCTTACCATAAAAGCAAAAACTATGAGGCATTCCATATAAATATCCACTGACTTATAGATGAGGAATGGCGGAACATAATTAACTGGCTTATCAAAATCCACATATTAAACATTGATGATATTCAGAGTAAGCTAATGAAAAACTAAAATCATCATTTATAACACTTCTCTGTATTAAGTGGTTCTGGTAATAAATATTCCCAGTCAACATTTACTCCTTTTCCTCTTTAGAGCTATAAATAATAAGAGTCATGGTTTTTTTCTTTAAAGAATTGTCTTCACAGTGACGAGACACAGGGTGCTTCAGGGATGGGGGTGCATCCGGCCCTTCCCTCCCTGTCCCAATGAGACCTTGAGTTGCGATCCATGAACGACCTCTCTGGCTCCTGATTTAGCTGCTTAACAGCCATGATCCCAGAGACTCAGGAACAAATCTTGGAACCCAGCAGGTTTTGGCAGAAATCCCTCCAGATTTGGTTGTTAAAGTTTCAGAATTTCAAAATTGCGTGGCCACTATTGCAGCCACGCAACATCATATGTTATTCATAACCAGCAATAGAAAACAAATAGTCTACTGTTGCCTTTTCAGCAGATCTGAATATTGGGTAAAATCCCAAATAATAATGGCGGGTCTGGTGTCAAAATATTGAATGTAATCAAAGTAGAGAGAGAGAGTAATGTGGAAACCATCTGCCCCATAGGTAGGGGGAGGGTGTGGGATGGGGGAATACTGGGGTTGTTGGGGGTGGAGAATGGGCACTGGTGAAGGTACGGGTGTTTCATTATATGACCGAGACTTAAATCTGAAAGCTTTGTAACTGCTCTCATGGTGATTCAATAAATAAAATTAATAAAAAAGTTCAATCATCTAATCAGTGGCTGAATAAATAGCTGTACTCCTTCATAGTGTACTGCGATAGCACAGCGGTAGGGCGTTTGCCTTGCACGCAGCCAACATGGCCAACCCGAGTTCAATTCCTCCGCCCCTCTCGGAGAGCCCGGCAAGCTACCGAGAGTAGCTCGCCCGCACGGCAGAGCCTGGCAAGACACCCGTGATGTATTCGATATGCCAAACACAGTAACAACAAAATCTTCGATCGAGACGTTACTGGGCCCGCTCGAGCAAATCGTTGAACAACAGGAGGGCCTTTACCTTTACCTTTACTCCTTCATAAAAAAAAAAAGAATTGTCTTCATCTTGCTTCTATTTTGATAAGATCCCCTGCAAACTGCATATATAGGAGGCAGATTATTATTTGCCGATACAAAAGATTCTAAATATAAATTTGCCTGCTTCAAGTTGAAATTTTCCATTTTACACATTTACTCATGAATTGTGTTTCCTCTTTTTCTTTATCCAAGATGTCATCACAACATCTATGTATCTAAATCATTCCCTTAAAAACCATCTCTGTGTGCTGTTCAATTTTATTTTATTTTCTTTAAGAAACAAAAACTTTTGGATGGTCCACACTCAGTATTGTTTACAGGGGCCCAAATCTTATTCCCTAGACCTTCAGTAAGTTGTGTTGATCTTATTGTTCTGTGCTTGGGTCTAGTAGTTCTTGGTAGGGAGACAGGGGACAGTAAATGTGGTGGTAGAAATCAAACTCAGAACCTCACCAATGCTAGGCACATGTTCTATTGAGGTTTTTTTTCTGACACAGCAATTAATTTATCCCCAAATACCTGGAACATTTACAAAGTTATTACTTGTTCAGTATGCTCAGTACAACTATTATAGAGGTGGTTTACAGTTTTCAGCATAAACCGTACACTATTTTAGGGATGCATGTATAATCTCCCTAATTAGTATAATTAAGAAGATTATTCTACATTTTGATAAATTTTAGAAACTGTATTGTTTTATATTATCATGGTATTATTATGTTTTCTGCTTTACTGGTTGAGATATAATACATGTCATATTCGTTGACTGATATTTGTCATGATCAGTCTTCAATAATTTCTTTTTGCCATTATTATATTTTGTACACCTGTGAGTGACTTTTCACGAGTGCACACTGCATAAGTCCCCAATTACAGAGTTGGATGTGATTATTTTATAAAAGGTTACCTTCTAACCAGTACCAACTCTTTGTATCACTCTAAAAGGTCAATATCAATGTGAAGATAAAAGGATTTCATTTCAATAATAGACCTCTCAAAGATGAATTCCTCCCAAACAACATGTTTTACAAAAGAGTAAAAATTGTCATAATTTTTAAATAGTTTAATTGCTTATGTCAGGAAATAGAAGGTCATTATTAAATCCACTTTACTTTTTTAACCTCATAGTGCCTGTCAATTGCATGAATAAGTATATTATCGGTAATGGAAACTTATATTATCTTAAGCAGTCAATGCTGTGTGTTGGAAGTTCAATTTTTAAATTGTATATTGTTACCTTAAATTAATCTTAATTTAGTTTTGCCTAATACTAGGGAATATTCATGCAAGTGTTAAAATTACTGGTCTGTCTCTTCTGCAATTTCTTTAGGATTCCAGAAAATTGACTAGTTCACTTCTCAAGCCTACTTGTTTAATTCTGGGAATCTACGATTCTTTGCCTGTCTGCCCGCCTCTGGTTAAAGGCACCCACTTTGGTCTCATTCTCCCTCACATATTTTGGAAGGTCTCCAAGTGTAAAATGGTATAACATATGCAGCCTGCAAGCAGGGCAGGCATAAGAAACACCATAAGGCTACACTAAAGCAAACTTCAAGCTGTGGAATGCTGGGAAACAATCACAGGCAACATACCAACTTGGCATAAAACAATCAGAGAATGAGGTGGCTCTTTTTGCGTAAAAGCATAATACTGGCTAAGAGCAAAGAAGACCATAAAGATGGAAATATTGTACCCAGCAGTCCATGCTGCTAGCCAAGAGTGATCTTCGGAGGTACTCAGTGTGAAAGGTCTAATAGTATTCATTCAATCCACTTCCCACCTCACGCCTGGAAATACTACCCCACAGCTCCCTCTATTTAACTATAACTACACACTCACACACACTAGATGAAACCTGTTTTACCTTTTAAATCCGTATCTCCCTAGTGAATCCTACTTATCTTTAAGAGGGCAGATGGATTATTCCCAAATTAATTCAACCTTTCAATTGACTATCAACCTGACTATCCCTGGAAGAATTAATATCTTCCTCTTATGTGATCCTCAGTACTTTGTGGCATTTATATAACCATTAATGTTATATTTGTGTATTAATGAGTCTGTCTCCTTAGGTATGCTGTAAGATCCTTCTGAAAAGAAACAAAATTATTTGTCACTATCATATTCCACTATGGCCACTTAGAAGATGCTATTTAAATGTTACTGGGTGAATAAATAAAATTATCTTTTTCTCCATTATTCATTTAATAAATGTTTGTCAAATGCTTCCTACTTGTAAATTAAATAGTTCATAAGAAATAGTATTCTATCAGAGACATTATTTTAAGATAAAGCAGAAAATAAATGAGGGATATAAAATATTGTTGAAGCTGAATCATAACAAATAGAAAACTTTAGCAAGATGTCAGAACAGGGTGTTCTGGAGGAAGATTGTCATTTTAAATAGGACAATCATAGGTGACCTCACAGAGAAAATATCATTGAAATAAAAACTTAAGGAGATGAAGCAGAAATCATTAAAAATATCAGAGGAGAATCAGAGTAGATAAAGCACATGTGCAAAGGCCCTGGGGTCAGAAAGTATTTGAAAGTACTTATGATCTACATGTAGTTCACCATATAAGATGAAATAATATAAAATGATTTGATGAAAGAGACTCAACAAAAGAAAAATGTTGAAGTAATTTATAATAAAGACTCTAAGAATTCTGAAATTGTCTGAGTATTTAGAAATAAAACCATCTCCAAACATTAACTAACAACTCAATAAAATTTAAATCCTATATTGACCTGGTACAGGTTCTGTTAGAACAAATAAATTTGAAGTGGGGAGAATTCCTTTTGGTTCAGTCAGACCAAGAAAGGAAGTTGTAGTTTTTCTTTCCAAATGAAATTTTTTTTCCACCTCTGAAGGAATCTTCAGTATGTTTTGGCTAATAGCACTTTTCTAGTTAATGGGATTTTCCTGTATCTTAATTCATACAGAACTTCCCTTCCTGCCTCCTCAGTATATTAACTCTTACAGATATATTCTCACATTTTTGTGCTTTCTCTCAGCCCTTAAATCTGTAACTTGTTTCCCTCTTGACAGCCAGAGGTAAATGCTTCCAATAAGTACCAGCACAATTGTCAAGGGCTTGACAGTTCAAGGTCCACCCATTACATTCTGAAATCAACCTCAAAGCTTTGAGAATTTTCTTGCCATTGTCACTGACTCTGCCATCTCTAAAGGTTGAAAGAACCAATCACAACAGGGATTAGAGCCCATATTTTGTTTCCCTCTTACTATTTTTGTATCCTACTTTTAAAGCTGCTATCTCCAAGGCATATTTACAATTTCACAAATAAAATGATAGGAAAATAGGAAATTTTATTTTGTAAACAACTCTATTAAAATAATTTTCCATTAACAGAAAACAATTTCATGCTGTCATTGTACTAGAAAAATTATCTTAGCGCAATTACATTTTCTAAATATGTGTATTTTATGTGGGAGGAAGTTTAGGGTTTTCATCCAAATCTTGTGAGTATCAGCTATGATGAAAATAGTATCAAAATAATAACCTTTAAAAACTATTAGCTTTCAGAGTTAAAAAGAAAATATTTTTAAAGTGACATCTGGGCATATATGTACCTGTGATAAAAATTAACTTTAAAAAGAGATTGTCAATCAGCATTAACTTACATTTTGTTCTGTGTTTTGTGGCAATTAAAGTAACTTTATTTAATTACTGTTTGTTTGGAGTCCACACCTTGGAGTACTCAGTGCTTACTCCTAGCTCTGCGCTTGGGGACCATTTCTGGTGGGGCCTGAAGAACAATATGGGTTGTAGGGATCAAACCTGAGATTGGTCACATGCAAGAGCTCTATCCACTGTAATATCACTCCAACCCCAATAAAAGTAATTTTGAATGCTAACTGGAGGGCCAAATATGCAGTCCCATTGTTGACTGTGTGTTTATTTGTGAAAGTCTATCTAAAGGAAAACAACTTTAGGTACATATGATAGTGTGTTTGTGTGTGTGTGTGTGTGTGTGTGTATACCTATGCACAAAGCAAAGGAACAGATTAAAATCTTTGATAATGCAACTATCATTATTTTTAAAAATACTACATATTTACAAAGGGATGTAAATGTATCATTTATTATAGAAATTAAATATATAACCTGGACCACAGTAAATGTTTGAGAGCACTAAATCTTGTGACCCTATTTACTCTTATTCCTTTGGCCTGCAGGTTTACTCTAATAATCTTAAGAGGCCTTAGTCTTTATTACATATTTCTAATTTTTTTCCCATAAAGTTACAGTAAACACTTATAAATCATGCATTTTCAGAGAACTTTTCAACTTTTCTATTACTCTTCATGACAGTCTACTCACTACTTCATAAACTGCTCATCAAAAAATAAAAGTCATTTTATATATTATTGTAAAGTTTACAAGAAAACAAAAAGTAACCAGCAAGTCATGTATATACTATAGAAAATACAAAATATTTTTAAATTTTAATCTTGTTTCAGCAAAAATTCCATTAATATTCTCCTATAGCATAAGACAACACCTGGCAGCAATGATGATGGACCCCAGAATGATGAGTAAGACTCAGTTAAGTGTGAAAGGAAAATAATCAGCCTTGTTTTTATATTTACATTTGCTCTATTTCCTAGATTTTGTGTATGAAGTAAAATATACAATGAAAGCCACATGATTTTAGAATAGAGTAGATTCTAATTTGCATGTATGCTTATACTAGTTTTTAACATATTGTTACATTCTTGCTCAATCCAATGATCTACTCTGTATTTGTTGTATAATATGAAATGTGGGCTGGAGCGATAGCACAGCGGGTAGGGCGTTCGCCTTAGACGCGGCCAACATGGCTGACCCGAGTTCGATTCCTCCACCCCTCTCGGAGAGCCCGGCAAGCTACCGGGAGTATTCGATATGCCAGACACAGTAACAACAAAGTCTCCAATGGAGACGTTACTGGGCCCGCTCGAGCAAATCGACGATCAACGGGAGGGCCTTTACCTTTACCTTTACCTTAATATGAAATGTATAGTTCTATAAGCACATAATCCATTAAATAAATATTCAGATTAAAATAATTTGGGGGACATATTCAGGCTCAAAAGATCTATTACCAGGGCTTTATGGTATGAAAGCCCACTTGCCTTGCATGTGAATAACCTCAGTTCAGATTATAGCGTCACTGAGCACTGCCTAGAATGATCTCAGAACACAGAGCCAGGAGTAAGATTTGAGGACAGCCAGGTATCTCCCAAACCTCCTCTCCCACCCCAAAATGATTTATTAACTATGGAGTTTATGACAATAAAAATGGAGCACTCTGGTGCTTAATATGTTACCTAAGGATTAATTCAACACATAAGCAAAGATTAAAATGTAGAAAAGCACCCTGGTTATTGATAATTATTGTTTGCTGCATCTGTGGAGTGGAATGTAAGCAATCATATTGCAGGGTGGTGAAGGGAGGATTATTCTTATCAGCCTCTGGGTAAATAGGTAGACAGTGTTTCTTTTATAAGAGAATGGAATACCTGCAAGTGTCCTACAGAGAGAGGAAAGTAGTAGGGGCCACTGTGTCTCACCAAGCAAGCCTCTTGATGGCCTGTCACTCTGAAACTGTTTCCAGTGAACAAAGTAAGCTGAGCTGTTATTTGGATTAAGAAAACACAAACAGAAGCAATTTTATATGTTTACATATATGCATATATGTACTGTATATGTGTACATTTATGTATATGTATAAATAATGTATAATTCTATGAGCATATAATCCATTAACTATATATCAGAAAGTCCACAAGCCCTAGCTCACAGAAAAGAGGAGGCAACAAAAATCCTATACCAGTCGACCAATGTATTCCTTTAGACACTGTTTATCATGCCCAACTATGAAAATCAATCACTGAAACATCCTGGACCTTGTCCTCAGTTTAGTTATTTTTAGAAAATAAATTTAATAATGTTATTTTTAGAAAGGTAATGGAAATATAGAAGTAAAATCTGTTGATTAAACTTCAAGTATGATATTTAACTTGCTACTAAATTGGAAAAGAACGAAAATTTTAGTTTCTGATTTTAAGGACTAGGAAATCAAGTTAGGTCAGAAAGTAAGCCCTCTTATAGCATTTAAAATATATAGGAATACCCAACAAGGAAATGCTCTTTAATTGCTTTGGCAGCTCAAATACATTATACCTACAGAGCCCCTGGAGTTTCATGGCTGATCAGCATGGCTTAAATCCTAGTAAGACATGACCTATGTTTGTATCACTGATACAGTCAAAACTTAGAACATTCCCAAAAGGGGACAGGAATAATAATGCCAAGCACTTTCTGAAATATGAACTGTGGCTCAAGTATTAGACAATGTAAGATGTGAAATTTCAGAGCTCCTTAGTTTTCTTCAAATTGCTGGAATATTTTTAAACCCTAACGAGTTGAGTCAGTCCACACACTCCTCCTGCAGGCCCACCCCCACGTTCACTGGCCTGGCCTGCCCAGCTTTCTGATGTACACTGACATGCCAGGAGACAGTTCTTGCTCGCCTTTGTGCTTTTCCTCTCTCCTTCAGCTGTCATTTCTTCTCAGTTTATCATCATCATCGATAAAGCCTAGAGATAGCTTGTCTGCCATAAATACTTATCTGGTAAAGAAAGGAAAAAGGCTTTTGGAACATGACTAGGTGGCCTGTCTTGTCCTTTATTTGCCTGGGGAAATGTGAGAATTTGTAATCCCTATTGCTAGAGATTTCTGGTCATTTTGAAGTACCATTAAAATGATTATCAAAGCTTTAAATTCAGCAATGAAACACATGATTCTCTTAATGACAAGGTCAACTTAATTGGGTGTCTGTCCTAAGTGAAATATTGCTCATAACTCGCATCCCCCAATGCAGTTTAGTATAAAATAAGTTAGCAGTTTTTTAAAGATGGGGTATAGAAAATGGAACTGAGCAATATACCTCCAGGTCTGAGTTTTCTAGCGGAGATTACAAGTAAATACATAACTAATCAACAATCTTTATTAAATAAACATATCTTAATTAATCCTTTGTTAGTAGGCAAATCTGATTCATATCCTTTCCAGACCCTTCCTTTTAAAAGGGCTTGCTTAAAAATGTGCTAACTTGATATCTCATTTATTTTCATTATCAGTAGTGTTATGACCTTGCACTTCATCTACTTGTTCTGTATGTCCTTGCCTAGAAAGAACCATAGATAAATTTCTAAGTCTCATAATTAGATTACTGATAAAAATACTAATATATTAGCAAATCCTTGGACCAATTAATGTGTTTAACAATAAGAAGACTAGTGATGCAGATTTTCCCTAGTCCTAATTATTTTCCAGTGTTCACTGACCTAAGAATTTTTAAAACTGCCACATTTCAACCTACTCATTTTCTAAAAGTTGTAAATACATGGCACAGCAGAAGCCTTCCCTCCTTGACCTCAGGGAAACTGAATTAAATAGCATTTGGCACTATGCATCCAACGTGTGTAATCATTATGGTAGGCTCTGTGCCAATCCCAGCTATGCACAATCCTCAGTATGCAGAATTAAAGAATAAGAATGGCAAGCATCCCATTGAAGAATTAATTAGCGGACCCCTGGACTCATCAGAATGATAAATAATTATTCTCTAAAAAACATATATATTAGGAGGAATTACAATTTGAGTCGATATCAACATTCACAACCCATTCAATTAAGCCACCAATGATTAGATTTAATTTTAACACAGGATTTAAAGGTGGTCTTGTCAGGTGGCAAGCTATCAATGTCATCCTTTCCTATCTGGCGGCATCCCCAGTCATCCTTTCTTCCCTACACATCCCAAGAATCCTAGGACAGTATTTCTTTTCCTTGAAACTGAATCTTGGTACCGCATATATGTATCTAAGTATTGGATTTATTCCAAAGTCATACCTTGTCAGAATGAGTTTAATAGTGTCTGTGGTTCCAGAACACCAAGTTAACTTTCATTATCTATTCACATTATTGACAAGGGGAGAGGCTAATCTTGCAAATGAGGTAGTGCTGGTTGTCCTTTTCCTTCCACATTATTAACTTTACTCAGATGTTTAGAATCAATTGACTGATAATTGGTTTATCTATCTAAGTCAGAGGTGGTTGGAAAGTACTACCTGAAAATTCTCCTTCTTTATGCTTTAAATTGGACAAGAAATATAATTTAGTGACTTGCCACATAGGCATTCTTAAAATTGGCAAACCATGAACTAGACCACTTGAAGAATAAAAAGAAAAGGGCAGGGAGAGTTAGGATACGAACCTGGGTTTCATTAAAATCTAATATTTTGGATAAATTTTATTATTTAATAATTAGGTCAGCTTTATTATAGCTCAGAATCATCCTGAAATCTCATAGGGTTTAGATATATAACAGATATAACTCTAGGTGGAACCATACTTAGAATCACTCTCTGACATTAACATCAAAGAGGCTCAGATGTTCATGAGGAGTAAAAGTATATCACATGTATGAAATTTCTGGTTGTAAACTTAAATGTAGTATATTCAGTCATTGGTTTATAATGATGCACACCTGAAATTTAAATATCACGGTGTAATATTTCTTCCATTAAAGAAAAAGAATCAATATAATATGGCAACTGTAAAATATTTTTAGAACTGGCAGATATTTTCTCCTCAATTGAATAAGATTTGGAATGAGCATGGAAATCTTGGAAGGAAAAGTCACATGAATTATTTTTACTTCGGTAATGTGTGCCAAGTGGTTCTTAAATTCCCTCCAGCAGTTAGGCATGGAAGTGTCCCTCTTCTCAACATGCTGTCCTATAGAGTTTGTGCACTTTAGATGTTACTAATCTTAATTCGATACAAATCACAGATCAAAATTTCTTTTACTAATACACCCTTAAATCATCTCTTTGGCAAAAACAAAAGTGATATGACTCTCCAATATTTTGGGAGTAAAGTATTCAATAAGTAACACCACTGTTGATAGTAGTCCTTCAAAGAAAAATAACATAATACCTGAGTGAAAGACACTGCTTTCTCTCCATAGTTTAGATTTTCAGAGATCCTTGATGCTACACCAAAACCACATGAGTTGATACAAATTAAATATATAGCTAAATCCTTCTGCTATTTAATGTATAGCAAAGAAAGTCCTTCCTGTCTAAATCCTTCCTTGGAAACAGGAAAATTAGTTGCTTAGTGGTGATGGTTTTTAACAAAAGGTCAAACAAAATTGTTCTGGAGAATTTGGAAGACTTCAAGCAGCTATTTAAGACTCACCGTAGTGAGTTTCTCTCTAAGAGAGGTGAGTGAGTCTTTTCTGCAGGTGTCTTTTTGCTATTTCCATAAGTTAGGTAATCTCCATTCTCCTTTGGCTTCTTCTGCTATACTCAACTCCAATTCAAGACTTCCACAAACAAAAACTTGAAATATTAAAAGGGGTACCAAATTAGGAAGCATTTTTATTTAAAAATATAAACTAAGAGATTTATCTTGAGCAGAAAAAGACAATGCTTCACAGAGAAAATATTATCATGTATTGCCAAAAGAACATCAGGCAAAAGGCTTGTTCAGTGAAACAAAAAGCTTCAAAATAAGTTTTTTTTTTGAAAGTTGTAGCTGAGTGAAAACATAGTCTTCAGGGAAAACTAACTTTTTATTAATGGCAACTTTGTTTTGAAAGTTTCATGGAAATGGGGCTGGAGCGATAACACAGTGGGTAGGGCGTTTGCCTTGCATGGGTGGCTGACCCGGG
Organism: Sorex fumeus; assembly: GCF_029834395.1. Lineage (NCBI taxonomy): Eukaryota > Metazoa > Chordata > Mammalia > Eulipotyphla > Soricidae > Sorex > Sorex fumeus. The sequence goes on from NW_026606066.1 coordinate 9,204,215, forward strand.
TTTGATTCCCAGCATCCCATATGGTCCCCTGAGCACCGCCAGGAGTAATACCTGAGTGCAGAGCCAGGAGTAACCCCTGTTCATTGCCAGGTGTCATCCAAAAAGAAAAAAAAAGTTTCATGGAAAATTCTGGAATATAATATGTTTTTTAAAACTCTACCAGGGGTCTGGAGACAGTATAAGATTTTTTTTTCCTTTTGGGTCACACCCGACACAGGGGTTACTCCTGGTTCTGCATTCAGGAATTACCCTGGCAATGCTCAGGGGACCATATGGGATGCTGGGAATCAAACCTGGGTCGGCCGTGTACAAGGATAACACCCTACTCATTGTGCTAATGCTCTGGTTCCGAGTGTAAGATGTTTAAAGTGCTTCCCTTGCATGTGATTTATCTCAGTTTGGTCCTTAGTACTACTTATGGTTCCCCAAGAACCACAAGGATTGATCTCTGGGCACAGAGCAAGGAGTAAACCATGAGCACTACTAATTTTTGCCTGCAAACAAAACCCTGAAAAAAAACCCTTCCAGGTAAATAGATAATCATTTATTTTAAAAACCATAATTTTGGTCTAGTGGCTTATAATTTAAAAGACAGCATAGTGTTAAACTATGAGTTAGATCATCTTCATAAATCTCTTAATGCTGTTAAAGTTGAAAACAGTTACAAAATATAAAATTAAATATTCAGTGGATTTGACAAAAAATACTTTTAAATGCTCATCAGAGGAAAATTCTTGTTGAAAGGACATAGGTTGGGTGATTAAAAAATGCTATACAAAAAAATTTCTTCTTTGATGGAGAGGTTGATGTGGTGGTTACAAACTCTGAAATTCCCAAATAGTAAGATGCCCATAACTATTTATTTGAAAGGAAAGAACTCAATACGATAAAAGTCAAAACAACCTTTTAGAAAAAATAAAGAGCAAAAGAAGATAAAACAATAGCATAAGTGCAAAAAATATATGATGTCTTGTATACATAGCACAACACAATTATTTCTATTAAAACCTTTTCCTTTTTTTTGCTTCTCACTTTTGGATGCAATTAGATTAAGAAAACAACTTCCTGTACCTCTTACTTCCAAACTGAGTTTTGGAACTAAAATAAAGATTGTGTGATATATTGTCTATTACATAGTAACATACAGATATTAGTTACTTAAAAGGACTTCTCTCAGTAATAAGCTGAAATAACAAATATACTCTAAGCAACAGTCCTGTTTAAAAATAGATAAAGTGAATTGTCCCTATGGGTTAAAAAAATGTTTTTTATTTTCACCTTCATATTAACATTTCTTACTCAAGGGTGTCATAAGAAATGGCTTTTTTTGAAATGATAACAAGCGCTTTGAACTCTAATGATTCTTGCAAAATTAAAGTCTTTTGTCAACCATTTTTAAGGTATTTTTGGTTTCCCAAATTAAATACAGAGTACAAAAGCACCATCTTGTGGCTAAAAGGAAGTAGCACTTTGAAACAAGCCAGTTTAAGTCATAAATAATTTTCCATACACTTTTAATGAAATATTTGCCAAGTTTAATTTTAGGCACTTAGTAATTTTTTCTAAAAGGGATAGCTAGCATATTATTATTTAGAACTGTATACAAATTTAATACATTTGTTTACAGATATAATTCACCATAACAAATTTCAGTAAATATGGTATTAAAATTAGACAAAGTTAAAAAAATATATATTTTAACTTCAAAACCAGAAATTTGTATATGTACTTTATTAGTGAAATTACTGATACTTTTGAAATAGAACTGGAGACAAATATTTATACAATATATAGCATTTTATAGAATTGATAAAATATTTTAAAATATTAGTATTTGTTTATAACAAATTTGATTTAAAGGGGGAAAAGAGAGGAACATACATATTAAAATTCTCAGATTGCAATAGATTTTCTGTTAAAATTTGACAAGATTTGGGCACATAATCATGGGACATTTTTCTTTTCTAACGATGCTGAGTATCATCTCTCTTATATAACTTTCTTATACAACATTAGTTCCTTGAAACTCAGTTCTGTTTTATCAATAACCCCACTTCATAGCTGGGAGAGTGAAAGTACAGAAAGGTAATATCAACCTCCAACTTCTGAGGAACCTCGTGGAATAGGGACAAGCCATGTGCAGGATTTGGTTGGAACCCTAGATCAAATCTCCTGCCTACAAACGCGAATACCTGGGAGAGCTGAGCCCTCAGATAAATTCAGGCTAGATCTTAGAGTCATCAAAGCCTGGAGGAGGAAGAAGTAGAGGAGGAGGAGGAGGTAGGAGGAAGAGGAGGTAAAGGTTGAGGAGAAGGAGTAGTAGAGGAGGAGGAGGAGAAGGAGGAGGAAGAGAAGGAGGAGGAGGAGGAGGCGGAGGAGGAGGAGGCAGAGGAGGAGGAGAAAAAAGAAGAAAGAGAAGAAGGAGAAGGAGAAAGAGAAGGAAGAAGAAAAAACCAGCGGCAGCAACAGCAACTACTTCTTAGGGTTCCAGTCATTAGTTCCTAGTTGTTTCCAAGCACCCCAATTCTCAAGAAGATAAAAGTGAGGTAGGGAAAAGAGTCATGTTAACTTCGTTTGTTAAAAGGCTATTTTGCTCAATTGAAATCATTTACAAATACAAGAAGAATTTCCCAGTTTTATGTGTTTATTCATATATATATATATATATATATATATATATATATATATATATATAACCTTTACATGTTCATTCAAAATATTTGGTGGAATACATACCCAGCACTGCATAAGGGCTATTCTTGACTCTGTGCTCAGGAGTAAAATCCAGTAGTACTGAGGGGCCATATACACGATCCTATATTATCTCTGTTACTTTTACCTCCTGTACTATTTCTCCAATCCTTAACTAGAATATAAAGATCACCATCATTTTTGTATTAAATCTGAAACAAAAATAATTTATATGATTTTTAATATGTACAAGTATATACTATTACATAGTCTTTCCATGTTATAGATATCATTGACATAAATAACTTCGAAAGCATATGCATAATAAAATGCAGTAAAGTAGGAAACATTGCGGTTTGCATTGAGGTTATTTTCATTCTAACATAATTTATTTAATTTTAAGTTTATATAATTTAATGTAATGACAATGTTTATAATTGGATTTCCAAGTTCCTGAAAAATTAACAGTTGACTCATACAAAGCTTAAGTGAGTGGGTTCAAGCACACCTCTTATTATTCATGTTTTGTAAGTCAGGAAACTGAATCATCTGTTGATGTATCATCCTAAGTCTTGTTAAAAAGTAAAATTTGGGCTATGAATTAAACCCCAATTTCTTTCATTCTAATGGGTACTCATGTTTAATCACTCACTGTACTACCTACCTTGCCCATCTGCATATTATTAATGAGCTCTTGCTTCTATATCACTTTAAATATTTAACCATATGTGTGAAGTTTCATTTTTCTCTTTTCATTTGAATTTTGTGCATTTCACTCCTAAATATCTCCCATAGCCTGGTATATTTTTAGCATATGCTAGTTCTCAAAATGTTGAAAAAATTAATTAAATTATGCAAAGCTAGCTATGTGCCTAATATCCATGTAGAGTTAATAAATTAACTGAAACTTAACTTTAGGTATATTATAGGAACCATGCCATTCCTTTTGAGATTCACTTTAATGTCAGATTGTTCTGTTTATTTTTTAAATGTTTAATTCTATTAAAGCACCATGAATCAGTAAGTTTCTCACGGTTGAGTTTTAGAGATACTGTTTTCCAGACATGCTGTTGACCACCAGTCTCATCTTTCCTCCACTAGAGTTCCCAGCTTGCCATTTTGACAAGAATATTTTTAAGTTTAGTTGGTGGTTTGCATCACTTGATTTCAGTGTCGTTGACTCTTAGGTTTGGAAATTTATCTATAATACTCCTTTAATTATGTTGAAAACAGTAGGATATGATGGAATCTAGGCTTAAAAGCACTTAATCTGTCCTATCAGCACATATAGCAATGTGTCCTATCATCACAAAATTCATCCAAGCAAAAGGAGATATAAATAAATATAAATAAAGAGAACTGAAAATAAGATATGACAGAAAACTCACTTTTCTTTTTTTAAACTCACTTTTATTAATTGAAGATAATTTTTAATTGAAGTCATGGAAATTTTAAAACAAAAAAATAGAGAACATTTAAGACTTGTTATATAATTTTGCTTCTTTCCTTTTTATGGTAATGAGAAGTTAGTAAATTAACTTTATTGTGAGAATTAAAGAAATGGTGATGGCAAATGTATTACTAGCACTTTTACCTGGTTATAAAATATTGTCTTGGTAAGTGTCTGATAATTTTCAGTTGAATTAATGAGATATGAGTTTGCACCTACTTTGACTCTAAGCAAAAGCTATTTTTGTTAGTGATTGATGGAAAGCAACAGGAGGTAAATAACACAGCAAATGAATCATAATATGATTTGTGGACCTTTGAGTTAGGAATGTTGCACCATAGTCAATTAACAACTGAATGGGATTAACAATCACCATACATATAGAGAGATATGTGAACTCAATATTAATTGTTATATTAAAGTAAAATAATGTTTTTCACCCTACCATTAAAATATTAGCATATTCAGTATATTATGACTGTCTAAATTTCTATATTACCCTACTATTTTTAAAGATAATATATTCACATCAAGTTATGGCCAGTGATATCTCATCAGGAATTATGTTGTCACATTAGAAAGTTACTTTTAAGAAACTACTCAAAAGATAAAAGAAAGTCTAAGTTGTACACATTAAAAATTATCAGTATATGAAAAATCAGTGAGTAGATATGATAGCTTAAATACATTATAAAAAGTACAAAGAGAAGTAAGATAAATTTAAAAGTTGTACTAACAGATTAGAATTTACAAATTTTGTAGAAATTTATTTCCCCCCCAAAAAAACAGCAAAAGAAATAAAACTTTAGATCTTTTATAGATTACCTTTCATGTAAGTGACATTAATTTATGTCTAAATAACATACATTTTGAAACAATTATTAGACTAAAGGGTTTTTTTTGGATCAATTTTATGTTCTGGTAAGCAAATCAATTAAATTAAGATTATGAAGATATATTTCAATCTTTCTATCCTTTTTAAATTACTGTAATAGAAACCAAGAATTATTTTTAGTTCTAGCTAGAATCTATATTTTCAATGGACAAACTTCATAATATGAATAAGTTCATCTTTAAATTGATAAAGTGAAAATTTTAAACTAAATGAATTATGTAACTTACCAGTCTTTTCTTCTATCTTCTATTATTATTATAAGAAAAATTGAGGCAGATAAAATGTGTTTTTAAAAATCATAATCCAAGAGTTATTGATAAAGTTTTTAACCCGTAAATTTCTCATACTTTATGTTGGTTTGTTCAGATTGAGATTCCAAACAAGGATCATGGACTATAAGAATCATTACGATTTTGGCAAAGAGAACCAAACAAAATAAATAAGAAATGGATCAACATAAAACTATAAAGTTATGCATTCAAAAAATAATATTGCCTAAAATAAATACTACCCCATTGAGTGGACAAAATAATCACACATCACAAATCAAAGCGCTAATAACCAAGATATAAAATAACTCTCAAAGTTCAGTGAAAACAAAACAAAACCAAAAAACATCAAAAATATGGGAAGGAGATAAACATAATTTCTTAAGAAGATTTAAATCAGATAAAGAGCAAACATCCAAGATATATAAAGCACTCACAAAGCTCAGCAACAACGACAATAAAACTTAATAACCCCATAAAAATGAGGAAAGGTTATTAACAGACACTTTAACATAGAGAAAATTTGAAAGGACAATAGGCAATTTGGCACATGATAAAGTGTTGATCTTCACTTATTATTAGGGAAATTCAAATCAAAACAATAGTGATGTATATTCCTTCCAGTGAGAAAGAATATATATATATATATATATATATATATATATATATATTCACTTTTTGTGGGAATGTGTCTGTGTCTGGTTCATCCCCGATGTAAAATAGTACAGAGATATAAAAAGCAAGAATAAAGTTTTAACTTCTTAGTTTCTATCTCCCCACATATAACAAATATATCAATTCAAAATGGTGTATTTTTATTGCAGTGCTGAGAACAATATCCAGGATATGGAATCAACCCAGATGTCCAGCTACAGATGAATGAATAAAAAAAGTTTTGTCATATATACACATGGTGAACACTATAAAGCTAAAGAAATAATGAAGTTGCACATTTCATTGCAACTTGGAATAAACTGAAGGACACCATGTTCAGTAAAGTCAAAGAAAAACAAATATCAGTTTATTTCACTCTTGCGTGTTATATAGTAAAACAGACAAGTGAATAGAAGTTATTAATTAGTGGCAAACTCTCAACCCTGGATTAAACCACTAAGAATGCTAAATAATGTGTGGGAGAGAGGCAGGATATGATGAGGCAGCTAGAGGAAAAATTAAGACACTGACGGAGAATCTTGGGCACTTTGATGTGGTGTAATTGATAAAATAAATAAATAATATTAAATATCAACACTAGTGGAAACATATAATCTAAATTATAATTGTTAAATAAAAATATTCACCAAGAGGGTGGGATAGGTTTTGGAGAGGTGCTTAAGACTTTGGTGTAGATTTGCTCATACTGGCACTGAGTATAGATTTGGAGCGTTGAAACTCAGTTTCTGGGAGGGACAAGGGGAGGCATACCCTGTGATGCTTAGGGCTTACTCTTGGTTCAGATCACTCTTTGGCAAGCTTTGAGGGATATGTAAGACAAGTACCAAATTGATGTTTTTCACCCCTCAAACTCTGTTTTTGACACTATTGTAAATCATGATGTCTAAATAAGAATTGGAGGTAAAGAATCAAATTTTGAAACAAATAAGAATAATTATCAATACATTGGCACAACTACCTCACATATAGTGTATCTCCTATAGCATCTACATTTTTATTAAAATTGTTGTATTAAGTATTGATTATTTGCTATGTTATTGTATTTAAGATAGAAAAAATTAGGTTGCCCTGATTTTATCATTTTTGACACTTACTAGAAGTCTTAAAGCAAACTTCCTAACTTACAAATTTCTGGTTTATTAGTTGAGGAGTTTAAAAGTCACCATTCTATCCTTAATAACAAGTAGCATATAAACAAAGTGAAAATATAAAAAAAAAATTCTTTTTAGATCCATCAGAGAAGTGAAATCACAAAACTTATCACTGCCACTAAAATTAGACAGATGAACATGCAGTTACAAAGATACAATTTACCAGATCAGAAACCCAAACATCTCCATAGATACCATTGTTAGCACAGGAAAACCTAAGCTGTGACTGAAGAACATAAAAACTCAGAGAGCTGAGAATAAAAAGAATCTGAAAGAAGGACTCACACTTTTTTTGAGCTTCATTTCAGAAATTCTACTAAATTCTCAAAGCGAGGAGAATAATTCCAGTTTATTCCAACAGAGGAAATAATTTAAAAATTGAAAATATTTCAGAGTACTTTGATTTTCTTAGAAGGACAAAATAGTCTAGCTTGTTCGGAATTTATCAGAACCTAACAAAGCTAGGGAAAGAAAATATACAATTCCAGTTCACTCTAGTCCTATCTCATCTAAGGGGTGGTGGAATTGCTGATGCAGTCTTACCAAAAAGTTAAATTTAATTAAGGGATTATTAAACACTTTCCTCCTCATAACTCACCATTATTTTACCAGAGGCATATCTACTGTTATTCCTTATATTAAGAAGAAGGATAAAAAGGAGGGAAAGGGAGGAGGAGGAGGAGGAGGAGGAGGAGGAGGAGGAGGAGGAGGAGGAGGAGGAGGAGGAGGAGGAGAAAATAAAGCAACAGAGTTTGAAAAGATATAGAAAGTATCAGGACCAAGTAGTTCTGACAGAATGTTTAAATCATCATCATAAGAATTTTTTAATACTATGTTTAAAATGATGACTCTCATGTAAAAGTGGACGAAAGTAAGAACAGGGAAATAATCCAAGCTTAGAAATAGAAATTCTAATGGAAATCACAAAGAAATGCTAGAGATTTTGTTGTTGTTGCTGTTGTTGATTTTTTGTTTTGGGTCACACTTGGTGATTCAGTTATTACTCCTGGCTCTGCACTCAGGAATTACTTCTGGTGGAACTGGGGAAAAATATGGTGCTCAGAGGTCAAATCCAGGTAAACTGCCTGCAAGGTCAGCTGTGTGTAAGGCAAATGCCACATCTGTTGTATTATAGCTCAGGTCCCCGTACTAGAGATTTATTTTTTAATAACTGAAAGAGAAATGAAGTATGTTGTTTTGATGAGCTCAGTAGTAGAATGTATATGGCTAAAAGAAACCTCTGGTAATAAAGATCTGATAAAACAAAATTTCAAAAAGTGAAAACCAAAGAGAAAAAATGATTAAAAATAAAAAGCAGAAAATTAAGAATTATAAAATGACAAAAGGTAGAAAAAAATAATATGTATACCAGAATGAGATGAAAGAATAAAAGGAACGGACACTGTATTTGAAACAGTCACTAAAAATTTCTCCCAAAAACGACTGCAAATCACCAAATTAAAAAATCCAAGATTTTTAGAGAATACTAAGAAGGATAAATGCAAGACAAAAACTATATCAAGGCATATAATATTTATTAAGAAAATATATTAAAAAATATATACATATTTTGGGGGTAGGAGAAGAAAGTATAGCAGTTTGGTATGCTACCTCCCAGTTTGGCCAATAATTGCTGGAGTGGGGCCCCAGGATCCCCTGAGCATTATTTGCCTGCCTGGATCCCTCAAAAATACAACTTTCCTAAAATGAAGAAAAGAATTGCAGAATTACTAAAAAAACATTGAACAGAAAGAGTGGGAAAATACTTAGAGAAAAAAGGTAGCATGGAATTCTGAACCCTAAAATATTATCCACACAAGAAAATAGAGACTTTCTCAAACAGGCAAAATTGTTCTCAATCTGTTGCCCCTAGAACTCCATTTGTAACCATATTTTCAAAAATAATGAAATAATTCTGGGTGCAAAAATCAGTTATAGGGTTAAATGACAGTGCACTTAGTAGGGAGTTTGCCTTGCATGCAGCCAACAGGGTTTTGGTTGGATACCTGGCACTCCGTATTATCCACCGAGTCCACTAGGAGTGATCACTGAATGCATGGCCAGGAGTAAGGCCTGAACACCACTAGATGTGGTACAAAAACAAAACAAACAGTTATATATAAAGAAAGGAACTGAACTAGAAAATCACAGATTCTGACTACTGTGAATAGTGTTTCAATGAACAAAGAAGTACAAATGGCATTTCTGCTGTGTAATTTTATGCCCCCATGTTATATTCCCAGAAGTGGTATTGTTGGATCATATGAAAACTCAATTTCTCATTTTTTGAGGAACACCCTTATTGTCTTCCCAAAAGGCTGGATGGTCAGCATTCCCACAAATAATGAATGACAGTCCCTTTCTCCCTACACCCATGCTAGCACTGGTTACTTACTTCTTTTGATTGTGTGTTAGTCTCTGTGGTGTGAGATGATATCTCATTGCTTTGATTTGTATCTCCCTGATGATTAGTGAGGCAGAACATTTTTTAATGTGTCTTTTGGCCATTTTAATTTCTTTTTAAGGAAGTTTCTGTTCATTTCTTCTCCCCATTTTTTGATGGGGTTGGATTTATTTTTCATGTCAAGTTCTACTGTACCTTATATCTTGGATATTATTAGCCTTTTATCTGGTGGGTAATGAGTAAATAAACTTTCCCATTCAGTAGACTGTCTTCATATCTTTGTCACCATTCTTTTGAGCTACAGAAGCTTCTTAGTTTAATGTACTCCCATTTGTTTATATTTGTTTCCACTTGTTTGGTACATGGTGTTTCATTGTTGAAGATACTTTTAGCTTCAATATCATGGAGGGATTTGCCTAAATTTTCCTCCATGTAACTTATCCATTCAAGTCTGATATTGAGGTCGAAAGAGCTTTGTACCTGTATACCTTATGGAGACTCAATTAAAAAAAATAATTTCAATTGGCAGAAACCATAATAATACGGTGGGGTGAATTTGGTATGAAGAAGTTGGGGCTGGAGCGATAGCACAGCACTATGGCATTTGCCTTGGAGGCAGCTGGCTGGCCAAGCCAGGTTCTATTCTTCTGCCCCTCTCAGAGAGCCCAGCAAGCTACAAAGAGTATCTTGCCAGCACAGCAAAGCCTGGCAAGGTACCCGTGACATATTCAATATGCCAAACACAGTAACAACAAGGAGGAGACATTACCGGGCCCGCTCAAGCAAATCGATGAACAACAGGAAGACAGTGCTACAGTGGACAGGGCTACAGTGGTGATACTACAAAAAAATGAATCAGTGAGAGACAGATCAGAGATATCAATGAGGAGTTTGGAAAGCAGCAAATTTGCATAAAGATTGATAGAATAACTGAACACAGCATGATAATGATAGTGAAATGATTCAGAAGGAGAGGGACCGTTAAAAAAATGACCTTTCTCATGTGAAATATAGAGAAATACAGTAAGAGAATAACAAATGGCCAAAGGCAACAGAATCTAAGAACTGGTCTACAATACAGAATGAACCACGACGGGGCGGATGGGTGAGGGGTAGGTGAGGTGGGAGGGGAACTCTGGTAGAGTGTGTGGTGTTGGAACTTTGTATGTGTGAAACCATATTATTTTTAGTTTTGTAAATCATGACACTTAAATTTCTATTTAATTTTTTTAAAAAATAAAATAATGACAGTCTGGACATCAATGTTTATGATTGCATACATCTGTATAAATGTGAGAGTGAATATAAATAATTACAAAGAAATGTTCACATATAAGTGAAATAAGTAACAGAACCAATAAAAGAACATGGAGGCTATATCAGGAATTTTATTATAAGATTCAATGAGGAAAATACCACCCCGATACCAAAAGCAGAAGAGACACCACCAAAAAAGAGAATTACAGGGCCCAGAGCAACAGCACAGTGGGGAGGACAACTAACCTTGCATGCGGCCAACTCAGGTTTGATTCCCAGCATTCCATATGGTTCCCCTGAGCACTGCCAGGAGTGAATTCTGAGCACACAGCCATCTGTTATCACTGAGCATCACTGGGTGTGTCCCTACTCAAAAAACATGAAAACAACAACAACAACAACAACAACATAGAATATTACAGGCTAATATCCCCGATGAACACAGACGCAATGATACCCAACAAAATACTATCAAATAGAATCTAACAATGAGCAATCATCTTATACCACAGAGATTGGCCAAGGAGATAGTATAGCAGGTAAGGCAATTTCACTGCATGTGGCCAACCTGTGTTTGATCCTCAGCATCCTATATGGTCCCCTGAGCATGCCAGCAGGAATTCTTGAGGGCAGAGCCAAGAATAGCCTCTGAGAATCACCTGGTGTGGTCCAAAAACCAAAAAATAAACAAATAAATAAGGACACAGAACTCACACAGAATAATAACTTGAGTGAAAAACATAAATGTAAATTTGAAGTTTAAAATTACTATAAACTAACAACAACAACAAAAACCTAGATGAACTTGGATATTGCAATGAGGTTCTAAATGCAACACAAAAATCTGATATGTGAAAGAACAATTTATAAGATGAACTTCATTACAATTTAAAACTTGTGCTCTGAAAGACAATGTCATGAGAGTAAAGGGGAAAATTATAAACTGGGAAAACATTTTCTGCAGAAAAATTTTTTTTTAATTGAATCACTGTAGGAAAAGTTACAAAGCTTTCAGGTTTAATTCTCGGTCATGCAATCATCAAACAACTTTCCCCTCACCAGTACTTATTTTTCACCACCAAGAGCCCCAATATACCCCACTCCCAACCATCTCAATGCCTGTGAAGCAGATTCTAGTTAACACTCTATCTACTTTGATTAGATTCATTGTTTTGACAAAAGATGCACCATTATTATTTAGAGTTTACACCCCCAAATCAGACCTGCTGAAAAGGTATTGTGAAATAATTTGTTTTCTACAGTTGGTTACAAGAATCAAATGATGTCGCGTGGATTGTGGCCTCACAATTTTGGATTTCTGATATTTTACTTATTAAGCCTGGAAGTATTTCTGCCGAGAGTCAGATAATTATGAGATTGGTTTCTGTGGCTCTGGAGCCATGGCCGTGCCGGAGAGCCACTCATGGGGGGCAACTCGTGACCTTGGCAGGGCGTGAAGGACGAGCCAGGAACGACCCCCTTCCCATGAGGTCAGAAAAATATTTTTGAGAAAAGATTGCTGTTAAAAATACAAAAAGCATGATGAAACTCACTAATCAGAAAATTTTAAACGTAAGAAAAAAATAAACACTAAGCTTTTCCAAAGATGTAAGCACAGCAAGACTAGCAAGCAAGTGAAAATATGATCAATACCATATATCTTTAGGAAAATTTCAACTAAAATGGCAGAGAGCTATTAGAACACATCTATAAGGAAAGGCCAAAATACAGACTATTGGCAGTACCAAGAGCTGGAACAAAAGGATTTGGAGTAAAAGAAGCACTCTCATTTGTTTTTTGTGGAAATATGAATAGTAGAACCATTTTAGAAGTGGCTACTACATGATTATCAAGTGCTGGATTACCCCATGATCCAGCTATCATACCTTTTGGTAGCATTGCATTGTAGCAACATCCTCCCGCCGTTCATCGATTTACTCAAACGGGCACCAGTAATGTCTCCATTGTGAGACTTGTTGTTACTGTTTTTGACATGTCGAATACGTCACGGGGAGCTTGCCAGGCTTTGCCATGTGGGTGGGATACTCTTGGTAGCTTGCCGGGCTCTGCGAGAGGGACAGAGGAATTGAACCCGAGTTGACCCCGGTCAGCTGCATGCAAGGCAAATGTCCTACCTGCTGTGCTATTGCTCCAGCCCATACCTTTTGGCATTAACTTAAAAGAGTTTAAGATATATGTTGATACAATGCATGTTTTGTCAACTCAAAATTGCCAAACATTTGGAGGAGCCAAAAACTCCTTCATTGAGTGAGTTAATAAATCAATTGTAGAAAACAAGCTGTTGTAAAAAGATATGGAAGAAATTTAAATGCATATTAGTAAATGAAATAATGCAATTTGAAAAGGTCACACAAATATAATTTCAACTATAAATTCTGGAAAACCATAAATGTTGTTCAGGGCTTTGTCATCTGAAAAAGGCAAAACTAAGAAAATTAAGAAATATGTAGTTGCATGGGGCCAGCACGATAGTACAGTGGGTAGGGTCTTTGCCTTGTACATGGCCGACCTGGGTTCACTTCACGACATTGCATATGGTCCCCCCAGCACCACCAGGAGTAATTTCTGAGCACAGAGTCAGGAGTAACCCCTGAGCATCGCTGGGTGTGACCCAAAAAGCAAATAAATAAATAAATAAATAAATAAATAATCTGGGGGGAAAAAGAGTTTTTTTTTAAAGAAATACGTAGTTGCAAGTGTTAGAAGAGAAGGAGGGACAAATTGGCAGAAAAAAGGTTTTAGTGTGGTGACACTATCCAATGTGACATTACAATTGTGGCCTATGTCATTATGTACTTGTCAAAGCTCATATATAGAATGTGTCACATCAAGAGTGTTCTTTATATGAACTGTAGATTTGGGATAATAATGATGACAGTAAAGGCTGATCAATTGAAACAAATGAGATATAGATGCCAATCAGAGGGAAAGTTGTGTACCTAGAGTGATGGAGATTCTGGAAACTATGTATTCTTTCTGGTCAATTTCAGTATGATCAAAACTCCCTCTCAAAAAATATTTTTTATCAAAGCAATAATACACCTAAGAATTCCCCAAGGAGAAAAGTCTCCTTTCATCAACTAGTTATCCTAGAGAATTCAGACAAGTCAAGATTTGTATAATTTGATTTTATATTTGTAGTCAAATTACAAAAGACATAGATTTGTCCTTTTCTATTATTTACCAAGCAACAATATTAATTCGTATCTTTCCTGGATTTTCCTATGATTGACTTCATTCATACTTAACCTTACTTTTGTTCAAAATTGTATCTTGGATTCTTCTACAAAACATCTGCACATTTTCAATTATTTAGGGAAAAAGATGATTAGACTAGTAATTGTTATTTGAAACCTTTATATTCACATTTCCCCTTTAATTTCTATTTATATTTTTATAGGAAACTGTACTACATAGAAAAAATTTTCAAAGATAATTTTTCTCCTAATATTAAATAAAATATTATACCATGAAATTTTTCAAACAATTATTTCAAAATCAATCCATAAACTTTTGTACGATATTTTGACAATATTTTAAAAAATAAATTGAAGATCAAAATATATCAGTTTCTCATAAGATATAAATAAATGTGAAATCTACCAAAAAATTACCTACTGAGCCCTCTAAAAATATGTATGTTTTATTTTGGTTTAGCTTCATTTCTAAAATACAATGAAGATCTCTATTTTAACCTTGTGTTTCACAAGTAATAAGCTTGATCTGAATAAAAACTTGTTTTGATTAGAATTGTAACAAGCTGTTCACCAGAATTTCTACAAAACGTCCTTATGTTCACATTTCAACAGTTGCAATCAACAAGGAGCAAAAAGTAAAAGTGCCATTAGTCCATTAGTATTTTTAATCGATGAACAAAAAAAAAGTTTGGGCCACTGATTTGGCAAAATTTTACAATAGTTTAAGATGGGGCAGATGGCAATAAACAAAAATATTTATTCTCTAAAAGCTGTTTTTAATATGCTTTAGAATGTCCATGTCAAAGTTAAGACCATAAACTGTTATTCAGGGCTTTATCATAATACAATTTAATGTAAATTTTCTTTCGGATCTTTGTGGACACTGTTAGATAAGATTTTCCTGGGATCATTGGTGGTGGAGAATGGGCACTGGTGGAGGGATGGGTACTCAAGCATTGTATAACTGAAACCCAAGCACAAAAATTTGTAAATCTACAACTGTACCCCATGGTGTTTCACTAATAAAAATTAAATTAAAAAAAGAAGAATGTACATCCTGTTGAAAACAAAATATGAACCTACAAACAATAAAATTCTTGAAGGATATTATCTTGTTTAGATGTCACTTAAAGAGCCTGAAGGACAGTGCAGATGGGAGGCCATTTGCCTTGCTTGTGGCTGACCTGGGTTCAAACCTCAACATCCAATATGGTTGGTCCCTGAGCACTGTTAGGATGAATTGCTAAGTGAAGAGCCAAAATTAACCCCTGAGCACGACCAAAAAAATTAAAAATAAATAAATATTTTTAAATGATGTTAGTAGTACTGCCAGTAAAAACAAAAATCATAAAGATGTCACCAAATTTCAGAGCTACTATATGCTTTACACAAATATTTTTACTCCAAATATTTGTTAGCTTAAACATAAGAGCATATAAATAATAAAATAAGGGTCACGAGAAGTAAAATTTTTTAAAAATCATCAGTGTTCTCAATTTTTTTTGCTTTAATATGTTACATTTTCTTTGTTCTTTATAAGAAACCAACCAAAATTAAATAGAAATTGTCAAATAAAATATTTCTCTTGTGGTTTTTATAGAAAATGTTTTAGATCTACTATTTGGGTCTAAAATATTCTGTGAGCCTATTTTAACATGGTTTGGATTTTCCCTTTTGTTTTTATTTATTTAGGTACCATAATTTCACTGATCGGCCCTGGATGAACAGGCCTGAAGCAGGAAGGCCACGACGATTAAGAACAGAGACAGAAATAGAGCAAAGAAACACGGGTTCAAGGGGCTACAGTTTCATGTACTGGGAACCCAGACTGTCCTCTAGGTACAGTATTTATTACTTAAAATCAGTAATCACAAAGGTGAACAGCATTCTTTGCTCAAATGCCTAACTACCTAAGACTTGTATGTATAGGAGGTCTTCAGGTCATGGTAGTAACAAAGTCTTCGGAAAGAACTTTCACAACAGGAAGCTCTTCTAAGGAAGGAAACGGAGTAGATAAAGGACCCTCTCCTGGAACAGGATTCTACCTTCAGACACCAGCATGTTGGATTAAAATGTCTCATAATCTGTCTTTTCTTTATCTCACTATCTTTCTAGTTCCAAGTACCATAATTTACCACAGAGCTGATGAAACAGTTTCAAGCACTCAGTGTCCAAATCCAGACTCACTAATGTTAGCTTTTTTCCACCAATGACCCACGGTTTCCTCCCTCTCCCCACTCTCATTACCGGCAAGCTTTTTTGTTCCTTTAGGGTTTTAGTTACCTCCCTTTTGCACCATGTTGTGATCATTATCATATTATAATTTTATATGATTATTAATCCTCCTCCTCACTCCCTCACTTTATTAAATTTATTTTGCATCTAGATGCCAACTTTAATTATTTTAATATATGTTAAAAATAATTAATTCTCTATTAAAATACCTTGGGATTTTTAGTTTGAAAATCTCCATATGTATGGAGATGGGTCCATTTCTAGGCTCAATTTTATGCCATTGTTTATCATTGTCACTTTATTGTGTTTTTTTTTCACATGTGACCAGATTCTGACATATGAGTAAAAAAAGTTAGGTAAATTTATAATAGCAAGTATATGTCCTCTTCTTTATCTTCTTTATATCTGTACCACCAGATTTTTCTCAGATTTTATACAATGCCTCCAATCCTGTTTAAAAAAAACCATCTTGAGTCCACTGGCAAGCATTGTTGAGTATTTGTAGACCCTGTTTTAAGGAATTTCCAAAGATTTTGGACTGTCATGCTAGTCAATTTATGGACCAGGAGAGACAGTGGCATATATAATTTCAATTTGATTCTGAAGGCCTGAGAAACATGGCGTAGAGTCGATATATAAGTTACAATCCAAAGCCCCAAACTGAAGACAGGAAGAAAACATGTCAGCTCAAATAAAGTCAGTGACTGAAAAAGTTATTTTGTATTTCGCCTCTTTGGTCAGTCCTTCCCTTTATAGATTAAATGAAGTTTACCCATATCAGTGAGACCAACCTGTTTTACTCAGTATACAATTAAAATGTTAATCTTATCTAGAAACATCCTCACAGATGCATCATTAATAATAAAAGCTATATTCAATTTTTTTAAAAATAGCAAAGTAGAAATTAGGGTAGAGAGATAGTTCAGGATATATCAGATATTGTCTTGCATTTGCCTGACCCCAATTTAACCCTCAACATTGCATATTGTCCCTCCATAGATGTCTAGGGTCACTTCTACACAAAGAACCAGATGCAGCCTCTGATTACTGCCAGGTTTTTTCCAAAACCCTTCCCCACCCTCTGAAAAAAGGGTGGGGAAAGTTTTGGGTTTCGAGAGACAATACAGAAAATTAACTTGCATTTTGCATTCGGTAAGCTCCAGGAAACAACCGAGTAAATAGTATCTTGAGTTCCACTGAGTGTGACCAAAAAATAAAGAAAAGATAGGAAATCTTGGCACAATAATGATAAATATATTATGAATAAAATGATCCCATTTGTATCTCTTTCCCAAGGTCAAATACGGTGGTAAATGGGTAAATACAATATAGTAATTAAGGCAAAAGTACTAGAAATTTTTTTCTATATAAAATAATTGATGAACTGACACTAGCTAGGAGAATCTTTATTTCCTAATGAAGAAAAAGATATCTATGTCATTAATGCATCATACATATTTAGGTTTTTCATTTAGATTACAATGGGTAAATACATGATTTTGCAAACCTTAGTTCTAATATGTTATAAAAATAGATGTAGGCTATAAATGAAAATATAGATATGTGTATATATGTGGATTTATGTATGGTCCATATGGTCCAGTTCTCCATTTTTACTTCAAAATACAAGGATGCGTCAAAAAAATAAGAAAGAAACAAAGTAAAACTTTCCCAGTAAAGGTATAAAATTTGTTCAGCACCTATATAAACTTATCAGGTATGAAAAAACAACACTCAAAATTTTGATAATTACATTAAACAATTTGGATATCATCATATTCTCCACCATATTCTTCAATATATGAACCTTGTTGCCATCAAAATCTCCACCATTCCTCACTACTTCCTAATGCCTTGGGTGCTAGTACCAAGCTCAAATCTTTAAGAAATGACCAAATATAAGTACCTGGATAATTGCCTCCCACACTCCCATGCCCACTATAGAAGAATAGATATATAGAGAAAATTATATAGATAAACAGTTTAGAAACAGTGGTGAAGATAAAGGCACAGGCAGACATGGGAATAGGGCTAGACAGGAGTGGCCTGATCATAGAATTATTACAACTTGAAGATTAAACTATTTTATTAGTATTTAAATTATCTATCTTAGCTCATCTAAGTTCATTAACTAAGAAGTAACAACAACAAGGGAATTTTGTGAGCAGTGGCCAATGCCAATTTTCACTTGCTCTTCTCTTTCTGTTTTTCTCTATTATAGAACTGGAAAGACGTCAGTGCAGGGAAAATTTCCCACTCACTCTAAACAGTTCAGCTGACTCAATACAGAACAAACTAATAGGGGTCACGGGTCAGCACTCACAGTTCTTTGCTCTATTTCTTGTTATTTTAAAATATGATATGTAACGATTGTCTCTTGGGGTTCAATTTTCTATAGACAATATGACAAATCTATTTAAACTATTCTGATTTTGAAAGCTAATTAAATGAACTACTTCAGCAATGGATCAAGTTTCACTAATTTCAACCATCTGCCTCAACATTTGTTCCTACACATACGAGCTTTCACAGCTTCTTTTTTCTAATAGCGATTAATGAAATTGTTAATAAGGTGCATATTATCATACATGTTGTAACAATTTACTAAAAAATTAGCATTGCTAGACAGGTTATACTTAACAATTGTAGAAAAGGAATGTCAACATTAGCTTTCATTTTGAGTCATGATTTATAATTAATTTTCAAATTAAATTAGCATATATGTATGCATGCAATTTTAAATTCTTAGTCATACTTGTTATATTCTTAACATGCTATTTGTATGAGATGCACATCAATAAAAACCAGTGTACATTACTGAGATTTTATTTTATTTTAATTTACATTCTGATTTTACTCTATTTTTTCATGAAAAAAAACACTTTTTACTTAGCTTATACTATTACTCATTCTGTGATATATTTTAGAATAGTACATGCACAGATATGTTTAATTATTTAAATAATTACTTATAAACACCTTTAGTAAAAAGTACAAAAAATTAATAAATGTCTATGAAAAAATGTAAGTCCTTTCCAACTAGTACTTTTCAGTAGCATGATGAAACTAGTAACACTCATGCAAATGATGACTATAAAATACATTTTATTTTATCAATAATTTGAGGTTTATTTTCATGGCAATTTAGAAAATAAGGGGAGTTAAATACCTAAATATCTCATAGATTACATACTAAAAGTTTGTTTTGCCCCTCCTCTTGTTCAGTTATATTCCTGTAATTATTTACTCACCCATACTCAAAACCATATTTATCACATATCACCTCTTCTGCTTCCATATCCACAATTAAAAACTATTATAGAAGGGGAAATTTTAGATAACGTTAAGCAGGTATGATATCTTTATAAAACTGCAATAGTTGTCTGGATGGCATAAATCTATGTCAGAAAAGTTTAATTTTTTTACTAATTTGTAGTAAAGGACATGAACAAGAAAAAAATGCCATTTCCAAATGGATTCAGAAAAAAATAAATTAGGAATATTAAAGGAGAAAAATACATTCAAATATTAACCCCATCCTAGACAAAGTTAAGGACACCTGAAGACTAAGTTACATCAATATTGGACTTGACTGAAGGACTAATCAATCATATTTACCAAAAGTTTACTTTTAAAAAGTATATGTGTGCTTTTTGAGAAGGAATTCATTCTAGGGGAGCGTTACAGGGGAGGGTTACAGGGAGGGTTACAGGGGAGGGTTACAGAGAGGGTTACAGGGAGGGTTACAGGGAGGGTTACAGGGGAGGGTTACAGGGGAGGATAAAGGGGAGGGTTAGAGGGGGAGGGCTGTGGGGGATTATAGGGGTAGGTTAGTTGGGGAGGAATATAGGGGGAAGGTTTGGGGGGAAGGTTACAAGGGAGGGTTATGCGGGGAAGGTAAAAGGGAGTGATACAGGGGAGGGGCTGGAGAGATAGCACAGCAGGTAGGGCACAAGGCCTACCTGGGTTTGATTCCTCCATCCCTTTGAGAGCCCAGCAAGCTACTGAGAGTATCCCATCCACACAGCAGAGCCTGGCAAGCTGCCTGTGGTGTATCCAATATGCCAAAAACAGTAACAAGTCTCACGAAGGAGACATTACTGGTGCCAATGTGAGCAAATCAATGCACAATGGGATAACAGTGCTGCAGTGCTTATATGTGTGCTTTTTGAGAATTAACTCATTCTAGGATAAAAGAGTAAGAGAAACTTACATAGTATTATATAAAAATAGTACTCAAAGTCATAAAAAGCAATCAATTTTCACTTCAGTCATGGATAAATGAAATCACTGCACCCCATTCAGGGCAATATCATCAGAGAAAACCAAAAGCATATCTAATAGACTGAGTACTATTATTGAGCAATTTATTCATGTTTAAAATAAATTAAACCTCTGCTCATGAGATGGGCATGGAGCCAGCCCTTGTCCTCCCTCTGCCCCAACAAGACCCCAAGTCGCCACCCATGAATGACCTCTCTGCCTACTGATTAAGCTGCTTAATGGCTATGATCACAGAGACACACAATAAATCTCAGCATCCAGCAGGTTTTGGTAGAAATCCCTCCAGATTTAATTATTAAAATTTCAGAATTCCAAAACTGCACAGCCACTATTGTGGTCACATGACATCATATGTTATTCATAATCATCAATAGAAAACAAATTGTCTAATGTTGTCATTTCGGCATATGTGAGTATTGGGGGGAAAATCCCAAATAATAATGGTGGGTCTGGTGTCAAAACATTGAATGTAATCAAAGTAGAGCGAGAGTAATGTGAAAATCATCTGCCACACAGGTAAGGGGAGGGTTTGGGATGGGGGTATACAGGGATTTTTTTGGTTGTGGAAAATGTGCACTGGTGAAGCGATGGGTGTTTCATCATTGTATGACCGAGACTTAAACCCGAAAGTTTTGTAACTGTTGTCACAGTGATTCAATAAATAAATTTATAAAAAATAAATAAATAAAAATAAACCTCTCAAGTGCTTTTTAATAATAAGCCTATGCAAAAACTTTGGTTTAATTTGCCATTTTAAAATAGTTATTTCCAATTGTCTCATCTGAAATATTCAAATTTTTATTTATTTCTTTGTTCTGTAATTTTTTTTTACATTTTTTCCTTCTGTTAAAGAAATGTATGTATGAAGTGGTTTAAGTGCATCAAAATTTATTATTAAATCATTGTCACTGTCACTATCAATACTCTACATCTTATGTAACTTTGAAGGCTATGGAGTGAAAAGAAAGAAAAAAATGAGAGTATGAAAGCCCTAAGTTGTTTTGTACTTAATGAAACAGGACTTAGATTTAATTTTTTGAAATAACCACATCTCAAGTAATAACAGTCTTTTGAAAACAGACACATAGGATGGTGCCTAGAAAGTAGTATGATAATCTTGGCAATACACCCAGATTGATAATCATCACAGCTAAAAGGCAATGGGGCCAGAGAGATAGTATAGCATGTAAGACATTGGCCTTGTACATGGAAGACCTGGGTTCAGTTCCCTGCACATTATTTGGCCTCCTGTACCTGCCAAAAGTGATACATAAGCACAATCCAGGAGTAAGCCCTAAGCACTCCATATTATGTCCCCAAATTTTCATTCATTTATTTATTTTCATTTATCATCCTGTTAATCGTCGATTGCCTCGAGCAGGCCCCAGTAACGTCTCTTTCATCCTAGCCCTGAGATTATATTCAAGGCTTTTTAGGAGAATGAGACCCATCATTGTTACTGGTATTTGGCATATTTGGTGCGCCACGGGGAGTTTGCCAGACTCTGCCCTGTGGGCAGGCTATATTCGATAGCCTGCAAGTTTGTCCAGAGTAGGAATGAGATAATGAGATATCATAAAAAGCTGTTAAGATAAGATGTTGCGCGGCCGCGAATGCGGCCGCGCGGTTCCAGGAGCTGCATTTTGTAGTCTCTGAGTCTTGGCCGCTGATTGGATTACACGGCGCCAGGGGGCCAGGTGGTGGGTGTGACCCCCGCCTACTGGAATTTGGAGGATCTGGGTGGAGGATGCTCGACTCCAATTCGAGTAGGCTTGGAGATCTCGGCCCCGGAACCCGCGTGGCTTTGTCCCTCTGCCAGTACCTTCATGTGTGCGGAGAGTGGTCTCAGCATGGTGGTGGCTGGTCCTGGAGGTCTTCGGCTGCCGGAGCCCTGGTCGGGGTGGGGAGGAAAGCTCAACCCGCTCCCCTCCAAGGGACCCCAGCGAGGAACAGCCAGGAGCAGGGGCAGGAGACTGACTGCACTGGTCTCGTCCGGGAGCTGCATTTTGTAGTCTCTGAGTCTTGGCCGCTGATGGGATTACACGGCGCCAGGGGGCCAGGTGGTGGGTGTGACCCCCGCCTACTGGAATTTGGAGGATCTGGGTGGAGGATGCTCGACTCCAATTCGAGTAGGCTTGGAGATCTCGGCCCCGGAACCCGCGTGGCTTTGTCCCTCTGCCAGTACCTTCATGTGTGCGGAGAGTGGTCTCAGCATGGTGGTGGCTGGTCCTGGAGGTCTTCGGCTGCCGGAGCCCTGGTCGGGGTGGGGAGGAAAGCTCAACCCGCTCCCCTCCAAGGGACCCCAGCGAGGAACAGCCAGGTGCAGGGGCAGGAGACTGACTGCACTGGTCTCGTCCGGGAGCTGCATTTTGTAGTCTCTGAGTCTTGGCCGCTGATGAGATTACACGGCGCCAGGGGGCCAGGTGGTGGGTGTGACCCCCGCCTACTGGAATTTGGAGGATCTGGGTGGAGGATGCTCGACTCCAATTTGAGTAGGCTTGGAGATCTCGACCCCGGAACCCGCGTGGCTTTGTCCCTCTGCCAGTACCTTCATGTGTGCGGAGAGTGGTCTCAGCATGGTGGTGGCTGGTCCTGGAGGTCTTCGGCTGCCGGAGCCCTGGTCGGGGTGGGGAGGAAAGCTCAACCCGCTCCCCTCCAAGGGACCCCAGCGAGGAACAGCCAGGTGCAGGGGCAGGAGACTGACTGCACTGGTCTCGTCCGGGAGCTGCATTTTGTAGTCTCTGAGTCTTGGCCGCTGATGAGATTACACGGCGCCAGGGGGCCAGGTGGTGGGTGTGACCCCCGCCTACTGGAATTTGGAGGATCTGGGTGGAGGATGCTCGACTCCAATTTGAGTAGGCTTGGAGATCTCGGCCCCGGAACCCGCGTGGCTTTGTCCCTCTGCCAGTACCTTCATGTGTGCGGAGAGTGGTCTCAGCATGGTGGTGGCTGGTCCTGGAGGTCTTCGGCTGCCGGAGCCCTGGTCGGGGTGGGGAGGAAAGCTCAACCCGCTCCCCTCCAAGGGACCCCAGCGAGGAACAGCCAGGTGCAGGGGCAGGAGACTGACTGCACTGGTCTCGTCCGGGAGCTGCATTTTGTAGTCTCTGAGTCTTGGCCGCTGATGAGATTACACGGCGCCAGGGGGCCAGGTGGTGGGTGTGACCCCCGCCTACTGGAATTTGGAGGATCTGGGTGGAGGATGCTCGACTCCAATTCGAGTAGGCTTGGAGATCTCGGCCCCGGAACCCGCGTGGCTTTGTCCCTCTGCCAGTACCTTCATGTGTGCGGAGAGTGGTCTCAGCATGGTGGTGTCCCCAAATTACAAAAAAAAATAATAATAAAAGATCCAGCAGAAATGGTCATTGCATTCATCCACCGACAGAGTACAAAATCTAGTTTTTGTCAATGTCAGCCAAAATGTTTGATTTTTCTTTTCTCTAACAATAGCCCTTCTGCCTTAATGCAGAATACTGATTAAACAGCTGAAAAGCAATCCAAAGATGACAATTTTACTTTGCTTTTGGGGGGCATACTTGTTCATGTTCAGAAACTCGTTGCTTTGGAATTGCTTCCAGTAGAGCTTGGGCAACACTGTAGTACCAGGGATTGAACTCAGTCTCCTGCATGCAAAGCATGTGCTCCAGTCCAGACCACTGAACTATATCTCAGCCCAAATATGAGCATTTTTAACAAAATATTAAAGCAATACTACCAAAACCCAAGTGATATTCAGATCCAAATAGGAGAACAAGAAAATAGAGCTATGATATTTTTAGAAGTGGAAGAAAGATTTTTATGTAAATAGGCTTTTATCTATGAAACATAAAATGATAGATAGATGCTTTCTAATACTTCCAAAATTCAATCTTCCTTCTAGAAACAGTCCTGTCAAGTTTAGATTTCCCTCATAGTCACAATTTTTATTTCTATAGTAATTCTGTTTCCATATAACAAGTCACACCTCGTTCTGGAAGTGTTTAAAGTTATTTAAACTATTAAGAAAGACCATTTGGGAATAATACCTGTAACACCCTACTGGAAAAGTCTCCAGATAACTTTAAAATTCTTTTCAATAGCAATTTTGAAAAATTAAATAGAAAAATATAGATTATATATTTAGAATTTCTTTTTTAAATCAGGATATTTCAAATGTCCAAATATAGAGTGTTATCTACTTTTCCTCCAGGTAAAAGAAGATATTTCTAAGTCTTTATTATAATAATATTTTCATTTTCTTTTGTACAGTTTTTATACTGAATTCCTGTTCATTACAAAGTGATTTAAATATGCTTATGTTTTGAATCCTATAAGTTATTTCTAAATAAGTCTTGGGAACAAACAATTATCAGCACATTTTAACTACATGGATGCAAATGCATGTTGTTGTTTATAGGTCTGAATCATATTGAAGCGTCTCTTGCCTGTTCACTAGCTGTATATGTGTGGTACATTGATATGGCCCAGATTCAGAAACACCGTAAGGTATGAGTGGTCTAAAATGAGCTGAGAAATATAGGACTCATTTTCAGTTTCTTTCTTCCAAGATCTAGCAGGATTCACTGAGCAGAGCAAGATTAAAGACTAGTTCCAAGATTCTACTTTCTAAGTCTTGCTAGTAATAAATGATTGCTTTTCTATCTACTCAGCCCAAATAACAAAGGAAAACAAAATTTAAAAGTTTGCATCTGTTAGGTACCACCTACATCTGCTCACATATCTTCATGACGCAGATTGAGAACAACTTGCGTATGTCACTAGGCAGAGGGGGTTGGAGTTCCTAGCACGAATCTCATTGGCAAGCATGTATTTTAGTGGGCTGAATCACACCCACCTAATAAACAACATTTGGGTTCACCACAGGGAGGGTTTGGAAAGAGAGACTGTTCACGAGGAAATGCTGATACTTGGGGGGGAAAAAAAAGAGAAAATGTCACAGAACAAAATCTAATTTGACAATTAACTGTGTTCATGGGCCTAAGCCTTTACTGGTCATTGATATCTTGGAAGACGTTCCACTGATTATCGATAAGCTCAGATTTGTTATGTTTTAAAATATCTTACCCTTCAAATAACTTTATTTGAAGTTTTATTCTTCAAGTAATTATCATTATACTTTCAGAATTCTGCTGCAATTTTTAGGAAAATGCTAAGAAACAAACAAAAATTTAAAGACCCTGGGAAAAATATTCTTTCAGACTTAGTTTGATTAAAGCTTCTTCCTCTTCTGATTCTGTCTAAAAATTTACTTTTAACTTAGCTCACCCTTTCATTTAAATTTTATTTTAGCAACCCAATGTGTAGTACACATGAAACTGTTATTTTTTTTCAAGTAACCTATGTAACAATGTTACTTAGTACACATGAAACTGTTATTTTTTTCAAGTAACCTATGTAACAATGTTACTAATTTAGCTTAAATTTTCTTTTTTGTTCTTATGTTCCTTGCCAGGCCCCATCTTGCACCTTTGGCAGGCACATACCATTTGTTTTATATTGATGCCTCCAACAAAACTTAAAGAAACGGCAAGTGGGATTATAACAAGTCAACAAAAATCAATTTGTAGTGATTGATTGGTATATGATTTTAACCTATGTAAATAGGAAATTAAATTTATTTATTTATTTATTTTCAAGGGAACGCCACAACCACAAATTATGCAGTTAAATTTCCCACACTTGAGAAAATCACAGGGGTCAGCACATCTGGAGTGCAATGCATAAGCCTCACTCTGGAAAAACCACCCTCATAATCATGTTATCTCCCCTGCCAGGTATGTTTTTTAAATTTTTTTCAGTCATTGAATACGGTACAGTATACTGTCTATTTTCATTTACAAATAAGGAAATTATTTGTAATTTTCAAATCTGGCATCTAAAATATACTGCATTAAATTTTATTTTGTACTTGGATCTTGGGCTGGAGCAATAGCACAGCGGGTAGGGCATTTACCTTGTATGCAGCCAACCCGGGCATTTACCTTGTTGTCTCCTCTCAGAGAGCCCGGCAAGCTACTGAGATTATTACCCGGCAGAGCCTGCCAAGCTCCCCGTGGCATATTTGATATACCAAAAACAGTAACAACAAGTCTCACAATGGAGATGTTACTGGTGCCTGCTCGAGCAAATTGATGAACAAAGGGACAACAGTGTTACAGTGCTACAGTTCTACTTGGATCTTGTTGTGGTAATCTTCATATCTTCCCTATCATAAATGGAGCTTTATTTTTGCCTATTGGCAGGCATGTAACAAATTTATTTTATATTAGTTGGTCCAAAAACCTTAAAAAATAGCAAATAGAATTACTAGAAAATAAATCAATAAAAGTCAATGTGATGATTAATTGCTGTTTTTAACCTTTCTTAATTTAGCAGAGGACAACCATATGCACCATTATTTAGTGCTATACTCAATGCCATATGATGGAAAGTTTCTCCTGTTCTTTAAAGGAGCGTTTCTATTGCTTCTGGCAAAGCTTGTTTTAAGGCTATGAATTCCCTAACCTGTTAGATAACCAATGAGACTTTATATAATTCCTCCAAAACTGAATGATAATCTATCTAGATAGAGTATGCTTGGTGAGATGTTTATTTCTATAAATTTTTGTACTATGTTCTTCCATATTCTTCCACCTTGTAGACTCTAATTTGATAGATCTGCTGTATATTATATGGGTTTTCCTCTGTATGTAAGTTCCTGTTTTTGATCTTGTTGCTTCCAGCATTCTGTCTCTATCTTTGGATTTTGCCTTCAATAATGTAGAAAAGCAATTTATTCCATTATAAGCACTTACATAGTTAGTCACAGAGAGTAACAGGCTTGCTGGTAAAACTGGTCAAACTATTTGTCAAAGACTAAATCCTAAGCAAAAAGAAACAGAAAAAATAAAGAAAAGATGAATAAAATCAACTTTAATATAACATTAATTTAATTAAAAAAAAGCTATTGAGATTTACTCTTTTTGACTTAACAAGACAGTACCTGTCAAATAAAAACATACACCTTTTTAGCTTGGTGGTCACAAGTTTTAAAAAACAAAAAACTATTTCAGAGAAAGAAAAAAATAATATGAAAACAGCTCAGGAAATACACTAACCAGCCAAACATATTGGAAGATAAGCATGCAAGTTTGACTTAACTGAAGAATTTTTCTTTCTTACGACATTCCCGCCAGAAAATCTCCTCATCAGACACCATCGAGAACTCACAGAAGTTTCTTCCAGAACGGATCATGAAATGAGGCTCCTATAATCATGCCATTGAACTCTGCGCCAGGCTGTTTTCACTCAGGGCGCCCCAGAGAAGGGCGGGCAAGAGCCCTCCCCACCCCAAGGAACCCAGCCCCTGCAGCCGACCTCTACAACCCAATTGCCGCCACACTCTAGGCCACTTTCCACATACTCGGGCCGAGCCTCACATATGAGTGAACATATTCCTGGACACATTATAAGACACCCCCTACTCATTTTCCATAATTACCACACCATATTTGATGGGATTCAGACAGTAGGCAACAAATCATAGAGGGAAATATCACTGTCACTGTCCTCCCGTTGTTCATCGATTTGCTCGAGCAGGCCCAGTAACATTGTGAGACTTGCTACTGTGTTTGGCATATCAAATACGTCACAGGCAGCTTGCCAGGCTTTGCCATGTGGGTGCGATACTCTCGGTAGCTTGCCAGGCTCTCCAAGAGGGACGGAAGAATCAAACTCGAGTCGGCTGTGTCGGCCGCATGCAAGGCAAATGCCCTAGCCACTGTGCTATTGCTCCAGCCCAGAGGGAAATATATATATATATATATATATATATATATATATTTGACTTATATTTGACTGGGAACACCTGTAAAGGCGATTTGAGGCCACCCCAAAAGCTTCCATCCCTCTCAGAGAGCCCAGTAAGCTACCAAGAGTATCACACCCAATGGTAGAGCCTGGAAAGCTACCCGTGGCTTACTTGATAATGCCAGAAACAGTAACAATGACGATCCTCATTCCCATGACCCTCAAAGATCCCCCAATATGCCATCAGGCTACACTAGCACACAACAGGGACAAATGGAGACATTACTATCTTTGTATTTGTGCCCGCTCGAGCAAATCGATGAACAACAAGATGACAGTGACAGTTAACAGTGACTACATTCCCAAGTTTTTCAGTGAAAGCTAGAGTAAGAAGAAAGCCAACTGAGGTAAGTGTCTGAGATATGAAATAGAAAATACCTGAAGATATCCTTTCAGGAGAAGGGAGATTCAAGACACAAATTTATACTTTTAAAATATTCACAACAATTTTCTGATGCACATTGTCCTATGGATTTTGCCATTTTTTGAGTTTTATGTGTCTTGGAGTTTTTCTAATTCATTGTATTTTCACTTGGACCTTTTAGGCCTCTTGGACATTGGTACCTGTAATCCTTAACTCTGAATGTTCTTACCGATTATTCCTTTAACTGCTCCTTTAACTTCACATTTGCTTTTCTGTTCTAAAGAGAATATAGTGATTCTTATATTGTTCCATCTGAACTCATCCCATAGTTCTCTGGTATGTTGTTCCTTTCTTTCAGACTATTTTCAATCTGCTACTTCCTAGTGGTTTCCTCCTTCTCATCTTGGAGCTACTTGATCTTTTTTGCTCAGCTTCTGCTATTGTATTGTTAAGCAGTTCTGTTGACTTTTTTGGTATCACCTAGCAAATTCTTCATTTCTGATTGTACTATTTTTTTTCCATTTTGACTCTTATTTTGACCATCCCCTGGGAGAGAGGTGTGTTGAGTTTGCCTACCCACCCCAAGCAGAAAGCACCGGCAGCCAAAAACCTCCAGAACCCAGCCACAGACATGCTCAAAGTCATTCTCCACACGCTCGGACGAACCTCACCCATGAAGGAACAACATGGCAGAGCCTGGCAAGCTACCCGTGATGTATTCAATATGCCAAAAACAGTAACAATAACGGGCCTCATTCCCCTGACCCTGAAAGAGTGTCCAGTATGGCAACATTGGGAAGGACGAGTAAGTAAAGACTGCTAAAATCTCAGGCTTTTGGTGTTCCTAGAGAGAGCAAATGCCATTGGACTACACTAGCGCACCACAGGGACAAATGGAGATGTTACTGGTGCACTGTCAAGCAAATCGATGAACAATGGGATGACAGTGATATAGTGATACAGTGACAGTGACTTTCATACTTTCTTGTGCTTCGCTGACTATAGTTTCTTTAAACTTATCGAACAACCTCACAATAGTGTCACTAAAGACACTGAAAATTTCTGGTGTTATTTTTGTCTTCGGTGATACTGTTTTCACGCATTGAGCTTGGTTTCTTTGTGTTTTCCCTATCAGTTTCCTAAGGGTTTGCTGTGCTGGGGGCAGGTCTTTGTGGTTAACCCCCTTGGAAGATGCTAAGGGATTAAGTTGGAGATTTCTCTCTGTCTTCTCTACCTATTCTTACAGAATGACAGGAAAAATAACTGTGAGCAGCATGAAATTTGTTGAGTACATCTATCATGCAGCTGCTTTTTATGGCACAGCTTGAATGTGGAGGCTGTTGAAACCTACCTGGAAGGGAGGTTTATAATCTCTTACCCTTTATAATGTATATTTCATATTTTAAACATGGAGATAGAAAGTATTGTTCCGTTTCTTTTCTCATGTGATTTCCCTCTATCATTAGCAACCCTCACCCCATTCCCAAACCATGGACAATCTTTTCTCACCCTGCCTAGTGCTATCTCACATCCAATACCAGGTTTACACGTAATTAGTGTTCAAAATAACTCAAAGTAACTCAAGTTAATATCTCCTTTCAACATTTTATTCTATTTTTAAATTTTTCCTCAGCAGGATATTGGATTGATATATTTATTCTACTATAATGACTTCCTTATGTGTATAAAAGAATACTTTCTTAGGCAAACAAAGGTTGATTTTTACCCTTCAACTTTGAGACATCCACATCCACATTAGGGATATGAGAGCTATTCAAATAGTATTCTTTTGCTTTTTAGTTTTGATCTAACCCAAGAAACAGAAAATGGCCAACTTTCCTAAAAGTTTGAAACAGGTAAGATTTTTTTCCCCTTAATGTCTCCTTTTTAATTATCTTCCTCAAAATCCCAATAATTCTTGTCAACTCTGTAAGAAGAGTGTGGAGTAGGTGCCATGGGTCTCAAATTAAACCTTTCCCTTGGTTTAATAGGATTCAACAACTAAATGCTGGGGAAAATTTAATCTAGAACTAATTTATTTAAAAAATCTATTGGAATTTCAACATCTATTGGATGTTTGGAGGAAAATTTTAGGAACTTTTTTTCACTTGTCCTTTCTATAACAACACATAAGTAGTCCTGAATATCGTTGCTTGAACAAAAGGATCATCTTTAAACTGCAGAAGTACCCTAAAATTATTAAAAATATATTACATTGCTAGTAATGTGCTGTACTCCTTATACTGTAGCACAGTCCTCCCGTTGTTCATCATTTGCTCGAGTGGGCCCAGTAACATCCCCATGGTGAGACTTGTTGTTACTGTGTTTGGCATATTAAATACATCACTGCAGCTTGCCAGCCTTTGCCAAGCGGGGGAGATATGCTAGGTAGCTTTCGGGGCTCTCCGAGAGTGGCGGAGAAATCATACCCGGCTCAGCCCCTTGAGCGCAAGGCCTACGCCCTAATGCTCTGCTATCCCTCCACCCACCATAGAGTGTATTTTAGTTTTACATGTTTTCTAAAATAGTTTAGGTTCCCTGTGGGCAGCAAATACAAAATATACCTCTACTGGGGCCAGTGACAGATGGACACGCGCCCCCCCATCCCTCCTCCCCCCAGTCTTGTCCCTCCCACCTGGGCCGGGCTGCAGAGCTGTGTTAGTGTGAGTCTGTGTGCATGTGCGCGTTTCGTTTCCGTATTTGCTTGGGGTGGTGGGGGGTGGGGAGCAGCTGGAGGGGGACACTCTCCCAGCCCTTTCCCGGGAAAATGGGACATCTCAGCAGGAAGGAAATGGGGGTCCTGGGAGGCTGGCCAGGGACAGTGGCCCTCAGAGCCCGCCTCTGAATGGACCTGGGGTCCAAATGTCCGGGATGAGGGTCGGTGACCGTCTGTAGAGGCTGGGAGCCCAGAAACACTGGCAAGCCACAGGCCTCCCTACCCTGGCCACACTGAGCTGAGATCGAGAGGGCCGGGGCACAGGGCCTCCTTCCTGTGGGGACCCCCTTGTAGGCACAGTGTGGGGGGGTGTTACCATCAGCACTGGGGCCACAGGGTCGAGGGGGAGGCAGATGTCGATTCTGCTCAGGCCCCAGAAACCCTCCTGAGACCCCCTTCCCCAACTCCCCAACTGCCCACACTGGCAATAAACCCTCAACTGTGACTCAGCCCAGACCGACACTCTGTCTGTCTGTCTGTCTGTCTGTCTGTCTGTCTGTCTGTCTGTCTGTCTGGGTGCTGGGGGAGAAGGTCTGAGGGGTACACGCCCCCGTTTTACCTGTCCCTCCAAGGACGGGACGCCCTCTGGGACCCGCAGGGCCACCTCTTGCTCTGGTGGCTCTGGTAGCTGTGACCAGCAGACAAAAGCCACCCAAAGCCATGGTGTGACCTTGCTTTCCCTGGCACTTTACACTCTTTATACATGATATCTTAATTCTTCTTCACAAAGTCCAATGTCTATGTATCTGAGTCATACAATAGCAAGGTGACATGGCCAGAATTCAAATGCAAAATGTCTCAAGTCAAGGTCCATGCTTTCACATCCAAAAAAAAAAAAAAAGAAAGAAAAGAAACAGGTATTGGCATGGGGATGGGGAGAAAGAAATTCTCCTTCATTTTGGTGGGGAATGCTGACTAGTCCAGCTTTTTTTGGAAAACAATATGGACATCTCTCAAAAAAAAACTAGAAATAGAGCTCCCATTTGACCCAGCAATAGCACTTCTGGTAATATACCCCGGGGGGGGGGGCGGCCAAAAACACAGAGGAGACATTATCTGCACTCCTTTGTTCATTGCAGCACTGTTTACCATAGTTAGAATCTGGAAACAACCTGAGTGCCCAAGAACAGATGAATGGCTAAAGAAACCATGACACATCTACACAATGGAATACTATGCAGCTATTAGGGAAAATGAAGTCATGAAATTTGCCTATAAATGGATGGACATGAAGAGTATCATGCTGAGTGAAATGAGTCAGAAGGAGAGGGACATATATAGAATGACTGCATTCATTTGTGGTATGTAGTAAAAGACCACTATATAGTATATATATCCATATATATATATGGATATATATATATATATATATATATATAACTACTACTATACTACTACTATCCATGGCCAGGGAAAGAAGGAAACTAACATGTGTGTGGGGGCTGAGGGTAGGTAAGATAGAGAAGAGACCGATATGACAATAATAGCTGGAAATGATCATGTTGGACAAGAACTGAGCATTGGGCGTAGGCAAAGAGATACACATAATAACTTTTCAGTATCAATATTGCAAATCATAATACCCAAAAGAATAAAAGTGCCTGCCACAGAAGCAGGTGGGCGTGGGGGGTGGGGAGTAATGAGAGGGAACCTGGGTACACTGGTGCTGGGATATATATACAGGTGAAGGGATGGGTGTTAGAATAATATCTGACTAGAATAATATATGACTATTCATTATGGAAATCCAATCATGAACAGCTTTGTAAGGATCAATCTTACAGTGCTTCAATAAAAAAGAATTTAAGAAAAGGTACACGCTCTAAGAAAGGAAGATAATAAAAGTAAAAATTTGTTAGAATTATATATTTTCCTTCATGACTTAAACATTTCCCTAGTTTTTTTCTGTTTCTTATTACAATTAAACTCATAAATTCAGTCTGCTTTTTATTTAATTCGATCCTGTAAAGCAAATTATAATAAGATCACTATTTGCATCCATGTCTGACTAAGCTTTTCTCTGATAAAAGGTAGATGATAATGGATTCTGTTATGGAATTCAGGATTCATAACTTTAGGGCAAGTCTTTGGAAAAGAGCCAAAATAAGCCTTTGAGTATTCACAGAAAACATGGAAAAAGAAATCCTTTTAAAAGAGTAAGCAGTAGTTGTCAATAATTGTTAAATACTCACACACAGTTCATCTCTCCATCCTAAAAATTTCTCTGAGGTCATTACTGGCTATTTTCCTTGGTTAGCACTGCACTGTTAGCACTGAACTCCCATTGTTCATCAATTTTCTCGAGTGGGCCCAGTAACGTTTCCATTGTGAAACTTGTTGTCACTATGTTTGGCATATCGAATATGTCACAGGCAGCTTGCCAGGCTTTGCTGTGTGGGCGAGATACTCTCGGTAGCTTGCCTGGCTCTCTAAGAAGGACGTAGGAGGCGAAACCAGTTCGGCTAGGCCGGCTTCGCACAAAGCAAACTCCCTACCGCTGTGCTATTGCTCCTTGATACTTAATATATTTGGGATGTTTTCTTTTTTCACTATGAGAGAATGTCTGGGAAACTGGACAAAAAGTATTTCACTTTTAGATCTCATATTTTGGTATTGTATGAGGCATATTAATACTGAGGGTGAACAAATGGGAGTAAAGGAAAAAGAAGAAAAATGTTCTGGAGGATCATGAGACACTCTCCTATTGCATATATATAATGTGTATGTATATATATATATATGTTTAAAACTGATTTTCGATCAATGTGTGGTATATCCTAACATTAAATAAGTAACTGTTGAGCTGGAGAGATAGTTCAAATGTAAAAGTATTTTCCTTGCAAACAGCACACCTTTCTTCTAATCCCCAGCCTCACATACATTCCCTTAAGCATCTACAGAAATGATCCCAGAGCATAGAGCCAGGTGTGGCTCCAAATGGAGTAAGCACTGAACACTGCTAGGTGTAATTCCCAAATAACCAAATGAAATAGGTAGCTATTGCTATACTGCAAGAAAATAAAATGGGATGAGGAGTCATTTCTCTGAAAATGGTCATTTGTACAATTATAGTATCTGTAAGGACGAAACTGACGCCATGACAGGTGGAAGAAATGAGAAGAATCAGGTGGGCCTCAGGTTCAGTTAGGGAACTAAAACAGATTCAGTTTCCCAGTAATGAAACAATGTGTGACTAGACAACCTGAACCCACCTGGGATAGTTCCTGGGCTCAGCAAGTGGGCTCAATTAATCAATTCTCACAATGCCCCAGAAGTTTCTTTTTTTGTTAACCCTAAAAGAACAAGAAATCTATGTAATCATAAAATTGGTACTGATTTTTGTTTGGAAATTTTTGTTTAATTGTTGCCTAACCACTGTTACCCTAGACACTTGCCAAAACACCTTTGTTTGGTAACTAAGTAAGCTTCTTTTTGAAACAATAAGGCATGTACTGCTTATGTAATCAAACCCTATGTGAACTGCTTACTGCCTGAAGTCAGCGTGGCTATCAAGAGACCACTCTGTGGGTGAGATAGTTTACCCCAGTATACCAGAATAAAACTCTAACTGCTTTTGCATTATCGTGTTTGTGTCTCTGTCTGTCTCGTCACTTGGGAACCCAGAATCCCGGGCTTAACATATCATTCCTGCATTATACAACACAGGCAGACACAAGAAGTATACTGGTCTGCCTTGCCATGTATCAGGGTAAAGGCAAATGATTTCTGGAGTCTTATATAGTTCAGAGGCTGGACATTTCCCACCCTTTGAAAAAGAAAGAAAGGTGAGATCACATGATTTTTCCTATTAAAAATATTTTAAAATTAAATTATCAAAAGCAATCAGTTACTATATTACGGTCCCATGTTTTAAAATTATCATTTTGGAAGATGTAGAGTAATTATTTAGAAAAAATCTGTTAGGTCAATGGTCATCCATAGTTATTTACAAAGGATTCCTATGCATTATTTTTCAGGGGTCAGGGGATGGGTGGGAAGGGATGGTGTTGGACCACGCCTGGCAATGCTCAAGTGTTATTCCTGGTTCTGCATTTAGGAATTTCTCCTAACAATGCTCAGAGACATATGGAATGTGAAGGACTGAACCTAGGTCATCTGCATACAAAGCAAGAGCCTTACCCACAGTACTGTCTCTCTGGCCCCTGTTTATTTAAACTTTGCTCAAATCCTAAAAATTATTTTTATTATCATATTGCGATCACTATAGACTAATTTTCTCTCCAGATATATTTTTGGCTACTTCAACAGCATTTTTTCCTTGACAAAAAAGTGACAGTTGTATGAAAAAAATTGATTACTTAAGTCTATAGAAAACCAAATTTCTAACATCATAAAGGGTTTTATTTTTAACATTTAAAGATGAGTAGTTTCTGATTTAAGTGTTGAAGAGACTCTTCAAAGTAATGGTAATAACATAACAAGGAAAACCTAGTCTGTGTGACTAGGAAATATCTACAGTTACTGCTTGAGAGTAAAACAAATTGTGACCAAGTATTTATGAAGAAAATGGAACAAGAAAAGATACTAAGTCTTTTCATCTGAAATGTTAATGCTTTCCTCGGTAGTTCTGCTAATAAATGTCTATGTACAAATTGTCTGAGTAGAAAGAGAATTATTAGAATAAAACACAATTTAAAATGTACTGTAGGTAACTTTTCAATCTTTTTCAATCTTTCAAACTTTTCATATAAAGTTTGGAAGCATGTAATTAGAACAAAATGATCAATGCACTAAAATCACAAGACTTTTCATTCATCCAACTGAACTTTGTAAGAGTGCTGAGACCAGTCTTAAGAACAAGATCTCCTTTTAGTATAGTTGATATGGACAATGTGTTGTGGTTTGTCAGATTTATTATTGAATTGAATAGAGTATATGACCAGTAAGTGAAAAGCACTTAGGATGGATATAATAATAGTCAAGGAAGAGCAGACAAATATCAGATGCTTATATGCTATTTAAAGTTACAGCGTACTCATTCAAGGGTACTCTTATCAAATACAATATTTTTAAAAAGGTGTCTGCCAGAGACATGAATGTATTTCTTCCTTCAAAGCACTTGATTTAGAGAATATACATAAAGTCATAGTTAAAACTGTAAGCTATGGTTAAATGTAACAGTATAAAAGAAATCACACTATCACAAAATCAGACTCCAGTAATTCAGTTGTTTATATTTATAGATATATATTAGAGCATATAATATTTTCTATATTAGAGCTAATTATATATTATACATTACAGTTTATATGTTAGCTCTAATATATAAATATGTAAAACAAAAACACTGTCCTCCCATTGTTCATCGAGCAGGCCCAGTGACGTCTCCATTTTGAGATTTGTTGTTACTGTGTTGGCATATTGAATATGTCACGGGTATCTTACCAGGCTTTGCTGTGTGGGCGAAATACTCTCAGTAGCTTGCCGGGCTTTTCGAGAGGGGCAGAGGAATCAAATCCGGCTCGGCCGGGCTGGGTGCATGCAAGGCAAACGCCCTACCACTGCACTTTCACAATATATAGATAATATATCTATATGTTATATAGATATTATATGTATGTATTTTAGTAGTAGTCAGTTGTCAGCCTACTATGAAGACATTCCTCTCATGAATATCTTTATTTATTTTCAATATATAATATATATTATATGATACATATGTATGTATATATTAGAGCTATGTCAAACTACAGTGTGAGTTGCTGATTTGCCTAGTGAAATTAGAGTGTTTCTTTAAGTGTAGACCACTAAAATTATAACAAACTTTGAAATAGAAAAGAGTGAGACAATCGAATTTTATCAAGGGAATCACTTGATGTAGCAAATCAGTAACCTCTTCATGTTGTGTGGTTTGAGGAGAGGGCAAACACTGTTCTGTTATAAATGTCACCAGAGTCAGCCTACTATGATGACATTCCTCCCATGGATGTCTTACTTATTTTCAACATTAAAATAGTCTTTGAAAGGAAAAGCATTGCTATTTTTTCTTTATTTCAATAATTTTTTCTTCACAAATTATAAAGGTTCAAAATTGTTTACATCATCACAGAAACAAAGAGATGTTTATGTATTTTTATTCATAATCACCCACACTGGACAGCAACCAAGATGTCCCTGAGTAGTTCACTAAATAAATAAGGTGTGTTACATCCATGTAATTTAATATTATTCAGTACTTTGAAAGTGGGCTTTCAAGCCAGGGAGAAAATATAAAGGAAATTTAAATTACCAAGTGGAAAAAAATGTCAATTTATAAAGACTATTTAAATGTATTATTTTAACCATATAATGTTCTGGAAAAGGAAAAACTATGAGGATAGAAATAAGGCCAATGGTTGAAAGGGGTTTAATTGGAGGAAAAGACGAAAGGCTGATCACAAAAAATTAAAATTGACACAAAGACATTGAAGATATGTATATGATACCACAATGGTGCATACATATGTCCTAACATATATAATATACAACATGAAGAATTAATGTTAATGTAAACTAATGACTTTGGGTGATTGACTATGACTAGTCAATGGAAGGTTGTCATTTGTAACAAATGTATCACACCACTTTGAATGCTGATAAGGGAAGATATTTATGCATGTGGTGGGTAAGGGAGTAAGGGCTAGAAGAGAAATCTATATATGTGTATTTGTGTATACATATATGTTACATTTTTATATATTTGGGGGAAAATATATTAAGATATATTATATTATAGTAACAGTAATATATTATATCTTAATATATTTGCCCCCAGATATATCAAGCAGACATTGATGCCCTAGCTAAATAGGGCGTTCAAACTCAGTACATCAGGATCCTTCACAAGCTGTATTACAGATTCACCACCAGGATCTCACCATTCTACAAGAAAGTGATCATCGACGTAAAGAAAGAGGGTCAGCAGGGTGAAACACTTCAGTTCCACTCTTGAGAACGTCATGCAAATGACTGAAATGGGAAGGAATGGGAGTGAAGATAGATGGTCGGCAGCTACACCACCTCCCGCTTCACTGATGACATAACTCTAATAACACCAAACATTAGCCAAGTGGCACGAATGCTGGCCTACTTCCGCTGTGAGTGTGGAAAGGTCAGACTGCAACTGAATCTCACGAAGACAATGTTCATGAGAAACAAACTAGTTCCTGACATTCCATTTGCTCTCAATGGAATGAAAATCTCCAAATGTAGCAGTTATGTGTACCTAGGTTGAGAACTCAGCATGACAGATGATCTGGTACCTGAGCTGCGCAGGAGGAAGAGAGCTGCATGGAACACCTTCAAGAGCATTGAAGAAGTTGTTAAGAGGATGAAGAACCTTCAGCTCCAGCCACATCTTTTCGACTCCACTGTTCTTCCTGCACTAACATATGCCTAGAGACCTGGGCCCTACGAAAACAGGATGAGAATACTATTTGAGTCTCCAAAAGAGGAATCGAAAGAGCTATGCTTGGTGTATCATGTTCCACTAAAGTGAGAGAAGGAATCCGGAGTTTTGACCTCCATTGATGATCAAGGATCAGGGACTCTGCCTCATTTGCCTAGGTGTCGAAAATCCGATGGACTGGACATGTAATGCGATTTGGAGACGACTGCTGGACTAGAGCCGTTACCAACTGGATTCCACGGGATGTCAAAAGACCGCGTGGCTGCCCACCTACCAGATGGTCAGACTTCTTTGTCAAGACCCTGAACGAGCGATTTGATGCTCTTCGTGTTCCTGGAGAGAGCAGACACCATTGGGCTACACTAGCATGGGACAGGAATGAATGGAAACATTACTGGCACCTGCTTGAGCAAATCGATAAGCAACGGGATGATAGGTTGTAGGTGAATATTTTAAGATATAATTGAGTGCAAGTAAGAAAGATGAAGCAGGAGGACTATACTAAAACCTTCCTTTTGTGAAAATATTAGGCTATTAAATAATGACAAACCATTAACAATTGAAAGTAAAGTAAATTTTTTTTGTTCTATAAGTAGTTGCACTGGTATATAAGTTAATTGGGTAGAAGGTGTCCTAAAAGCTTTGAATAAATTACGGCATTATAACTTGTAAGACCTTAAGGACAATCTCAAAGAGAAATCAAAGTAGAAGAACCTGTAACTACAGAGATATTACACAGGTAAAGGTGCTTGCCTTCCATGCTGTTGGCCATGCACTGAATATGGTCTCTCAAGCATTACTAGGTGTGACCTCTGAGGTTCTTGCCTTCCATGCTGCCCCCCAGCACTGAATATGGTCTCCTAAGCATTACTAAGTGTGACCTCTGAGCACAAAGCCAGGAGCAGTCACTGAGTTTCAATGGTCGTGATTCCAAAACAAAATAAAGATGTAATATGACAGCTAAGACCTTTTGGTTCATGAAATGACTATAACAGATGGGAGAAGCTTAGTAATTAGAAAATCAGAGACACTGTTTAGTGGCCAAGGGGACACAAATATTTTAAAGAATAGAGTCTGATCAATGTGTGTCCACCACAATTCTTATTGACTTATTTATTTTTAATTTTGGAGTTATACCTAGCCATGCTCGGGGCTTTCTGTTGGCTCTACACTCGGGTATCATTCCTGGAAGAGCTTAGAGGACACATGCCAGGGAAAAGCTTTACTTGCTTACTTTCTCCTGCCCCACATCAAATTTTTTAAAACATAAAATTTTATAGCAATCTTCTTTGTCCTGTAACAAAAATATCCACTTCTAAAAGCATCTGTACAATATATCAGACAGAAGTGTTCTATAGATTTTGTGATCAAATTGTAGACAGTTCCATTGGAGAGAAAAATCAGGCAGAGAAAAACAATCTGTCAAAAAGAATATGTGCTGAAAACCCAACAGATACAGAGTCCTGAAGAGTTTCACAAGTATGGGGCGAAATGGAATTTCTCTTTGCTATGGCTTCTCTTAGATGTCTTCTTCTGCTTCTCAGTGGTTTGTTGCAGTCTATAGAATCAATGTCATTATCTTGTTTCCACCACCTCCCCAGACTTATTTTCTTACATTTCCCCTAAAGTATACCTGGTAGTGTCACATGGTCCTGTCTCTGCCCTTCTTCTGATTGAAATTCCCCAATCCTTTTGTCTTTTTGCATAGCAGTTATTCAATCTTTATTACTCATCCTTAGAATTATTTCCCTGACCTTTCCAAGCTAATCAGATATCCTTCTGTGTATGCCTATTAGCTGTGGTGTAAAACCTTCCAAAGCATCAATCATTTTCTGTGTTATAAATGCTGGTTTATTGGTCTCAGAAACTTTATTTTAAGAACTACAACTTATAAATTTCTATACTTTCCTATAATTATTTCTAGGAAAAGCAAAGAAAGTATCATATAATATTATTAAATGATTAGTTTATAAATAAAGTTATAATATCTTCTTTTATTATGTATTTTATTGTTCTGTTGTCTAACTCCCAATTATAAATTGAGGTAAACGAATATAAATACATAAATTTAAAGTTTATTGATAAACTACGTCCAAATTACAATGAAATATGAGGTATAAATTTTGAACTACCTGTTAATATTATGCATAATAAGGAATTTGGTGTGCATTTTAGACACCTGGAAAAGTATTCTTACATTTTATCCCCAGAATCTGTAGTCAATATTGTCAGGGGTTTATAGATTTTGGTTAACTTACTATATAGAAAGTTAGTGGGAGAAGTATTTAATATTTTGTCATTGTTTTCACTGTTGCAGATATTACTCTAATGTCATAATTAGATATAAATGATAGCACACTAACAAGTCATTTGTTAGGATTTTAATATAAATTTTAAATTAACAATGGTCATTGATTGCTGCCTTAGATTTAATAAGCATCTGTGCCAGACACAGAGCTAGCTCATTTTCCTTTCCTCAGATCCAATGCTCTCAGCAACTCTAACAACAAAAGCATCAAAGTCTGCCGTTTGCACATAAGGAAACTAAAATCACAAAGTCAGGAGCAAATATGGGTTGTATAAGTAGTACTCTCTCTCTCTCTCTCTCTCTCTCACACACACACTCACACACACACACACACACACACACAGACAAAGACGAGGTTTGAGCTTGAGTGTTGGTAATCTCAAACTGTTTGCTCTGGTTTTATACCAGACCTTCTGGCTACAGAAAATTTATTTTATTACATGTGACTGGTTGCTCACTAATTTTTGTTTTTTGCTAAAAAAATGAATTAGAATATTGGTATTATAGACCCAGATTTAGTCCAACATTATCATCATAATCACCATTATTATTTTTATTTTCAATTTTTTTAGGAATCCAATCCCAATGCTGCTCTGGGTTTACTTCTGGCTCAGGGATCACTCCTGGCTGTGTTAGCGTACCATATAGGGTTCTAGGTACCAAACCCAGGTCTACCACATGCAAAGTAATTGGCTTTCATGCTATGCTGTTCCTCTGGTCTCCCACCATCACTATTATTTACAACATCAATATTATTTTAGCATTTAATTAGTAGACTACTTTTAGAAAAGTTTTAGCTGCATGACAATATTGATCATAACTATCCCATTTATCCCTGTTCTGTTATCCAGTTCCTCCCCTGCTATCAAAATATTATATCTTAATAGTACATGAAGTAATCTTATTTAATATATGATATAATCATTCTCTTCATGGAAGTTGTTGAATACTAAATTACCATCTTCTAGTTCCCTTAAGATTGGTTAAGTCATAAGAAATCCTCCTATGAGCAACACATAAGATGAATCCAAATAGTTTATTTATAGCCTCTTGAGCATAATATAAATCATAGCTGACATTTGGTTGTGTATTATTCATCATAATTTTCCTAAGCACATTACTTGTATAAAGTCACATAATCCTTATTACAAATAGTGAACATGAGTGAGTATACAGATTTAAATTTCTAAACTATAAGATGACTCCATTTTCACTTTGGTTTTAGTGGCACACATTACAGGTTACCTATACCAGGAGCTGATCAATAAATGTATCCATGAAATATGGGGGATGATTTTGCATTTTTTAGTTTATATTCATAGAAAAATGTAACAGGCATTTGTGGGGCAGTTATTGGTAAGTCTATGTATTGTCATATATACTTATCCTGCAATGGATCAGGCCAAAATGGAAAAGGAAATTATTTAAATAAATGAAGGAAAATCAATTGTAAATGTTGTTTATCGTACCAAAATACACTGTATAATAAAAAATCTATCAGATGTGTAAAGTCAATCTAAAAAGCTCATTGCAGGCTAGGCCAGAAAACAAGTAATATTATAATTGATAATTATTATGTATTACTCTGTGCATTTCTAAAAACTTGATTTGTTCAATTAATTTGGTCCTGAAAAAACATTCTGAAGTAGCTGCTATTATGTTCCTTATTTGAGATGAGAAAGGAACAGCCCAAAGAGGTTAAAGTTGTCATGTAGAAAGGGCAGAACCAGGATTCAAATCCAGGTCTCTATTTGGGGGATGGAGGCTATTTAAGCCATAATTTATTCATAGCATGGACTTGTTTATAGCAGCTTTACAAAAAACCTTTTCTTATTTATTGAACAGATTTGCAATACTGTAAATGATGTTTTCACATGTACATAATACCAACACTACAATAATGGTTATTATACCCATCTTCCATCAAGGTCCCCAATGTCCCTTCCTTTTAATCTCCCCTCTACAAGCTCAATTTTGTGGGTCAAATGTTCCATTTTGGTGCCTTGGTCCTTTGCTGCTTTCTTGCGTCTTTAAGTCCTACATGCAAGAGAGATAATTTTTTAAAATTTTTATTAGAGAAACACCATGAGTACAGTTGTAGACTTACAAATTTTTGTGATTGGGTTTCAGTTATGCAATGATCCAGTACCCATCCTTCCACCAGTACCCATTCTCCATTATTTACATTTTT
Source organism: Sorex fumeus (assembly GCF_029834395.1). Taxonomy (NCBI): domain Eukaryota; kingdom Metazoa; phylum Chordata; class Mammalia; order Eulipotyphla; family Soricidae; genus Sorex; species Sorex fumeus. The sequence continues at coordinate 9,247,576 of NW_026606066.1, forward strand.
TTTAAAATTTTTGTTAGTGAAACACCATGAGGTACAGTTGTAGATTTACAAATTTTTGTGCTTGGGTTTCAATTGTACAGTGATCAAACATCCACCCCTCTACCAGTGCCCATTTACCAACACCACGGGTATCCCCTTCCCTGTGACTGGAATCACTTAGCATTGTATCTTCTAGTGTAAGGGTGAAACCAATGCCATGACAGGGGGCAGAAATGAGAAAAATCAGGTGGGCTTCAGGTTCAGTTCCTGGAACTGAAACAGATTCAGTTTCCCAGCAATAAAACAATGTGTAACTAGCCAACCTAAGCCCACCTGCGAAGGTTCCTGGGCTCAGCAAGTGGTCTCAACGAATCAATTCTCACAATGCCCCAGAAGTTGCTTTTTGTTAACCCTAAAAGAATGAGAAGTCTATGTAATCATAAAAGTGGTACCAATACTGAAAATTATTAATTGTTGCCTAGCCACTAGCGAGTAGGGTGTTTGCCTTGCACGCAGCCAACCCAGCAGACCTGGGTTCAATTCCTCTGCCTCTCTCAGAGAGCCTGGTAAGCTATCAAGAGTATGTCACCCACACAGCAAAAGCCTGACAAGCTACCCATGATATATTCGATATGCCAAACACTGTAACAAGTCTCTCAATGGAGATGTTACTGGTGCCCACTAGAGCAAATCGATGAACAATGGGAGGACAGTGCAGTGCGGTACAACCACTGTTAGCCTAGACTCTTACCAAAATATCTTTGTGTGGTACCTAACTAAGCTTCTTTTTGGAACAAAAAAACATGTACTGCTTATGTAATCAAACCCTATATAAACTGCTTGCTGCCTGAAGTCGGGGTCATTCTTAAGAGACCACTCTGTGGGTGAGATAGTTTACCCTAGTATACCGGAATAAAACTCCTATTGCTTTTGCATTATCATCTTTGTGTCTCTGTCCGACTTGCTGCTTGGGAACCCAGAATCCTGGGCAAGTTCTGTCCATGCCCTAGCAAATTGCATGATTTTGTTCTTAGAGCTTCATAGTATGCCATAGTGTATATGGATCACAACTTCTTGATCCATTTATTCATAGTTGGACATTTTGATTGCTTCCATATCTTGGTTTCCACTAAGCACTGTAGTGGAAATATGTGTGCATATATCCTTTTGAATTATATTTTTAACATTTTTTGTATTTTGATGGTAGGTACAAAAATGTATCACTAGGTTGCATGGGCATTTTATTTCTATTTTTTGAGAGATATCCATATTGCTTTTCATAAAGGTTGAACCAGATGACATTCTCATCATCAGTAAATAAGGATTCCTTTCTCACCACCAGTACTGGCTGTTTCCAGGCTTTTTGATATATGTCATTCTCACTGGAGAGAAATGCTATTTCAATATTGTTCTGGTTTGCATTTCCCTAATCAAGAGTTATGCTTGCCAGACTCTGCTAGCGGGCAGGATGCTCTCAGTAGCCTACCGGGTTCTCCGAGAGCGATAACTAGACAATAAGAGGTCGCACGACTGCAAATGCTTGGCCATTGATGGGATTACACAGCACCGGGGCAGTTGGTGGGTGTAACTGTCTAGCTACTGGAAGATGGGGGATCTGGGTGGAGGAGGCCTAGTCTCCATTAGAGAAGGCTTGGAGATCTCAGTCACAGTCCCACACACCTGGGTTCCTCTGCCAATTCCTTCATCCGTGAGGCTCGTTTGAGCATGTGGAGCATGGTCTCCCCGCAGCATATTTGATATTCCAAAACCCAATAACAATGATGGGTCTCATTCCCCTGACCCTGAAAGAGCCTCCTATGTAGCACTTGCTAAAATTTCAGGGGTAGCACGAATGGAGACGTTACTGGTGCCTGCTCAAGAAAATCAACGAACAACGGGATGACAGTGATACAGTGATACAGTGATGAGTTATGCTGAGCACTTTTCGTATACCTATTTTTTGGGGGGGGGGATGGGAGATATTGTGGGAGGACACCCAGCAGTACTTAGTGATTGCTTCTTGCTCTGCACTCAGAAATTATTTCTGCCGGTGCTTAGGGTGGGATGCCAGCGATCAAGCCCAGGTCGGTCATGTGCAAGGCAAAAATACCTGCTATACTATTGCTGCAGATTCTATGCCTGTTTTATATGTCTTCCCTGGCAAAAGAAATGTTTCTGTTCATGTGGATTAATTTTTAGATAAGATTGTTAGATATTTTGTTGTTGAGTTTTTTGAGTGCTTTGTATATTGTCCACCAGTCCTTTAACAGACGTATTGTGTGCAAATATTTTCTCCATTTAGTTAGTGTATTGTTATGGTTGTTGTTAGTATGTTGATATTATATGGTGTCATTATTATAAAGCTATTTTTTTGCTGTGTAAAAACTTTTTAATTTGATGTGTAGTCTCATTTGTTTATTTTTATTTGTGTTGTCTTTCCTCCCATACTCACTTCTTTAAATCTCTGCAGTCAATTTCCTCAAGAGTTCTGTTGATGTTTTTCTTTAAAGAATTTTGTGGATTTGGTTCTGATCTTGAGCCTCAAAGTCCAGTTTGAGTTTACTTTTATGAATGGTGTGAGATATGTTTAAATTTCTTTTTTTTTTAAATCTTCAAACCAGATCTTACCTATTTTTCTTCAATGGGCTTTTTTTGGTCATTTGAAAAGGCTTAATATTTGACATAATGAAACTCTCTCACACATTATAGGTCATTGAACATTTCTTCCCTTCTCTCATCAAAATGCCAGAGGAAGCTGTTAGGCATTGTAGCCATTAAAAGTGGCTGATTAACCTCAGCACCCCTGGGCCAGCCCTAGCATTGAACCATCTGGCCTAGTTGGCCAAGTATAACTGGGAATGATGCCTAGACTCTCAGAGCACTGCTTCAGTAGCTTCCTACCAGAGATTCTTCAAAAATGGTTCATTAAAAGTGTATACATTTAAAATATACCACACCGCAACGTTCCATACAAAGACTCCCATCAATCAACCCAAAATTGTCAAACATATTATCTAAACTGGCTGAAACCTGTAATCTTCTATATCCTAAAACCTCCCTGGGCCCACGTTTGGGAACAACACTCTCTGGACTTCTACTCAGCTCTGCACGCAGATCATGAGCCCTATTTTGTAGTGACCTTTAAATTCTATTACAATCTGATTGTTCCTAAGTTGACTTTCAAATATTATATAAGGACTCATCTAGGTTAAAAATACAGAAGACTAATTCCCAAGGAAATAACAAAGCTGACTGCAGGCTACACAAATCCTACTCCTATACCATAAACTAATTCAAATACAAACACACATATTCACATACTCATACACAGATTATGATTTGAAGTGAAAAGAAAATCTAATGATTCAGATTTTTCTTCCTCATTTTAATTACTCAAAAACATTATTTTTATTTCATCCATTACAGCACAAGATCTGAAAATGTAAGTAAAGAAATGAAAACAAGAGCAGATATCACAAAACAAAAGGTAATGGGGAAAAAAGTAGAAATAACAGGAATCTGAGAAGATAATTCTCTCTAGGAAGTATTGAAGTTGGAATAAAAGCTTCTGAGGTACTGAATAAATTAAAAAAAAAAAGACAGATTCATTATTGGACTTGTCTTGGAATTCGATTACATATCTCAGAGAGCTCCTGAATTTCAGGATAGAGAAAGCTCAGCAAATGACTCCAGTCCAAACCCCCACCAAATAGTGCCCCCTACAACTTTTGTAACAGATGGCCATACAGCCTCTGCCACATGTCATTTTTCAAAAGCCGGCAAATCATTATCTACTTTTAGAAGGAATTCATGTCTCTTTTGTATAGTACTAATTGTTAGAAAGTCATTCTCATTTAGAACAGAAATCTGCTATGCCTTGGACTCATTTCTACCCTCTGGAACCATATGGAATGAGTTAAATTCTTTTTCCACATGATATGCCTCCACAAATGTGTAGCAATTATGTTGCCCCCCTGAGTCTTTCCTTGCCCCAAATAAACATATGCAAAACATATGTATGTCTTCCCTAGTGTACCTGTTACTATGACCAAGACCCAGAAAAACCCTGCTTTATTTATCTCTCAATAGTAATTTTTATTCTTACAGAGCTCAAAATCAGCACATCTGGTGTATATTTGCTTGAGTGTGATCCATGAACTTCATTAATGTAAATGTGCATAAATATGAATATATCAACAAACATAAATCACACATGGAGTTGGTGTGTTTACATAGAAATATACAGACACATATGTGAGCACATGTATAAAATAGGCACACTCTTCCTCTTCCTATTTTTTAAGTGCTAGTTCATTGTGTGGCTCCAGTCTAGTCCCAATAAATAGGGATAATTAATTGGTTTTCAGGCATATTTCATCTGTCTAGAAATAAGGTGTAGAATTTAGATCTGTATATAATTTCTTAGTTTAGTCATGGGTAGACACTTACATAAACCTATGTCCTATGTTCCCAGTCTTATTTAGTAGTTAATCCCCAACTTCCAAGGAAAAGAGTGTTTCCGCATGAGAAAAGCTGAATAACTATGAAAGTGTGTGTTAATGTCAATAAAATTTATATTCTGAGTAAACTGAAAGCATGACCCACTTCTTTTTCTATCTTAATTTGTTTTCAACTTAGTTTGCTTATACTTTTTTCTGTTAGTTTTTCTCTAGTATATCATTTGTCTATTTTCTATTCTATTTTCAAATAGTAGAGTGATGTGGGCTAATATTTTCTTCTTTGATAATGACAGAAATTTCCAAAAGGTCCTGAATTCAAGTTTCTCATTTCTCTTGCTGCAATTTGATTTACCAATCCACTACTTTAGCAAGCCTTAAATAGAAGAGTTGTTACCAGGTTATGATAATATACTGGATCCAAAGTCATTGACATCATTTCATCCCACAGAAAGTTATTTTGATCTTTCTCCTGGGGGCAGGAACTGTGTTGGTGTGGGTGGGGGAGGGTATTTGAAATAACTTCGAGCTCTTTTTGAAAGATTTTTTTGAATTTCATCCCACTTCTTCATAACACATGAAAAAATGCCCTTAAATGCCCTCCATAATGCCTGATGTCTGTCCCTCTCACAATATTTCTTTTTCTCCCTTTTTCCCCTTCTTTTTCTTCCCTTAGCTAAAATGGAGATTGTAGGCAGAGGAGGATGGTTAGACAGTAGGACAGATGAGAAGTATCAGTATTGGTGGATGGGCATGATTGAGGTAGCATCTGGAATACAACAGAGGAGGCAGCAAGGTGGGCAGGAAGAGCTCCCTAAAGGTCAACACAGAGGCTCAAGCACCAATCAACCATTTCACTTCACTATGATCTTACTTTAGCCATGCCTAAAAGAGACTCACCCGGGTTTTTGTTCTCATAACTTAAGCATTGATGTGTCATTGAAGCTTTAAATTGAGGTGTCAAAGAGTAACCAAAGTTAATCCAATTTCTACCAAAGAGGCAATGAAGGGCTTTACTACATTATTAATAGAATTTCAAAGAAGAAAGCCACTAACAGGCTGAGGTAAAGGATTCCTACCACCAAACCAACAAAGACCCTTGTACCTATATTCATTTCTAATTTGTAGATATTTCACTAGTGTTTTAAGATCCAACCATGCCACAGGAGGTATTCCATTACATCCCTGTCCATATAACACTGACTAGAAATTATCACTCCCCATATGCTTCTTCATTAAGCTTTGACCCTCCTCCTCCTGAATGTTGTGGCAACTGTATACATCTTCACTCTGTTGTAATATCTCCTAGTGTGTTTTCCTCTAAATTAGCAGCAATGGTGCAACTATCCATAAAAATCTTTGAAAGTCCTTACTTTTATTCTGAATTATTGTAATTAATTTCCACTACTAACAACATATTCCAACCTTTATCTGGGAAATTGGTAGACTGCCATTTCACCCAGTCCCTTTATACTATCTGCCTTTCCTTGTATAAAACAGAAGCCACTGAGAACAGTGTGAGCTACATTTTCATCTCCATTCATCCTAATTTTCCCTACAACAATTACAATTTCAAAATGAAATGTACTGGGGTCAGAGAGCTAGTACAGTGAATAGGCGCTTGCCTTAATCGTGGCCAACTCACATTCAATTCTTGGGATCCCATATGGTCCCCTAAAGATGCAAGCGTGACCCCTGAGTGCAGAGCCAGGAGTAAGCCCTGAGAACTGTGGGGTGTTTTAGCCCACAAACCAATTTTTTTTTAATTTTAAATGAAATGTGTCTCTAGTCTCCTCTAAAATAAATAATTTGTCTTATTTTTAAGCACATTACCTATCTACTTTAGATCCTCACTATTGTCTAACATGCTTTATCTACTAAAACCTCTACACCTTTTCAAAGATATATAGAACTTTTTTTCTCTCATCAGTGACTTAAAAATTTCTGGGCTTTTTGACCTGCCTGTTTTATTGAATTTAATAACTTCTGATTTTTTATTTAAATAAAGAGACATGTGACTCTTTATTTAAACATTTAGCGGTCAGGGCTGAACAGTTGGTAGGGCATTTGTCTTGCACATGGCCCATCTGGTTTTGATCCCCAGTACCACAGATAGTCCTCTGAGCACTGTCTGCCTGTAATGATCCCTTACAACATCAGAAGTAAGCCCTCAACTCTACCAGTTGTGACCCAACCGAAATAAACACTTAAAGGTTATTGTATAGTTGATTTAATTTAATTTAATTTCAATATTTTTGTGTCAAGAAAAATAGGAAGATAAAGGAAAGGAGAGAAGAAAGGGAAGTGTTTTGTTAGTGGGGTAATCAGAACACATACAACACTGTTTTTCTTCTTTAAGTGAACCATGATTTGTGGCACTCCAGCACTAACATTATAATGGTAACATTAATGATCACTAATGCCGATTGCTATAACAAATAAAATAATGAAAAAGTCTGAAGTAGAGATGGAGCTATAGTACAGCAGGTAGAGGGCTTGCCTTGCAGACACTCCAGATCGATTCAATCCCTGGAATTCTATAGGGCCCTGTAATCCTGCCAGAATTGACCCGTGATTGTACTGCCAGGAGTGAGCACCACCAAATGTAGTCATAAATATGAGCACAGCCTGAGCACAGTCAAGTGTGGCCCTAAACCCCTCTACCCAAATATTTTGAAATATTATAAGAACTACCACAAAGCACACAGAGATTTTGAAGTATGTTTTTTTTTTTGGTTTTTTAATCTACTTAAAAATTGCCACCTATATTGTTGATGGAGAGGAACTACAAATCTGCAATTTGTCAAAAAAAATTACAGCTGAAAAGCCTCCAATGTGAAGTGCAATAAATCTAGGTGCCTTTATGGATACAGTAGAATATTATCTATTTATGGAAAATTATGTACATTTATATACTTGTATATATAATATATAAAACTTGAATACATTATACCCTATAGAAGAAGACATATACTAAAGATCACATCCAATATTATTTCATTTATGAACAAATATGAAGCACTCCAAATCGGTAAATAATGAATGCAAAGGTTAATAGGGTCTGGAAGGTGGAGAACACAGGGAATAAATGCTTAATGAGTATGATCTTTTTTTTCAGTGGGAAAACTTTCAAAGGGAGGGTGGTAGTTGTTGTATAACATTTTAAATGTATTGTTGGTACCAAACAGTTCACTTTCAATAGTTGATTTTATGTGATATGAAGTACTCCTTCATTAAAAATATTTTCACTTAATTTCACTTAATTATTAAGTATTAAGAACTCTTAATAGCAAATATGTAGAACTAATTTTAGAACACATTTTGATCAATTTCTTAGAATTATTCAATTGTTTTATACTTTCTCTCATGATACCCTTAGTTTTGTCATTATTCTGTTCTAGTCTTTCTGCTTTCTTACTGGTGTTTCTCAGTATTTTTCTAACATATATGACATTCACCTTCTTTGTGTTAGTTTCCTAGCCATTATTTGTGTGTCTGCAATATCAGAATAATCTTTTGAAACCACAAATATATGCTTTTGATGCCATAAAGACCTCAAGCCCTGGCTTAGTTTTTTAAAATTCAAACCAATTCTTCTAACAAATAATATATCTAACCAAATATAATTGGAACCTCAACACCACAATTAAAATAATAATCATCCCTCAGAAATTTATTCATCCTCTGTGCTCTTCATTCTCCTCCAAAGACAGTGATTCTTAAACTGTACTCTGCAGGCTTCTATCATTAATAAGAAAATTTATTTTAAGTGAAAATTATGGGTCTCTGCTCCATACCTACTTAATCATAAACCCAGTGTTCCACTAGTTGATTCTTGTTCATGCTAAAGTTGGCAAACCAACTAAAAATACAGCACTCAAATATAAATCGTGCTTGTTCTATACTTCCCAGATTCATCCTGCAGTCCTATGTCACTCACAAAGCAATTTTAATTATCCGTCGAACATTACTAAGCCATGAGTCATACAAAATTCCTTCTCATGCCATTCAGTCTTGTGTTCCTCATATTTCTAAAGCCTTTATAATTGTTCCTAGAAGAGAATCGATATAATCTCTGTGGTGGGCCTTCAGTCCATGTTCTCCTTCATGATTATGCCTCACAAATATTCCATTTTACAAAGATCTTACTCAAAAACATAATCTGTAACTAAAGTCAATAGAACTTTTTTTATAAATATGATAAAACTCAACTCTAAATTTCAATGCAATTTGATAAATTTAACTCTCAATTGAACTTAGTTTCTACTAAATATTTGTAAAAAATTGGTGGAAAGATTTTTTCCAGGAACAGAATCAAAAGTGTATCCAGCTGAATCCTTGCAAGCCAAATGCAAGAACCTGCTCCTTCAGATAGTCTAAAGAATATGATATGAATAATGTTCATGGACAGAAATTAAGTTTCTCCCTAAAACTGAACTCATCTCCTTCCTGAGCACAATTATTAAACTACATGTGGAACAATTTTCTAGAAGACCAACTGAGCCTGGACAAGTACAGTTCACAACAAAGAAAAACTGGGAACACCAAGATGGGTAAGAGAAACCAATACTTAAAATTCTATCCTGGTTGAGGCAATTGATAATCTGGAACAAACCCTTAACTTGAAACAGCAGAAACACAACTGAATCATAGATGAAGGAATCTCATATACAATTTTTACAGTCTTCCTGGGAGACAGGAAACTATAAGGACCATCTATTTATTTTTCTTTTTGGGTCACAAACGGCAATGCACAGGGATTACTCCTGGCTCTGCACTCAGGAATTACTCCTGGCAGTGCTCAGGGGACCATATGGGATGCTGGGAATTGAACCCTGTTCGACCGCGTGCAAGGCAAACACCCTACTGGCTGTGCTACCACTCCAGCCCCTAAGGACCATCTTTAAATCAAAATCTCTAGTAGGATCATCTTGGAATCTTCCATCACCAACTCAGCTTATGTTGGCCTGCCAATTGTTTCTGGTTCCCTGAAGATAGCTGGGTTTCTTGTAAACAACTTCTGACATCCTCATGGACTGTTACAAAATGGCCAAGAGCAGAGTCAGGGAGAATGCTGGGAATTAGGTAATTATATTATATCTGACATAATCTTGACGTACAGTAGAACGGTCCTGCTGATTTTCTATTGGGACAGAACCTTGCATTCAGACAGGTAGCATGTGAAGAGCCGAGCCAGTATAAACCAGCAGGACCATTCTACTGTACAAGAAGGGAGACATCCGTGACATTGGCAACTATCGCCTGATCTGCCTGTTGTCTGTCATCTACAAGCTGTTCACTCGCGTCATCCTGAATAGGATTGGCAGAACACTAGATGAAGGACAACCACGTGAGCAAGCCGGGTTCTGAAAAGGATTCAGCCCAATTGACCATATCCACACGTTGACCAAGCTCATTGAGGTTTCTCAGGAGTTCAAGATGCCGCTCTGTCTAAAGTTCATCGATTTAAAGAAGGCCTTTGATTCTATTGAAACTGAAGTGGTCATTGAAGCCCTAGCCAAACAGGGCATTCAAGCTCAATACATAAGGATCCTTTGTGAGCTGTATTACAGATTCACCACCAGGATCTCACTATTCTACAAGGAAGTGATCATCTACCTAAAGAGAGGGGTTAGGCAGGATGATACCATTTCACCAAAACTCTTCAGTGTCATCCTTGAGAACATCATGGGACGACTGGAATGGGAAGAAATGGGAGTCAAGATAGACAGTCGACAACTACACCATCTCCACTTTACTGATGACATCGTTCTAATAACACCAAACATAAGCCAAGAGGCACAAATGCTGGCCAGCTTTGACTGTGACTTTGGAAAGATTGGACTGCAACTGAATCTCACGAAGACAATGTTTATGAAAAACGAACAAATTCCTGACGTTGCATTTGCTCTCAATAGAACCAACATCTCCAAATGCAGCAGTTGTGTGTATCTAGGTCGAGAAGTCAGCATGACAAATGACCTGGCACCTGAGCTGGGCAGGAGGAAGAGAGCAATGTGGAACGCCTTCAAGATTGTCGAAGAAGTAGCTAAGAAGACGAAGAACCTCCGTTTCCGGACACATCTCTTTGATTCCACCTTTCTTCCTGCGCTAACATACGCCTCAGAGACCTGGGCCCTACGAAAACAGGATGAGAATGCTATTCAGGTCTCCCAAAGAGGAACCAAAAGAGCAATGCTTGGAGTATCACACTTCACTCAAGTGACAGAAGGATTCCAGAGTTCCAACCTCCATCAACAATCAAGATGCAAGGACACTGTCTTGTTTACCAAGGCATTGAAAATCAGATGGGATGGACACATAATGCAATTTGAAGATAATCACTGAACTAGAGCTGCTACTAGCAGGATTCCAAGTGAAGTCAAAAGAATGCGTGGCCACCCACCTCTGAGATGGTCAGACTTCTTTGTCAAGACCATGAACAAACAGTTTGAGGTTCTTCGTGTTCCTGTAGTGAGCAGATGCCCTTGGGCTTCACTAGCACCAACAGGGACAATGAAGAATTTACTGGCACCCACTGGAGCAAATCGAAGAGTAACAGGATATCAAGTGATCAAGAAATCACCCTTGACGTGTTAAGGGCCATTTAGTACTCTACATCAGATCTATCCACCCAACTATTAGTAGGAGACTTTGGAGAATTCCTATCTACATCTTCTGTATTTTTAATAGGGGTTATATCCTTTTCACAGCATGTCATATGGTGTCAAAGATTCAAATATAGGGCCTTTGCATACATAATGCATGTGATCTATATCTCCAGTCCCTCTTGTACTTGTAATCCCTTATTTTCAATTTTACAATAACTAGAAGACAGACACATTAAGACTGTCAATTAATCTGGAATCAATAAATAACTTACCCAGAGTAGTTACATCTAAATCTACTTACTTTCTAAGCATTTTTATCTCTTGTTGCATGTAATTTGTGGTTTTGGTTAGTTAGCCTGAGAGAGATGAAAGGGATCTTTCTTTTGATATCAAAAGAATATAGACAACTCTGTGTAATATTCGATCAGTGTTTAAAAACTGGAAGACATAGTAGAGATATAACAAGTGCTAACTTCTAGCAGGAATGTGAGTAATTCCATCTGTCATTTGGGATATGGATGTGGTTGGACAAGTCTTAAATCTTATAAGATATTTTAAAGAATTTATTTTTATGTTTAAGGCAACACCACAATGCAAAACACTTATCCCTAATATCAAGGGAAATTTATCTTTCAGTTTACATCAGAACATGGATTATAAATAGTCATTCTCTTCTTTATTGATACTGTTCTGCTTGATTAAGTTTTAGAGTGATTAGGGACAAAAACAATGTCACCTGTTTTTGGAGCTTGGAGTAAGTTCTGAGTAAAGAATTATTTATTGATTAAATTCATACTAAAAGAATAGGAGCAGCAAAAAAATTATATGTGACTTTTCAAAATCATATTATTTGAATTTAGAGGAAGCAATCATACATGGTCTCCCATCTCCCATACATGTCTTCCATCTGTCTGGAAAAGGTATCAGCAGTGATTATCATGTGTAGGGCACATTCAATAAAACAGAAATTTGAATAATTTTCTCTAACCCTCACTTAAACCTGACAGACAAAATGTTCTTACTGCTGAGTAAACACATAAAGTTAACCAACTTACCAGTTCCTTCAGGTAGAGAAACAGTGCTGTGTAGTGGTTAAGCTTCTGGACCGCAGAGTCACACAGCCTAGTGTTTGAAACCTAATTCTTCCCGTATTTACTACAAGCTATGTCACATTTCCTTGATTGTGAAATAATAGTTGTAATTGTGTCTTCCCTTTGGATTGTTGTGTGGATTAGTCGATGAAAAAGCTTAGCAAAGTGTTCAGGATGCAACATACACACACAGTGTCTAAAATCAAACCTACTGTTCCCAATACTGCTTTTTAGAAATCGTATTATGCTCTTTTTTCTTCTGTGTTTTGCTAATTTATCTTTCCTTTATAATCTATTTCTTTTCTTAGATCCTAATCTGAGCTAGGTGAGAATGATGAGAACACTATCCGGGTTTCCCAAAGAGGAATTGAAAGAGCTATGCTTGGAATATCACGTTCCACTCAAATAAGAGAAAGAATCCAGAGTTCCGACCTCGGTTGACGATCAAGAATCAGGGACGCTGTCATTTGCCAAGGTGTCAAAAATCAGATGGGCTGATCATGTAATGAGATTTAAAGATGACCGCTGGACTAGAACTGTTACCGACTGGATTCCACGGGATGTCAAAAGACCGCGTGGCTGCCCATCTACCAGATGGTCAGACTTCTTCATCAAGATCATAAACGATTGGTTTGAGGCTCTTCGTGTTCCTAGAACGAACAGACACCATTGGGCTACACTAGCACGCGACAGGGACAAATGGAGACGTTACTGGCGCCCGCTCCAGCAAATCGACGATTAACGGGAAGTCAAGTGATCAAGTGATCCTAATCTAAGCAGAGTTTGTTCATACTCATCCCTTAAGTCTAAAACTTAAGCTTTTTCTTTTTAAAAAAAAAACGTTATTCAGGCAATTCCAAATTAAGTGCCATTCCCAAAGATCTAAAGCATCTTTTCATGTTACTTATTGTGCATCGTATATGAGATCTTTTTTGTTTGTTTTATTTTTGCGGGGTCACTTTCAGCTGTGCTCAAAACTAACTCTTGGCTCTGCACTCAGTGATCATTCTTGGAAGTATTCAGGGTGCTGGGTATATGGAGAGACAGGGATTGAACCTATATCAACCATAAGGCAAGGCAAGAACTCTACCTGCTATATTATTTCTCCAGTCCCAGACTGTGATATATTGAAGTCAAGAAACTATGGAACTTTTACTTAACATTCCTCCTCACAAGTATTGGATATAGGTCACTGTCACTGTCCTCCCGTTGTTCATCGATTTTCTCGAGAGGGCCCAGTAACGTCTCCATTGGAGACATTGTTGTTACTGTGTTTGGCATATCGAATACGTCATGGGTAGCTTGCCAGGCTCTGCCGTGCGGGCGAGATACTCTTGGTAGCTTGCCGGGCTCTCTGAGAGGGGTGGAGGAATCGAACTCAGGTCAGCCATGTTGGCTGCGTGCAAGGCAACCGCCCTACCCGCTGTGCTATCAGAAAGATCAAAGAATTGAGGTAGACACATTTCCTTAAGGAAAAGTCTGAACTGCCAATGTTTGCATTTATCTAGGTTGCTTCCCTTGGGACAAAAATGCAAACTTCAAGTAAAAATCTAGCAGAAGGAAGTACATAAGTATAACAAATTTAGAATCTTCTCTCTTCCTTTCCCAAATCTATGGGAATTTGAGCTTATCTCCACACAGAGGCACTATATCCCATTGAACACTGAATTAAAACAGGACATAATTGTCTGTAGATCACTAAAGTCCTCAGGGAGAATGCTCCTGGCAGTATTTCTCAAACTCGTGGACAATGTTTAAATAGACAATATTAAAATACAGATGCTGCGTATTTATTCTAAGACTATATTGTTTTTATTAGGTTTTACTCTGGGAAGGAATTTCATAAATTATGGGTAGTGTTCAGAAAAAAAAAAACAATCGCAAGGCATTTTTAACTAACGACTTTCATCATTGAAAACACAGAGAAAGCTTCTTAAAAACACAGTTATCAAACCAACTCAACTCGACTTCACTCCCTACCCATCAATTAACCAGAGCTTGCAAGGTACTGATTCAGAGTAATTCAAACATAAGGCCTGTATCTGAGCCACTGATCTGACCTTCTATTCCTGGCCCTCAAAATCTGAGCCAGGACCTGGGGCAATCTACAAGCTGTTTTCTACTGGTCTGTGATCAAATAAGCTCTAATACTAAAAAGCAAGTGCTTAGAAAGATTCACGGTAATCTGATAAATGAACTTGATGACTATTGAATAATAAAAATAAATGGATTAGCTTTTAGGAAAGAATAGTTGACTTGGAAACTTGCCCCTCCCCTCAAGTAATGCTTCTGAATAATTCAACACCACCCCCCCCCCCTTCCAGTACTGTGGCTACATGAGGCCCCCACCTCAAGCCATTAAGTCTTAAAGCAGAGTCATTAAGGTCAGTGATTAGTTACACAGGCAGATCCTTTGGAGACCTGGGTACAACAGGGTTAATGAGCAGATATGGGGGAGGTGGGGTTATAAACCAGGAACACATGCTTTCTAAGTTAGATGGTTTACTTTCCGTTTAATTGCCCTTGAAACACACATGCTCTCCCATAACACAGAAGGTGAGCGCTGGATGAAGTTTTCTGGGTAATGACTTGAAATGTTTTCCTTATGAGAGGCGGTGTTAAGTTACAGCGTTAGACTGAGCTGGGAGGAGAGAAACCACGGCCACAGCCTGAGCCCCCACCTTTTTCTGGGCTGGTAGAAGGTGAACATGGGCTCCCAGAGGCAAGACCAGTGATATGTTGAGCTGACCGGTGGCTCGAATCGACTCGCTCCCGGAGTGACCTCGGGACAGCTTGCAACCGGGTTTAGCCAGAGGCCAGCCCAGCAGGCACAGATGCGGTGCTGTGAAATGCCACGCAGGCAGATACTGACAGGCAGTAGGAGCTAAGCGTTCCCCCTTGGACTGCTGTTTCCTGCTGTTTCAGGGGAGGGCAGGGGCCCTTTCTGGCAACTTTGCTGCTGCCGCTGCTGCTAATACCGCTACTCCAGCCCCCTCTCCACTCAAGGTAAGCTGACTCAACGGGAGGACAGGCTGCCAGGGAAGCCTTTGTACCATGAGCAAGATCCGAAAGTTTTTCCGAGGGAGTGGGCGCGTCCTAGCTTTTATATTTGTAACTTCTGTCATCTGGCTGCTCTTTGACATGGCAGCTCTCCGTCTCTCATTCACTGAGATCAATACTCTCATCCTCAAGGAAGACATCGTCCGAAGGGACCGCACAGGATTCAGAGTTGGGCTAGACCAAATACAGACACTTTACAACAGCAAAAGAGAGATGAAATTCCCAATGAGGGGCTACCGGAAGGGTCTATGGGGCAGTAAGAACTTTAGAAAGACTGAGAAGAGGGTGATGGAGGTTGAGCATGATTTGGCGCAAACCCAGAGGGAGAGAAATGGGCTGAAAACGCCAGGAAGGGGCCGAGTTTCACCCGTGTGGCTTCCTCCAGAACTGCAGAAGCACCCTGTAAGTTTCACCAACCGGAAACCAGAAGGGCAAGTGAGCACCTCTCACCAAGGAAATCCGAAGGAAACCACAGCTCAGGAGGCTCAGAAACCCCTGCTTGTGGCAGCACCAGGGACACCCTTGGTAGAAATCACTGCACACACGGAATCTGTGGGCATAAAGCAAAAGGCCCCGAAGAGTCCCAGACCCAGAAGTTACACATCAAAACAAGCAGCTGAAAGGAACCTGGATGTGATTAAGAGTTCTAATGCTGGCAAATCCGAGCAGCAAACACAGGCAAGAGTTAAGACACAGTACCTTGCCAGCCCGCCAATGTCAAAACCTAGGGACACTATAGCCTTAAATAAAACTGAGACTCGGAGTGAAGAACTGAATGCAAATAAACAAAATTTCCATAAGAGCCTCCCATTTTCCAAGCCCCTTGCCAATTTGAATCTCTTAGAGAAGCAATCTTTTAATGAGACAGAGTTTAGAGGCTTGCTAGAGAATGATGGGGACAAAATGACAGCAGGGAAGGAACTCAATTTCTCTGAAAGTCATATTGTGATTATAACCAAAGAGAAGGAGCAAAAGGTAGGTCCCAAAGAAGTCCCCAGTCTAAAAACTCTATTTCCTATAGTTCTGGGTAAAGTCCAAAACAAACATATTTCTGGAAATAGAAGTGAAGTCTCTCTTCCTTCACTTGCTCTACAGAGAACAGTGTTGCAAACAAATCAAGCCTTAGCTGGTAGGCAGAAGCCAGAAAGAGTCAACTTAACTGTCCAGACTCAGCCTATGGAATACAACCAAAGTCTTATCAAAACCCATTTACCAGAAGACCATGGAATGCACCATGTGTTAAAAATCGATGTGACACTTTCTCCAAGGGACCACAAAGCTCCAGGCCAATTTGGACGTCCAGTGTTTGTTCCTCTTGGAAAGAAGAAGGAAGCAGAAAGAAGATGGAAGGAAGGCAACTTCAATGTCTACCTCAGTGATTTGATCCCAGTAGACAGAGCCATTGGAGACACAAGACCAGCTGGGTAAGATCCCCTTTTCTTCCTTTTCCTCAACCTTTAGTATTTTAGTTCATGTACAGGGATTTGTTTCTATAGAATTTCATCTGATTTTTCAAGTAGAGAATTGTAGCAGCATTCATTGTTAGACACAGTCCAAATATTTTGTCATCCAATCAGAGAAACACTCTGATATCAGTATACCTTTGTACTTTCTGCATTCATTTTTCTAAAACTTTTGGTCTTGTACTTGTGTTCCATTACCTTTCCTTCACTGAAAATCTGTTAAAATGAAGAGATTCATTTGATTCATAATAGGGTATATTATTAATGGTAAAGACAAAATGCAATTCCATTAACATAATGACAAGAAAGAAGTGGATTCCCAATTTTCAAACTTTTTTTATTATTAATGACTTATATATTTGGAAATGGAGAATAAGGAAAGCACTTTCTGGACCTCTCATTGGGAATCATATCTTAACCACAATTCCGTGTAATTATAAGTTATGATCATCATAATCACAAGCGAAAAAGTGACTTTACTCTCTAAAATTTAATGTCCTTTGTACATGAAGATGATAGATCATTCAGTTCAATTATGCAGAAATAATAATGTTAGAAAAAGTCAATCAGCCAACAACTAACACCTGCAGGATATACAAAAGTATAATAATCAACACTTATATTTTTAGTTTTATTACTTACAAAGAGCCTTTTATGTATCAGATAAGGTTAATAAGAACATTAGAAAAAAAAGGCAGAAGATCTTATGGGTTCAAATTAACATATTGAGGTTACTGAAAAGTGATGTTATTTTCCCAAGATAGTAGTTCCAAAGTCTTGCAGTCATTCACGAACCCATTCTTCAAAGACTTAAATTCCTGGGCCTTAGGTATCAGAGGCATGTGCTTTGCATGAGCAAAAACCAATGATTCCTGCCACCAAATAACTCTTAACACCATTCTAGGTGCTGTTCTATTGCCCACGCAGCAGCACCACACTGCTCAACCCTAGCATTGAGCTATCTGGACTCATTGGGTGAATATTGAGTATTTCCAGGACTAGCCTCAGAACCTCCGGAGTAGGTCTTGAGACTTTATCTAAGAAAAAAAGAATTAATTTCTTGTCATTATATACCAGAAGGTGGCTAAGTTGTAAATATTTGGTCTGATTCAAATATAGATGAGTAAAGGTACTTTGTAGCCATATATTCTCTATTCATCAACTGATAAGCATCCTATGTGTACCTTGAAATTCAATTCCTGAGCCAATGTTTGCCTTGAAGCAGAAACTAGGGACTATAATAAGATTCAGGCTTAGCATATGTGGTATGAAAACAAAGGCCTTGTTTGCCCTCTGTAAAGAACACTCATTTGTCATATAAGTAGTCAGAATTTTTAAGAAGTA
This sequence comes from Sorex fumeus, assembly GCF_029834395.1. Lineage (NCBI taxonomy): Eukaryota > Metazoa > Chordata > Mammalia > Eulipotyphla > Soricidae > Sorex > Sorex fumeus. Next base: position 9,265,581 of record NW_026606066.1, read on the forward strand.
GGTACCTTAATTTTTAAGAAGTAGGTAGCTATAGAGGAATCTGAATTCATATTAGAGCTTCTTCAATGTGATGTTAGCAGCAAGGAAGCCATATCCTATACTGACATATAACCACTGACAAAGGTCTCTTAACCGTGCTTAGACCACGTGCTGTGTCATTCATGCTCTTCACTCTGTGAAATTCACAGCCTGAAGAGAACAAATACCTATTTAAAAAAATAAAGAAGTTGGAGCCCTGAGAGGTTAGCTTCTTTTGTCTTAAAGATGGTAACTACAGAAAAATAATTAAAATCCAAGCACAAACTTATGCATTGCTATTTGTCTTCTGTTAGGGAATTGACGCCCCCCCCCCCAAAATATACAATGATGGATAGGATCTGATCTTAAATCATTTATAGCATATATCATACAGACATACATACTTGTCCAGGTGTTTATATATCAACTTTGAACACAAAATCCAAGGAATACAGCTGCAGTTAAAGTTGTTTGTTTCTAACATCCTCTGAGCCTAGCAGAGTTCATGGAGACTGTGGAAAGATCCAAGGCTGTACAGAGCAGTCTACAGTTCTGAATCAGAAAAAGGGCAATTGTGTGACTTTTAAAACTTCATGTTGTTATGATGCAGGGGATTTATTGAGACTTCAAGCACTTGTTAGTTTCTGAAATTTGATCTGTGCACATTAAGGGTTGCAGAACAGAGAAGTTACAGGCAGACTACTTCTGAAGGAAGCTGTCCAGACTGTAGAAAAAAATGAACACGTGTGCTGGAGAGGATGAGTCATTCAGCTTGTGGCCAGGTTCCCTCCCTCTTATCATACAACCCACCTTGGCTAAATAAAGGCACTCTCAGCAATCAGCTTCCTGATGCTTTACCCTTCCAATAGGGTAGAAGTGATAATTTAACTGCCTCAGAACCTACATATGGGCTCCCACAAAGTATTTTCAGTCCTTTTTATGAACTTCTTGTTTGAAAGATGATAATGGTTTTATTTTGCTTTTACTTATACAAATAAGTTTGATCTAACAACAAGTACATGCCAATTTATGTATTTGTGGTTATAAAAGTTTCAAGAAATTACAAATAAAAACCTTTTTTATCATGTTGACATGACTTAAAATTTCTTATCTTAATTTTATTTATGTTTGCTCGAAAGCCTTGATTGAAAAAGTGACTTATTAAAACTACACATGGAATTTTTAAGATTTTAAAATTTTAAAAATAAGCATAAAAGGAAAATTATTAAAGAAAATAGAAAATGTGTGTGTGAGAGAGGTAAAATTAGTGGGTAGATGAAGGGAAGGAAAGAAGGAAGGAAGGAAGGAAGGAAGGAAGGAGGGAGGGAGGGAGGGAGGGAGGGAGAAAAGGAAGGGAGGAAGGGGAGGAAGGCAAGAACTAATATATTCAAACAGAGGAGAATTTGGGGGCTGGGGAGATAATACAATGCTTGCCTTGTATGTAGCGACCTGAGTTCGAGCCCAGGCATCCCATATGGTCCCCGGAGTCAGCCAGAAGTGATCCCTGGGTGCAGAGCCAAGAGTAAGACTTGAACATAACCAGGTATGGCCCCCAAACAAAATAAAACATAAGAGAAATAGCCTTAAAATAAGCTTAAAATAACAGCCTGCTGAAACCCTTAAATTAAGTTTGGGAAATATTCTCCCTTAATGTCTTATATACTCCCAAATTTGTCACTGGAGATCAACACAGTCACTGGCACAACATAACTTCCCGCTGACTATCCAGCAACAGCAATAACAAAACCCCCACAATTTTGCTTATATGTTCATTTAAATTTAATTCCCAAGGCACGTGAGATAGAATGAGAGGCCGCTTGTCTAACTGGTGGCTGATCCTGATTCAATCCCTCCGAGCCCTACCGGGTATCATTTCTGAGCACAGGAGCCAGGAATAGCCTCTGATCACAGCCAGGCATGGCCCTATGCATGTAAACACATGCATACGTAACTTTAATTCTTTGTTGGTGATGAGACTCAAATCATAAAGCCAACACCTTCCATGTGGGAAACCTGGATTTAATCCCCAGCATTAAAAAGCGGAAATGAAAAATGAATTTAATTCTGTCCGTTAATATAATAATAACTTCTATTTTCATAATATTTTATTTTCTGCTTTATCTTCTCCCTTCACTTTGTTACTATTACAACAGTTGGGGCTCATGCACATGGTTACAGTGTATTGTCAGTACATCTGGGCAGTGCATATTCAAGGCCTCACAATCGCAAGGCAAGCATCCAAACAAGGCAAGACTGAGCAACCCATGGGTTTTGAGAATCTTCTTGAAGACAGCTTGACTGATTCTTAAGAAGATGCTATGAGGAAGTTGGCATTAAGGATTCCCTATACAATTTTACCTTCTCTGGTTTCAAAGTCAGTATCTCATTTCTGAATTTGCCCTTCCCTTCTTTCCCTCCAGTTTTGAAAGAAGCATATCTAGGATTCTGAGATGTTAGCATGGATTTTTCTAATTATCAAACACTTCCAAAGCACAAGAACTCCTTTCTGTTATTTCAGAGACTAAGAACTCCCTTAGTCCCACTGTTTTGTCACTGCCTCCTCTGTTTCTACTTCATGTAGCTGTAACTTCTGCATGTGGCATTCTCCCCATTTGTCCCTCTGAATAAGGAAAGTTTGCTTGCTACCCTTTTCTAGATAATATGTTCATTCCCATTAAGTGATGTCCTAAGTGGTTCTTTCTCATAGTCTCCCACCACCCTCATCTTCTATGGTCCTTGCCCATCTCTCCCACACATCTTAATTCCACATTGCTCAAATCCTATAGCACACCTTCATCTGGTCCAAGGGCCCCTTATGCACTCAGTGTTTCTGAAAAACTCCTTGCTATATGCTTTTCACTAGCCACAAACCTTGAGAATCTGTTTGGTGCTCTGAGTGAAATCATATGCTACTGAACCAAATTTTTACTTTGGGGAAAGTTCTGTCCCTTCAAAAGATACAAGTTTACACAATATGTTCTATAAGTATTCTAAAAAGTTACATTCTTAAACATATCCTTGCTCTAAAAGATATGTTTTCTGAAATGACTTTTGAAAATTGATACTTTTTTTTTTGCTTTTTGGGTAATACTTGGTTATGCACAGGGGTTACTCCTGGTTATGCACTCAGGAATTACCCCTGGCAGTGCTCAGGGGATCATATGGGATGCTGGGAATCAAATCCGGTTCAGCCCCGTGCAAGGCAAATGCCCTACCCGCTGTGATATTGCTCCAGCCCCTTGATACTAATTTTTTTTAAATGAGTATGAAGTAGCAATAAAACTTGCAAGGGGTCACTTTATAAATTAATAATGACTAATTTTTTATTTTACATATGTGGAATATGGTTTAGTTGGTTTAAATTTGGTTTATTTGGTTTAAAGTACATGCATTCTTTTCTAACACTATGATTTATTACTTCATGTTTGCCATTATGTTCATATTTATAGCTCCTGATCGATTTTTTAATGTTTGACTTTTAAAAAAGGAAATTTTCCTAATTTACTTATAATAATTTTTTATGTAACAAAGTAAAATGTCTATCAATTTTGCCTAGAATTTTTGCCTAGAATATATGCCTCAAGTAAATGATTTTTTTTGACAGTCACTTTTTGTTGTTTTTTGTACACACCTATGTTGCTCAGGGCTTTCTCCTGGCTGTGTGCTCAGAGATCAGTCCTGGCAGCTCAAAGGACCATTTGAATGCTAGGGATCAAACCTGGGTCGGCCATGTGCAAGGCAAATGCCCTGCCTACTGTAATATCTCTTCAGCCCCTGAGAGTCAATTTAAAATTTCATATTTGGTCCGTAATTTAGTCCTTTTTTAAAGTGAAAATAAGCTAAAAATCCTTTCTGCACTTGCTATTTATGTTAACATCTATTCCATTAGGGCTGTAGCTATAGCACAGCAGGTAGGGCATTTGCCTTACACGCGGCCGACCCAGGGCCGACCTGGGTTTGATTTCTCCATCCCTCTCAGAGAGCCCGGCAAGCTACTGAGAGTATCCTGCCCGCAGGACAAAGCCTGGCAAGATACCTGTGACATATTCCATATGCCAGAAACAGTAACAACAAGTCTCACAATGGAGACGTTGTTGGTGCTGGCTTGAGCAAATTGATAAACAATGGGAGGACAGTGCTACAGTGCTATTCCATTCAACCAATGCACACAGCAGTCTTACTCAAACATGGGCCTATTTATTAAAGCACTTTCTGTAGCACTGTTCTCCTGTTGTTCATCGATTTGCTTGAGCAGGCACCAGTAACGTCTCCATTGTGATAATTGTTGTTACTGTTTTTGGCATATTGAATACGCCACAGGGAGCTGCCAGTCTCTGCTGTGTGGGCAGTGTACTCTTGATAGCTCGCTGGGCTCTCCAAGAGGGACAGAGGAATTGAACCCGGGTTGACCGTGTGCAAGGCAAACGCCCTACCTGTTGTGCTATGCTCCAGCATATTTATTAAAATGCAGGGTAATTCTACTTACAGAGACTTTCTTCTGCCTGTGGCTATAGTTAAAGTCTTACTCCAAAAACAAGTTTATTTTATGAGTATATTTTCTGAATCTGGATTTAGAGAAAAATAACTCAAAGAAGTTTTTGTTGCCAACACCTAGTTTTTCAAAGCACAGTAAGGATTGCAGCATGTTTTTCTACCACTGCTGTGTTGTTAAGATATCGTTTATTGCTTAATTTAATGATTTTTTTCTTCTAAATTATTGCAAGCCCCTTGATAAAGCAATTAAAAATGTTTTGTATTCTTCTTTGCTCTGAGCTAGGACTTTCAAGCAATAATTTGGTTCTTTCCTATAAATAAAAAGGGTTTTCTTTTGCCACACACACAACATAAAAAGATAGCATCATGCATTTTCCACAAGACTATCTAAATAGTAATTAAATGGTAACTAAATAGAGAAAAGGGAAAAACAAAATAAAACTTTCCTGAAACCAGCAGAAGTGAAAGTAGACAGTAAAGAGTAAATGAAAATGAGCTCCATGTAAATCCTTCCATTTTTTTTGTCTTCTAAACATTTATCAGAGTCAAAGAAAGAGGAGCTTTAAAGTTATGAAGTTCATGATGATTTTTATTTTTACACAAAATGAATATTTCAATAGATGAAAGGAGATTGTTTTGTGACTAATAGTGATTGGAGAATGTCGAAAATTCTGGAAAAGCTAAAAAGCTAACTGATCAAATAGGGATAAGGGAAATATATACAATATAGATTTAAGAAAGATACTTTCAATTTTCCCCTCCATGGCTAAACACAGGACAATATTGTCTTTGAAGTATATATGTGTCTGAGTGTACTGCATGCTCTTGAGTCTGTGCACTCATATAAATATGTAAAAATTTCTGTGATTTGTGTGTGTTAAGAGTGCAATTTGATATCACTAAAATGTCATGACAAGGCAGAAATTAAAATGCCACATTTGTTTTAAAATATAATAAAACAAAGGTTTAAAGGATAGTTATGGAGACTTGAGATATTTCTATTTATCACACTGTCCCTATATCCAGAGTAATAATAAAGAGAAAGATAATACAATGACTTAAAACACATTTCTGCTTTTAAATCAAAGAGAATAAAAAAGTTAAATTACTGCCTAATTAATGTAAAAGTATAAAATGTTAAAACAAATTAAGGACTCTTTCTCCTAAATGCTGTCAAGGACCTAGAAATATTTCTGGAAGGAGGTAGTTGCTAAATGCAGGAACCCAAATTTGTTTACACTTCTGTTTTAAAACATCTAATCTAGGACCCACATTTTTTAATTATTAGCCTAATTTTATAAAATGCTTGCTATAATGTTGCTCTGGGTACTCTTATCCCAGGTAATAACTTTTTGCTGAACTATTCAAAGCTTTCCCATTCAGAACAAAGTCTCTGAAAATGAAAACATTTTTTTTCTCAACAATGGACAGAAGATTTGGGAAAATCAATAATATTAAAACTGTCTTGTTTATTTTCAAAATGATAGGTTTTTGAGTACCCTCTATATTTTAAATAGATAAGGATTTGCATAAGAAGAAGTGATACAATGAAGCTTCCTTTTTCTAAGGATCTTTAATACTTACATTCTCTTTGATTTCATTTCTCAAGACAAGTACTATAATCAGTATAACTCAACCCAAACTAAACTGGAATCTAAGGTTTCAGATTATTGCAAATAATTCAGATGGTGGCAGTTGATTTTACACCATGTGCAAGTTGCTCATGGACTTTCATGAGCTGGCTATATCATGCTATAGAAATCAACAAAAAGTTCCTGATTTCTAGTTCTATTACTATTTCTCTCAATATTCTCTTCTCTCTTTTTTCTTGTCATGTGATTTTGGGTGAAATTAAAATATCTCTCTTCTATATATATGGCCCAGAGGTGTATGAAGGAATTACTTTTGCATGATAGGTACCTTGCTAGCGAGGAAAAAATGATATAAATCATTTTCTATACAGCACTAAGCCAAAGTTCTTCTTTAAGATTGCTCAACAGTCCTAGCTAAGCAATAAAATAAATCATCTGAGCTCCCATTATGCCATGTAACCTCAGAGTATGGTTCCTGCAGTGTGAAGCAAAATGTGCTAATACAAAGGGTACTCCTACTGGAGTAAGGGAAAGAAAAGCCACACCTTGAGCTGAGAATGGACACAAGTGTTTTAGCTGTGACTTGATGTGGGAGGAAATGAGAAAGCATGAGGTCAAAGTTTATAAAAAGAATGATCCCTTGGAAAACAGAAGCAGATCTCATTTGGGGTAGGGAAGAACAGGGTGGATCTAAACAGGACCACTGAAGTAAGCATAGTCTCTTTCCTAAGGGTACTCTAACAGTGGGAAAACAGGAAATCATTAAAACCATTGAAAGAATAATTTGATTTTCCTTTCTCTGGGTGAGGAGCTGGGTCTCATGACTCAGAGGGGACTTTGTGTAGTAGGTGGATGAGGTGGAGGAATTGCTTAGAGAATCCCAGAATATAAATTACTGAGGAAGTTTTAAATACTCTCTAATCTGGCCCCTCTGGGACTATGAAGACAGAGGAGGAAAGTGACTTGTCTAAGGTCATAGACTGAACAACAGCAAAGCAGATAAGGCTCTTGCCTTCCACGTGGATAACCAAGATTTGATTCCTAGCACCCCATATGGTCCTCCAAACCCACCAGGAGTGATTCCTGAGCTCAGAGTCAGGAGTAATACCTTAGCACAACCAACTGTGCCTATTCCCACTGAGACAAAACCTTATTCTCCAAAAATGCCCTAAGTACCATACCCATTTTTGTGACATCATACCACCATCTACTCTTCTCCCTCCATTCCCTTTTTACTCTAACAGTTTCCTGCTCAAAATGGACCATTTTTAGTGGTGAATGCTGATTCTGGTGGTTTCTATTTCCTAGCATGAATCCATTAGCTTTGATTGGTTCTACGGTTACTTCAGCTGGCTGAGACCATTGGCATGGAGGCGGTGAGTGACTGGCCTTCTAAATTAGTAACTGGGCAATTCTTACTGAATGTCAGGAGGAGACTATTCTAGAAAGAACAAAATAGAAAACCACATTTTTGTATAACTAGTGGGAGGAAAAGATGCACCAACAATTCTAAGATCTTAGAGAAAAGGCTATAACTTCAGACAGAGTTCTTCTGTCTGAAGATGCTATTCTTCTGATTCTCCTGAAGATACCAGTGCTGGGGGACAAACTGCCTCAGAAGGCTCGTAAGGAGACCATAGTTGAATTGCAAATAGAACTTGAGAAAATATTCTCCTTGACCTTCTGTTCAAACCTAAGGAGACTAAGACCTGACCCTCATAGTACATATTGACTGTCTTGGAGTAAAATGAAAAATTCATAGAAATAAGAGAATGTTATCATTCTCTCAGTCTTCTGATCTGATGCCTTCTTTATTTGATAGGCTACATTCAAATCAGCATACTGCTGAGCATTCAGCTCACACAGCTGAGAAGGTTAAACATCACTTTCTGAGTTTCTTGATAAAAGATGGGCCTGGATAGATTTGGATTGAAGGGCTGCCTAATAAAAGGGCAGAAAGCACTGTAAAATGTATATATTTTCATTGTGGATAATATTAGGTCCTCATATGGTTTTTTTCTTTGTTTGTTTGTTTGTTTGTTTTTTACCATGGAGCTTACAAAGTACTTTTATAATCATTATGTTACCAAATCACAAACACTGCACTGAATGTATATACACTTTATGCTAAAAGTGAGCTCCTGGAAAGTTGTATAATTTATCCATGGATGTGCATCTAATAAGTGTCAGAAAGAACACCTGTCATCCTTCTCTATCCCAGACTCTTTTCTCCTGCTACAATAATGTATCAACTCAGTGCAAGATGTTGAAATTCCCATGTTTGGTTTTCCATTCATTTTTAGTACTTGGATTTGATGTGATAATCAAAATCTAAACACACCCCAAACAAAATCAACTGATTTCATATTTCATAATAGAATGGGACCTTGTCGTCTCTAGTAGTTTTTGCAATGAATGGGCATATAAAATAAAAAATTGATTTTTTAACCTAAAAAAAATTTAAACTCAAGGATATTTAGCACTCAACTTGTCTTTGACTTCACTTGCTTCTATTTCCCTAGAAACAAATGGTTCCAGTGGGAATAGAGGGAGAGTTGGATCAGTGTAGTATAATTTTTATAACCTGTAGAAACTAGATGACTCTTGAATTATAAGAATGAAGGGAAGAGGTAACAATTTTGAAATCCTTCCTGGTCTAATAACCAATTGAATGAAGCAAAGTAAGCACGCTGGCTTTTCCAGACATCTCGAAATATGTTTAACCTGTTTAGTAATGCTGAACACCAAGTACAAATGAATGTGAAAGTGGCCCCTTACCTCAACCACCCAAATCACAGAACACCCTAAAGTATTATGTTTGAAAATTTTTAAGTATCCTTCTTTTCTCCTCCCAATCTATAGGTGTAGCCAATAGTTTTGAATGCTAAGATGGGAGAAAGGATCAAATGCTTCGTAAAATGAGGAGTCTTCACCAAATCTCTCATATTTTTGTAGGTTTTATTTTTGAACCTCCAATTTTAGTTCACTTAACATCACAAAACTTCTTAGAACGTCTTTCTAAATGAGATGAAAAGATGTGTGAATATATAATATAGGAATATTCATTTGCATTAACCTGTTTGGTTAACTTTTCCCAGTGTGTTTTCACTTATCACTAGATGTTTCTAAAACTTAGCCAACTGTCAACGATAAAGGAGCTCTGGAGACTTCAGTGAGGCTTGTTGGAGTAAAGGCCTCACACAGAATTTTTGTAGCTGGACTACCTATTTAAAACCTACTTTTATCAATATTAAGTGTTAAAAATATATTTAAATGTGAAATGTGAATTTCTCATTTGTTTACACTATAAGTTAGAGATGAGATAGTTGTAGGAAATCACTGATTATATTCTATACTCTTTCTGCCACTGGATATTGAACTTATTTGAGTTTTATTTCTTTCACAGCCTAGAGTTCATGTTAGAATTATTTAGCCATTTTATTCTAGCACCCTCAAAATCCTCTATCATTTTTTCTTTTACCTCATTTGCTCTGATGGCCCCAAGAGTGAACTAATCCAACAGTCTTTTTATCTCCTTCTTCACCCAAGCTGTCAGACACTGGTAAAGAAAATAAAACATTTATTTGGATTGAAATTTTTGAGTCTTCAAATGCAGGAAAGTGAAAAGTTCCCCTACGAATTTCTTTTATGTTTAATTGGCCAGTACTCTTCCCCATTTCTCATAGAGTTTTAGCCAAATATCTTCCATTCTCCTCCAGTCTACCCTATTACAATTGCAAATGACCTTGTTCCAGTGTGAGATAGATTGGTTCAATATTCATCCAATGCACAAACTTATCTGTACACACAGTACTTTTATTTTTCCTATCTAAAATAAGATTCACAACTTAAACTTCTGATTTAAGGCCACTCTACCTCCATGATTCTTATATATTTCATAGAATATTTTTAGATATTTATTACACACTTCTATACTGAAAGTTTGTGGCATTGAAATAAGCAAGATAGTTTTGTTTCTCTAGAAATTTCACATGCAAAAAATGAATAAATAATGAATTTCATGACAGAAACAGAGGTGGTGGTAATATTAGAATGATAAGCTGTGTTTCTGTAGTGTATTCATAAAAGACTTCCCTATCGTGGCAATATTTAATCTGAGAATGAATAGAAAGGAGCCATGAAGCCACTCAAGGAGCTATGACTTATCTCTTGAGTCAATATCATTAAGTTGATTATTGCAAGGAAAAAGACCTTTTTCCACCAACAATCCTATCAACGATAAATTTTTTTCAACTCTGAACTCAATTTTTTCTTCTCTAAAGACCATAAATATAATTCTCCCCCTTTGTACTCAAGAAAGACAGAGGGAACTGAGATGACAAATTTACCATGTGTCCCACCTACCTAACATGTCTGTCTTTTTTGGGATATTATAAAATGATGTACAAGAAAGTTTCTGTTCCCTCCTTTACTTTTGTATTCTAAATTTGTTTTACTCTGTCCCCTTACATTTTCCCCTTGGGAAACTTTAGTTTTATCCCTTATGTTTTCTCTGTTCACCATCAAAGATTCTGACAACAGTAATCTCTACTAGAGATTCTTGCCTTGTGGGGCTAGATAGATGGTACAGCATATGGGTTGCTTCCCTTGAATATGGCTGACCCTTATTCAATCCCCAGAATCCCATATGGTCCCCCAAGCACTGCCAAGAGCAATTACTAAGTGATAGCCAGGAGTAATCTCTGAGCATCACTGACTATATTCCAACCCCTACACCAAAAATGGACATTTTATTTCAGTTTAAAATTCAGTTTAAAATATGTTCAGATTTAAAATTGCCCTTCAGTTGGTGGCATTATTTTCAATTAATTAAACATGGTAATGTTTTATTTAATGTAGGAAATATTTTATTTTTTGAATTATTTTTATATAATTGATTTATAGGTAAAGGTCCTCCCGTTGATCGTCGATTTGCTCGAGCGGGCCCAGTAACGTCTCCATTGGAGACTTTGTTGTTACTGTGTCTGGCATATCGAATACTCTCGGTAGCCTGCCGGGCTCACCGAGAGGGGCGGAGGAATCGAACTCGGGTCGGCCATGTTGGCTGCTTGTAAGGCGAACACCCTACCGCTGATTTATAGGATTATAATTCAAAATTAGTATCAGTGATAAAAATTTTATGGTCTTAATGCATAATTTCCAAATTTCAGAGAAACAGTAAATGTAATTAAAATTTTTCCCTTACTGTAATAAAGTAAGGGCTTTAATAAAGTTGGGCTGGAGCGATAGCACAACAGGTAGGGCTTTTGCCTTGGGCGGGGCCAACCCAGTTTCAATTCCTCTGTTCCTCTCAGGGAGCCCAACATGCTACTGACAGTATCCCACCCGCACGGCAGAGCCTGGCAAGCTCCCCATGGTCTATTCTACATGCCAAAAACAGTAACAACAAGTCTAACAATGGAGACATTACTGGTACCCGTTTGAGCAAATTGATGAACAATGGGAGAACAGTGCTACAGTGCTACTTTAATAAATCGGTTAATTCAATGTAATTTTACCATTTACTGCAAAATAGCCCGCGATAGCACAGTGGTAGGGCATTTGCCTTGCACGCAGCCAACATGACCGACTGGAGTTTGATTCCTCCGCCCCTCTCGGAGAGCCCGGCAAACTACCGAGAGTATCTCACACACACGGCAGAGCCTGGCAAGCTACCCGTTATGTATTCAATATGCCAAACACAGTAACAAGTCTCACGATGGAGACGTTAATGGGCCCACTCGAGCAAATCGATGAACAACGAGAGGACCGTGACCGTGACCGTGAGAGAAGGTACAACCAAAACATATGTGAACTGGAGTAATAGCACAGTGGATGGGGCTCTTACCTTGCACACAGTACAGCTAGCTTCAATTACTGGTACCATAATTGTTTCCCTGAATCCTACAAGAGTGGCCCCTGCATGCAAAGCCAGGAGGCAGCTCTGAGCACTACCAGTGCCACCCCTGATCCACCACCACCACCATCACACACACAAACAAGATTCTTAAAGCTTTTAAAGTTTGAAAATAAATAGTCTCCCCAGACATATGTTTTCTTCTAATACACAGAACTAGTAAACATTGCTAAATAAATTACAAAGTAATGATTATTTTTTGGTTTTGGCACTGTTGTTTACTATTAGTAGTAATTTAGCTCCTATCACATATTTTAGTTCTTGCATTAAGTATTCTAGTTCCACACCCTCCACCAGGATTCCATTTTCCTAGTGTTCCCCATCCTATTCTGATACTCTCCTTCTGCCCAGTTAATTTCCTACTGAAGACCAGTTTCTCATTTTGTTACATTTTGGGCATTCGTTATTCTCCTACTGTTTTTCTTTATATCCCACATATGAGAGAGATCATTCTGTATTTGTCCCTCTTCTGACGTGCTTCATCCATCATGATACTCTGTAGACCCACCAACATAGCAGCAGATGGTACGATTTTACCTTTCTCTCATAGTGAGTAGTCTTCTATTATGTGTACGTACTGTGTTGTCTTTATTCAGTCATTTGTTATTAGACACTTGGGATGTGTCCATATTTTGGCTATTGTGAATGGTGCTGCAATGACTATAGGAGTACAAGTACATTTTATGAATAGAGTTTTGGGGACATTGGGGTAGATACGAAGAAGTGGAATTGCTGGGTCACATGGAAATTTAATTCCTAGTGTTTTGAGAAATGTCCATATTGCTTTTCAAAAAGGCTGGACCAGTTGACATTCCCACTTGCAGTGACTTACACTTCCTTTTTTCACACATACATGCCAACACTAGTTGTTTTGATGTTTGTAACATATGCCAGTGTCACTGGTGTGAAATGATATCTCAATGTTGATTTGATATGCATTTCCCTAATAACAAGTGATGCAGAGCAAGTTTTTTTCATATACCTATTGACCATTTGCTTGTCTTCTTTTTAAAATCTTCTGTTCATATTTTCCATCCATTTCTGATGGGGTTAGTTGTTTTTTCCTTATGAAGTTCTACCAGTGCTTTATTCATTTTGAATATTGACTCTTTACCAAATAAATGATGGAAAAGTCTATCAGTATGTGTTATTTTTTTTATTCTGGTCATTTCTTTTGCAGCTCAGAAGTTTTTAGTTTAATGCAGTCCCATTTGTTTATCTTAGCTTGTGTTTGTTAAGCCAATAACATTGAACTAGTGAACTACTATAGATTCTTAGTGTTTTGAGATGTCATGAAGAGGTTTAGCTATATTTTTCCTGAATATGATTTATGAATTCAGGCCTAATATCAAGATTTTTAACCTATTTTATTTGACTTTTGTGTATGGTGTTAGAAAGATGACTGAGTTCCTCTTTTTGCACGTAACCTACCTATTTTCATTTGTTTAATAGCATTTTCTTGCTCCATTTCATGTTTTTTGCCCAATTATTGAAGACTAGCTGCCCAGTATTTGAATACAAGCTTATCCTATATTGTGCGGGAAAGTTCTCAAGGCAGTGATACCTACTCTTATGTCGGAGAGCTTGATGAAATTTTCACATGAACTCAGATGATAAGATAATGAAATGACTGAAAAAAACTGAATGATGCAGCCATAAAGCATGGATAGAACCTTGAAGAGGCAAGAAACAGAATTTCTCCTAAAGCTTCTGAAAGGGTCATGCATTGAGGTTCAAAGATAGTATATGACCTTTCTAAGTCATCAATTAGAGCTACTTACCTCACATCTATTTGATTCTGAAACCCAAGAACCTATTTCAAAAAAATCATCATAATGCAGTAGAATGAAAACTAGTTATTCACATTTCCACATATATATGGAATATATGTATAGAATATATATGGAAATATATGTCTTTCTTAATGAGTGAGGTTGGGTAAGCTGTTTAACTTTTTAATCTTCTGTTTAATCTGTTTGAAGAAGAGCTTACATACCTCAACAGTTGATATAAAGATTGAATTTAATTGTGTGCTGTAGTATTTTAACCAATTTTAAAGTGGCATGTACCCGTGTCTTTACTATGACTGGATTTTATTCTTATCTACTTACTTTTTATGTATTTAGTATATGAAGTTGTAGTTTTGTGATATGACAGAAGTCCCGATTTGATACCACAAAATGCTATATCTTATGCTAGATGCTTTTATTCTTGTAGACCTAAGACCTAATATATAAATATTTCTGGAGCCAGTCTGTACCAGAGTTGGATTCCCAATTCTGTTATTAGCTAACATTATAATCATGAGCTAATTCCCTGTGTTCTTTTTATTATTCACCTATAAAAAGGATAAGAGATGCTACAAGTATGTAATTAAAGTAGAAAGAAGCAAAATGCCTATAATATTTATTTATGGTCAGAATTTAATTTTGCATTTATAACAGCAGCTATGTTAGAAGGATAGCAAATATTCTTTGTGAGGTCCCACTGGGCACCATCCTGTGAAGAGCAACACAGGCAGGGAGGGAAAGATTGCCAACTGTGAGGCAGTATGCACTGTAGGGCATGGAAAAACACCAAGAAGGCCAATTACAACCCACACTGAATATCAACTCCCACGGGAGCCTGATCTCATTTCCATGCCAGAAAAATGATTGCAAGTGTGTCTATTCCACAGCATAGAGAGTCTCCATAAGGAACCCCTAAATTGAGAAGTTGAGAGCTTTAACTGTTTGGTATGTAGTGTACCATAAGATAGATTCACATGAAAGCAGAAAGAGAGACTGTTTTGTTTGTCACTTCACAGAAGACTAGTTGGAGGGTCAATCATAAACTAATTGGTAACATTAAATATGTCAGAATACTCTCTTGCAGTATATACCATATGCAGAAAAACAATGTCTACCATCTGGTGGATTCCTATGTCAGGAAAGATGCTAGACATTTTATGAGCTTTCTCACCAGGCAGTTAAACTTGGTTGAATGAGAATCATTGCTTCATTTTGTAGATGAGAAAACTGAAGCACTGAAAGACTGAGTAAGTTATTAATGGATAAATACCTGAGAAATACTGTTGGTGAGATTCAACATAGTGTCTACCTGCAAACCCATGTCCTTTTAACTACAGTCTGATGCCTTTCTTCTTGGGAAATTTTGCACATATTTTATTTTTAGTCCGTTTATTCATTAAAATCCACAGTTAACTGCTATTCCTCTGCTATTTTATTTTGCTTACACCCCTCCCCAAGAACAAGCACATGAAAAAAAACCAGTGGTATAGATAGTGGGTGGGTAAATGAATGAACATGATAGGTGATAGGTCAACAGACAATCTAAATGTAGATGCTATACACATATTCATACTCTGAATTTTTAAATCATCTTATGATCTCATTAGCACATCATATTTTCTCTTATTGTCTTCTGGTACAGGTGTGCAGAGCAGCTAGTTCACAACACCCTCCCAACCACTAGTGTCATCATGTGCTTTGTGGATGAAGTGTGGTCCACTCTCCTGAGATCTGTTCATAGTGTTCTCAATCGCTCTCCTCCACACCTCATTAAGGAGATTCTTCTGGTGGATGACTTCAGCACCAAAGGTAAAAAGAAAACATCCTGGAGGATTAGTATTTGATGTGTGTCAGTAGCAGTTCAGATTGATGGAAGAATCTCAAAATAACTTAATGAAGCATAAAACTGAAATGACAAATCATTGTTTCATCTGATGACTTAAAAGTGAACTGCTATGGGTCTAAAAATGTTAATTCTGACTATCATCTATGCCATGTTTTCTTAGCTGTTTCAGCCTTCGCTTTAGTTATGACTTCCATATAAAGCGATTACTTAATAAAGCTCTTTGAATTAGCACATTGAAGTTTTTGAGATCCAAAGGTGTTCTCAGGGGGCATAGCTCAGGGGTAGAGCATTTGATTGCAGAAGATGTTTTCTACAATTTTGTACTTTCTATAATCCAATAATCAAACATCCCACAATAATGGAATGCCTTTTCTATGGGTAATACCGAGAATTAGAGTTAGACTTTAATTCTGAAAAACATGAAAGTCTATGTCTTTTCTTCAAATGTAAATGCTATTATGTGTTCAGTTAAGTATTGAGAAGAAAACTTTCTAGTGAAAATTAAGAGAACAGGTTACAAACTGAGTTCAAAGGCAGAATCCATCATGGTCTTTATGTTTACTTTTATTTATCACATTTTGTAATGTCTCTTTTTGGGCTATCAAATAATGTGTGCATGTAAGACAACTAAAATTCCCTGACCACTATGTTATCAATAAGCAAAATATAACCCACTTCAAAAAGTTAGAAGCGAATTAAGAGATGGTAAAATTCATACAATAACTTAGCCCTCAGCATAAGTTCAATGAGATGATCTAGTTCCTTCAGCCTAAACAATTTCTACCAGAACCATTCTGAGCTCTAGGAGCTGTGAGATGTCAAAAGAAAACTGGCTGAAACTTCAAGGAGTTGGTGACAATGTAAGCAGAAATAGAAGCTATTTAGCCTCTTCTCAAGGGTCTTTGAAAGAGGGGAAACATTCTACTTAAACCTGAGTAATTTATAGGATGAATTTTCTCCTGTCCTGACAACATGTAGAGAGGCTCATTTCTTTCTATGTAATATGGCAACATTGAAAGCAATATTTTGAGGAGTGGGAGAGAGATTACAGGAGATAATATCATGCTTACAGCTGACCCGGGTTCTAAACTCTAGCATTACATATGATACCTTGAGCACTACCACTCCTGAAACACAGAGCCAGAAATAATCCTTGAGCATCGCTGGGTGTGTGCAACAACCCTCCCTCCACCCTCACTGGAACTTCAAAAGAATGTTTTGAGATTTAAAAAAACAACTTAGATACTAAACCAAATACAAAATAAATCCAAGAAAATGACATGAGAAAATATAATCAGGATCCAAAGAATAGATTTAAGTGATTCTATTTAAAATTGGAATCTGACATAGGGAGCTGTTTCTGATATTATACTAACCTGTTGAAGTGTTTCCTAATCTATCCTTACTCTCATCCAGAATACCTAAAGGATAAATTGGATAAATATATGTCTCAATTCCCAAAAGTTCGAATCCTTCGCCTCAAAGAAAGACATGGTCTAATAAGAGCCAGACTGGCAGGGGCACAGGAAGCAACAGGTAAGAAGTTTATAGATTTTAGTTTATTTTTTCTCAAATGTATAAACACTTGAAATTATAGTGCAGTTATCACCCACATATAGACATAGTATCTCTGTATCCTTAACTACTTCCATAGGAAATTCTGAAGAACAAACATCCTCTTACAAAGCATGGTTTTTATTTATAAATGTCATTTAATATGTCACCTAATATATACTCTTGCTGAATTTCCACTCAAAAGTAATTTTTATAGCTTTTCATTTATTTTCAAGTATGAAATCTAAGTTTTATGAATTGCATTTGATTTTTCTAGTTTTCTTACAATTGTCAACTCCATAACTTTGTTTAGATACCTTTGTTTTTTCCCCCTTCCAACTTGTCCTTTTTGTTTTGGGGAGATGTGGCTTTGTTGTAGTGTTTTCTGGGGTCACACATCTGCTGGACTTGCTTGTTCAGCTTCAGTAGTTACTGTTGGTGGCACACTTGTAAATAGAGTGCTTCCCTACATGCTTTTGATGGCCTATCCACCTGGCTGCAGAGATTGCATAATTTTTCAGTTGTTATGCTTATGCATACCTAGTTGCTATGTGTGAAAGAGTATATACTCTGTTGCAGAAGTGCTGGGACCACAGCAGTTTATGTGGGTAACACTTGAGGTTCAAACTTGAGGTTTTACATTGATAAGACTGGAACTTTTATCACTGATCCAAGAAATTCCTACTTATTTGTTAAGAGTCCTAATCATTGGTTCTGTACTACTGGAATTGTTCAGAAACATTCTTACTGTTGTCTTATATGACACATAAGGCGAATGTTTTTGAAGTGAGTATCATGGAGAATTCCATTACATGATTCATAGAAATTGTGTAGTTACTACGTCAAATAAAGAGACACATGATGCCAGGGTATCTATTGCTTGAAACTAATTTTTAGCACTGGCTAAGAAGAGACCTACCTAAATCTTTCCTTTGGGTGGAAGAACTAATTTGTGTGGTGATATTTTTGATTCATCAAATATTCTTTTTTTCTTTACAACATTATATCCAATGTTTTACCCTCCACTGGTGATTAATGTGTGAATCAATTACTGCATTAGGACTGAAAAAAATATTTCTGTGATTCTAGTTTTTAGCTAGCAGTCACTTACAAAGAAATCTTTCTTCTTCTGTCTCCCTCCCTCCCTCCCTCTCTCCCTCCTCTCTCCTTCTGTCTTTAACTTTATCTCCCCCCTCTGTACTTATCATCTTTCAACCACCATCTCTGTAGATTTATGACTTTAAAATTCATTATGGTGTCAGGAGATAGTACTGGACTTAAGGCACTTGTTATTCAAACAGCTTCAACCAGTTCAATACTTAGCACTTCAAATGGTTCCTGAGCAATGCTGGGAATGATCCCTGAACACAGAGTCATGAATATCCACTGAGCACCTCTGGGTGAGGCCCAAATTCCACCCCACAATTTAATATTTGTATTTTCTGAATTAGTCATAAGTAATTACAAAATAACTTTTAATTTAAAATTTAAATTTGAAAATTGTCCCAATATCCTCTAGTTTTATTAGAATGGTTTATTTCTCTCTTCCCTATTCTTGCATACACCTTTATCTCTTCTCAAAGAGCAGTGTGCCTTTTTCTCATATTTGTTCAGTGTTTGGATGGGAAGAGGTACCTTTTATATCCAGTATTTTCATGAATTCCAAACCAAGTTTCTATCAAACTATTTGGTTGAATTTTATACATTCTTTTAAAGAATCCATAACCCCATAATGATCACTGATCATATATACCATGTCCCACTCCAAACACATTTTTTCTAATAAATTTAATCCTCATAATAATTTTCCTCATTTTTGCCTATAAGTAT
This sequence comes from Sorex fumeus, assembly GCF_029834395.1. Classification (NCBI taxonomy): domain Eukaryota; kingdom Metazoa; phylum Chordata; class Mammalia; order Eulipotyphla; family Soricidae; genus Sorex; species Sorex fumeus. The sequence goes on from NW_026606066.1 coordinate 9,284,622, forward strand.
GCAAAGACACAATGAGGTCATATTTTCCAAAGTTCTTCAAGCCAGTAAGTAGTAGATCTAGGATCAGAACATAGAAAACTTCACTTTAGAATCTTAACCATTGTCTACTATATTCTATTAACCTTAGATATTTAGCCACCACTGTTCTCTTATACAGACCTCTACCAACTTGAGTTAGAACGTGTTGTCATTCAAGTTTCAACTTCCTCTAACAAGATCCCCAATGCAGAATTCTTAATAGCCCATTAGGTTGCCAACACTTTTGCTATAATTTTAATGGAATCTCTAAAGTGGCAACAAATATAACTGAAAATTTGATTGCAGTGACAGTTATGATTATTTTTTGTTAGTATGGGGGCCATACCCAGCAATGTCTAGGGGTTCCTCCTGGCCCTGCACTCAGAAACTAATCCTGACTTGCTCTGGAGATCATATGTAGTCCCAATGATTAACACAGGTAAAAGACAAGAGCCTTACCCACTGTACTATCTTTCTGGCCTGTGACAGTTAAGATTCTTCATCTGTACCTGTATGTTCATTGCAGCACTGTTCACAATAGCCAGAATCTAGAAAAAACCTGAGTGTCCGAGAACAGATGACTGGTTAAAAAAAATTGGTTTACATATACACAATGGAATACTATGTAGCTGTTAGGAAAGATGAAGTTATGAAATTTGCTTATAAGTGGATAGTCATGGAGAGTACCATGCTAAGTGAAATGTGACAGAAAGAGAGAGACAGACATAGAAGGACTGCACTAATTTGTGGAATATAAAATAATATAATATGAGACTGACACCCAAGGACAGTATACACAAGGGCCGGGAATATTTCTCCATAGTTGGAAGCCTGTCTCATGAGCTGGGGGAGAAGGCAGCTGGGATAGAGAAGGATTCACTAAGACAATGATGGTTGGAAGAATCGTTTGGGGTGAGAGATATGTACTGAAAGTAGATAAAGGACCAAATGTGATAGACTCTCAGTATATATATTTCAAACCATGATGCCCAGAGAGTATGGAGGAAATTGTCTGCTATAGAGACAGGGGTAGTGTTGGGAAGGGGTGGGAGGACACTGGAGACATTGGTGGTAGAAAATGTGCACTGATCTAAGGGATGGGTGTTTGACCATTGTATGACTGAAACTCAAACATGAAAGCTTTATAAATATATCTTACAGTGATTCAATTTAAAAAAATTCTTCATAATGGACTGAAGTTAGAAAAATTAGGTAAAACTCCACATTTGATCTATCTTAAGAAATTACCCACTAACAATACAAAAGCCAAGAAGGTAATTTGTCTTTGTTTTATTTGGGAGCTACACCCAGCAGTGCTCAGGGCTTACTCATGACTTGGAGCTCAAGGATCACTTCTGGCAGGCTCAGAGGACCCTATGGACTGCCAAAGATTGAACCCCAGTCAAATGCATGCAAAGCAAGTGCCTTACCAGCTGTACTATTCTCTAGCCCCACAAAATAATTTTTGAACTGAGGTACTGGTGAAGAATTTTCCTAGGCTAGTGGAGTCAAAAAAGTAAATATCCTGATGCAGAAATATGCACTGGGGTGGAGCGACAGTAGGGCATTTTCCTTGCACACAGCCGAATAATTTCTTTTTTATTTTTATTAGTGAAACATCATGAGGTACAGTTTTAGACTTAAAAATTTTTGTGCTTGGGTTTCAGTTGTACAATGATCGAGTACCCATCCCTCCACCAGTGCCCATTCTCCACCACCAATGATTCCAGTATCCCTCCCACCCACCATACTCCCCATCCCACCCTGCCTCTGTGGCAGGGCATTCCCTTTTGTTCTCTCTCTTCTTTTGGGTGATATGGTTTGCAAAAGAGGCATTGAGTGGCAATTATGTTTGGTCTATAGTCTACTTTCAGCATGCATCTCCCATCCTGGGAGGATCCTCCCAACACCCTTTATTTGGTGCTCCCTTCTCTATCTGAGCTGCCTTTCCCCCTAGCATGTGAGGCTGGCCTCCAAGCCATGGAGTAAACCTCCTGGTACTTATCTCCGAATAATTTCTTAGTGCAGAGCCAGGAGTAACTCCTCAGCATCACTGGGTATGACCCTGAAAGCCACAAAGAAAATGAAAAGAACAAAATGAAAAAAGCAGAAAAATATGCTGTCTCTTTGAAGAAGTGTACATGTCTATTGTGTTAATCAAGGAAAGTGGTTAAAGATTTATTTGTGGAGGAGAAAAAGGAAAACATTTGTTAAGTTTTGTCCTCATTTAATAAATGTAGTCACTATTTATGAAACCAGTAAAGGATATTTAAAAAGAAGAATACATTTGTCTAATTTATATTTTTAAATGTTTAGTCTTGCCATACAGAAGATAATGTACATTAGAGAGTTAACAAGGAAATAAGTGAATCACTTAAGGAAGTGATTAAAGTTGTTCAAGCAATAATTAGCTACTAACCATATAAATTGGCTACCAAGAATATTCAGATTTAGATGTACTGTGGACATGATATCTATAAGACTTGCAGTTAGATATGATGGAAGAGACCAACTGAAAAAATCCTACTGAAAAAAATCCTACATGTCAACCAGTGAAAATTATGAGAAAACTTGTTTACTGGTGTAGTCAAAGATAGATAAATGGACTTGAGATTATATTTAAGTTTTGATTTTATCCATGTAAATTTGAAATTAAAATTATAATAAGGTAAAGGTAAAGGTAAAGGCCCTCCCGTTGATCGTCGATTTGCTCGAGCGGGCCCAGTAACGTCTCCATTGGAGACTTTGTTGTTACTGTGTCTGGCATATCGAATACTCTCGGTAGCTTGCTGGGCTCTCCGAGAGGGGCAGAGGAATCGAACTCGGGTCGGCCATGTTGGCCGCTTGTAAGGCGAACACCCTACCCGCTGTGCTATCGCTCCAGCCCAAAAATTATAATAGTAATCTATAATATATAATCTATAGTAATCTATAATCTATAAGACTTTCAGTCAGATATGATAGAATTCAAGAGGAATTATTAGGATCATTTACAAGCTTTTGTGGAACATGTAATTCAGGAACCACTCAGGCTCTGTCATTGAGTGTGGCAAGAGATCTTGATGTGCCTTTTTAGGCTAACCCACCTCCAATTATCTAGCCTTCACAAGAAAAAAGCAAATGCAAGACATAATCTGGGCCTGACAAGTCTATAATCATAAATCAGCAAAGTTTAAAAGATATATATATATATGTGTATATATATTAATTTCCTAGAATGTTTTAACAAAGTAGAAACCAAAGATAATCATTGATCTGTTGGGCAAGTGCTGTTTATCTTGGGTCCTGGCAAGAATTAAAACACTTTTGTAAGAATCTGGTCTGTTTGAAAAGTTTGGAAGACATATGTAGTTTAGTAGAGGTCTAGTAGACTAAAAGAAGGTCTAGTAGAAGATTCTCTTTAGTCTTAGGTCTTAATCAACAGGGATAAAAACAATAAGATAAGGAAAAATTATTTGTTACTAGTAGTCTGTACTAGCAGTGAAGTGTACATCTGATACATCTTGATTATGCATCATACTTGTTTAGATAATCTCTGTGAACAACAAGGAGAAGGCTATACAAGATATACAATAGTACATCTTTTAGAGACAATGACCTTTCACTAGCCAACAGCTATTATTCCCTGAAGATAGGACTATCCAAGCATTATCAGCAGAAATAATGATTATCTCCAAAAGTAGAGTACTGAGAGTAGGGTAAGAGTATAGGTAAGTTTTCTGTCTAGTGCACCCTAATTCAGTCTAAACAAACCACTTCAAAATATCTCCTACGAAGATCATGACTAAGATTGTACCTTTATCTTAAAACAAAACTATCACTGTCTATCAGGATGGTAGATCCAGGTTCAATTCCCGGTACTGAGCCAGAAGTAGCCCTCAAACACCACAGTATATGACCCACATGAGAGAGAGAGAGGGAGAGAGAGAGAGAGAGAGAGAGAGAGAGAGAGAGAGAGAGAGAGAGAGAGAGAGCGAAGTGCTACCACTGTTCAATAGGTCATTAGAAAGCCAATAATTGAAAATACCAATAATTAATAAGTAGCTTATTTATTTCAGAAGATAGTAATGTATCACCCAGTTGTCCATCACCTTGTTCTTCATCTGCTAATATTTTTATTTTAAGCCTCCTGTTACTCAAAGTTCAACCTCTTGTTTATTTTATTTTCTCATTTTATTTTTAAGGATGACTATCATGGATTACTCACTTTTTTTACTTTTTTACTTATTTTTTTCTGATGTCATACCGCCTCTTACCTTTACAACTTTGGGTGGATTACTGAAGTCTTTTGTTACTTTATATCCTATCACTTAAAGGAATGAAAATTAGAACTATACTGAACTGTATTTCAGTTTTGTTTTTCAGATTAAATAAGATAAAATGAAATAAGATAAAAATGTGTTTCATTTTCTTAGAATAAAATTATGAATTTTGAATAAAATTTTGAATAGAATTAAAATTTTAAATAAAATTAATAAAATTATTAATGAAAATAGTTTACTCCCAATAATTAGAATGAGAATAAAACCCTGTATAACCATCTTTATGGAATGATCCCCAAGGCTTTTGAATAAGAATTGTAGCACTGCACTGTCTTCCCATTGTTCATCGATTTGCTCAAGTGGGCCCAGTCACATTGTGAGACTTGTTGTTACTATGTTTGCCATATCTAATACATCATGGGTAGCTTGCCAGGCTTTGCTGTGCAGGTGAGATACACTCGGTAGCTTCCCGGGCTCTCTGAGAGGGGTGGAGGAATCGGGTCAGCCCACCCGCTGTGTGCAAGGCAAATGCACTATCCTCTGTGCTATTGCTCCAGGCCTGAATAAGGATTACAAATATTTAATACACCTGATTTTTAATGTTGGTTTTTTTGGTTTTTGTCTCTAGGTGATGTATTAACATTCTTAGATTCTCATGTGGAATGCAATATTGGTTGGTTAGAACCTCTTCTGGAGAGAGTTTATTTAAGTAGAAAGAAAGTAGCCTGTCCAGTGATTGAAGTTATCAATGACAAGGATATGAGGTAATATGTCATATACCATAAGATATTTCTAAGTGAATATTTAAATAGCAGAAGCAAATATATATATGCATTTTTGCAAATCAAATGAATAAAATTTTTCCACTTAAATAAATGAAAATATGTGATAGCTATCTTGGAATTAGAACCGATCTGCACAGTATTTTATCACCACAGAATTTGTCCTCAATACTAATGAATTCAAATATGCATTCAGTTTTTTTCCAACTTTACATTTGGCTAAACATCAAAATACCTATTTCCCTTATGTTTAGTTTGGTTTTTATGAAAAATATCGTATAAATATATGTTATTAACATTTTATCCACAAAAGTGGCCAGATCATCCTTAAGAGAAAGGTGTAAGTTTAAAGAAAGCACTCCAGACTGCCAATAACTATTGAAAATACTGGACTTAATATTTTCCTTGAACATTACTTTTTAAAGTTGCGATAATTTAAAATTATCTATATAAAACACCTGTTTCATTCAATTGAACAATAAATGACTTTGATTTGGTAAAGGATATAAAGATGTGCATAATCTCAGGAGACACTTTTTCCCCTCTACATTAGTTACATGACAGTGAACAACTTTCAAAGAGGAATCTTTGTATGGCCCATGAACTTTGCTTGGAGAACAATTCCTCCAGATGTTGTTGCAAAGGAAAACATTAAAGAAACAGACATAATAAGGTAAGTGTGTAAAATTTAAGACTGAGAAGCACTTATGCATCTTTTTATTCAGGTGTAAAAAATCACCTGCACAGAAAAATGTCATTCATTATAACATCATGAATTATACTTTGTGCAATAAATAACAAAAATCAAAAGTATGATAATGTTTTCCTGAGAAATTTGTTTGCCACTATCAAAACTTATTGTCTGAAAAGGGTCATTTGTACCCCATTCATCCCTGAATCCAGAAAGTCACTGAAAATTTTCCTATTCTTTGGAACTTAATGGTCTAACCTAGTATAATATGACATTAATTCTATCGAATAAATATAATATTAAAAACCTAGATACTAATAAACATATCATTATAATAATATCTACTGTTAGATTTTTCTTTAAAAGTCAAATCCTATGCTTTCAATTGGAAAAGGTGACAAAGTCTGTGAATGGATTGGCATAGATAAGGAAATTGAATAGTCTTACAATTTGAGATCCACTACTAGGAAATCAAGATCAAAGAAATGATTTTGAACTAATGTTTAAATAGAGACTTACTAATACTTCCTCAATATTCTAAATCTGTGGACCAATCATGTAGTTGACTCCACTCTGAATAGCGGGAGTCCTCTTGGATAGATAACTTGAGCAGACACAAGCCAGCAAGCAGAGATCATCCATTGCAACATGGTTTGCCTGAACTTAGTTCTCATAGATAATACCTCATCCTTTATCATGAGTGATGCTCCTTTGAGTTGAAATTCGTAGAAAGTGAAGTGGGATTTCTATCCTTTAAGCACTTACGTGATTAATCCTCCCCATAAACATAAGAGAAAGGTGACAATATCCCCATAGATAAATGAGGAAATTGGGACTTAAGATTCAATGTATTTTTTCAACTAGCAAAAGAAGGAATAGAAAGGAGGACTTGAGCAGGGACTCAGATCATGGTGGATTGGAAGTGGATATTCTGGTAGAAAGCGTGGTCTTAGAATATTGTGTGCATGCAACATTATCATTTATATGAATTATAAACTATGGTGCTTCAAATAAAAATAAACAATTTTCAAAAAAATACTATTTAAGCTGTTCCCTCATATTGTAAAATGAGCTATTAGCATCTAATCTTAGATTACTTTCACTTTTAAAGGAATGTGGTTTTTTCTTTATGATTTTGTGCTATAGAATTAAATAGTTAATTTTTACCCACAAAAAAATCAAGAAAAAATAAGGATTCAAATTCATGTCTGTCTGAATTTAACACTTCTGTTCTAATATTATCTCTAAGGATAGTCTTTCCTTTTATATTTACTTATATATGTTAACATGGTGGCTCTGTTCAGATTATATTCAATATAATATTGGGAAGAGCTTACATTCTGAACAGTCCAGAGAGGAGTGTGGACAGGAAGATCTTTATTCTTGGTATTGTTGTGCCCTCTAAATACAACCACAGGAGATTCTCCACACAAATCACTTTCAGCTGTCTTAGTGGTAAGCTCCTTGTATACCTGCTTGACTCTATGTATATTCCAACTTTCCTAATGAATAACAGGCAAAGTCTCAGGAATCAGTCTCTGAATTTGCATTTCAATCCTATTATTTATTGTGGTATGAGCTTTAAAAATTTACTTCACTTCTCTGAGGCAAAGAGATGGTACAGCAGATAAGGCTGGCTTAAATCCCTGACAACACATACAGTTCCCTCAGCACTACTAGAGTTAACTCCTGAGTAGAGAGAGTCATCTCTGAGCACCGCTAGGTGTGCCCTTCCCCAATTACTTGACATTTTTTAGTTCATTCCCTAATTTTTACATTGACTAATAGAAATATCAACTTTGATTATTTTGAGAATCAAATCTTAGATTGTATTAAAAATTAAAACAAATAAGAAATATAAAGTTTTTAAAGAAGTGTTTACCATAGAAGTATTTACAAGTTGTCAGTAAAGTGTGTCTATAACTAAGACACGCTTAGTTGTGTGTGGAGTATAGGAGCATTGATTAAAGCCAGGCTAACCATCAATATCAAATGTATCTCATTGCCTAATAATTGGAAAGTTTCTTTTTTTCTTAATAGTTTATACTTGGGCTTTTGTGAAGTATAATTAATACATAACAACAATGTCTGACACAACCTTAGCACCAAGTAAGTGTTTAAACATAAGAAAAGTAGCTTCAAGGGCTGAGCACACATTTTAGTTAGGGTAGATCTGGGTTCAATCCCCAGGACTGCATGGACCCCAGAGCATCAAACACCACTTGGTAGCAACCTTGGAACACAGAGCCAAGAGTAACACCCAAAGCACCCCAGAACTAAATATATATTTGTAAAATATGTGCATATACTTATTTTTAGTTTTATGTATGTATATATAATATATTTTTAGTGTTATATATTTATTGGTGTGTATATGTATGTGTTTGGTCTCAGCTATATGTATTTGGTTTTGTTTAAATAGATATATTTGATAATTATATTTGTGTATATATATGCATATGTGTGTGTGTATATATATATATATCCATGCATGTATTTGTATCTCAGAGACTAAAGAATAAAAGAATCTTCATTCTATCTTTGCTGCTTCTAATCAAGTGCTTCCCCAAGAACCAGGAAACCATTTATGTGCTGTCTACAACTCCTACCACACCACAGTTGGTAGCTATATTGAAATGCTCCAAAACCTCAACACATTTTATCTAAGACCCACTCTAAAAGTCAATCTCCAGTGAGACACAAATGTTTTAAAGAAACTTCTCTTTCTGTAGGTGTCCCATCATGGCAGGTGGATTATTTTCTATTGACAAAAATTACTTTTTTGAACTTGGAACATATGACCCTGGGCTTGATGTTTGGGGTGGAGAAAATATGGAGCTCTCATTCAAGGTATTATCAAGTATTTCTCAAAATCTCTTTAAAATTAAGCATTTATACTTTTTAATTTGTTAGCCAATCAATGGCAGATGAATAAATTAAATTAAGTTACTAAATAACTTGAAAAGTAAATGTGGAACTAGAGTAAATAAATTTATCTTACCAATACAGTCACTGTGAGAAAATTTCATAGAAACTGTAGTCTGTGGTTAAATGTTTCTCTATCACAGGCTGAATTTGAGAAGCAATAGCTATCATAAAGTTTAAAAGCATTTACAACACTGTTTCTTTATCTAAATATGGGAGAAAAGGGGGATGCATCTCAGTGGTAAATTTTATGCCTTTCATGCACGCAACGGTTCAATATCCTACACCACAAAAAAAGCAAGGGGGGCATGGAGGAAAGGTAATACAGAGGTTAAGGTCCCTGCCTTGCATGAAGTAAATTCCAGTTTGATCTCTGGCATCACATATGGATCACTTGGTACCACCAGGAATGATGCATGAGCACAGAGCTAGGAATAGGGGCCTTAGCACCACCAGGGATAGCCAAGAGCCCCAACCCCTCCGCTTTCAAATAAACCTCAGTATGGGGGATGTAACTTTCCACAATTCAGCCAGAATGAATTCTGTGGAATTAATACATGATACAAAATATTTCTGGAATGGTTTTAAGCATGTTAAGAATAGTGGAATCTTTCAATGATGGGTCATAGAGAAGAGCACTTGACACAAAGTTCAAACAGGCCCTAACGCAGTAACTTGAGCATGTCCAACAACTCTGGGTGCTTATAAAATGATTATAATCTATGAAAGCTTCAGCAGCATCCAATAGTCACTGTCACTGTCCTCTCATTGTTCATCGATTTGCTTCAGCAGGCCCAGTAACATTGTGAGACTTGTTACTGTGTTTGGCATATCGAATATGTCACGGGTAGCTTGCCAGGCTTTGCAGTGCAGGTGAGATACTCTTTGTAGCTTGCCGGGCTCTCCGAGAGGGGTGAAGGAATCAAACCCAGCTCAGCTGGGATGGCTGCGTGCATGGCAAACGCCCTATCGCTGCGCTATCACTCCAGCCCAACTGATATTAGTGTCCAAAAATTAAAATAGTTTCCTATAGAGTGGGGTGACATTTATTTAAAGAATTTTATATCAACCTCCTGATAAATAATGGTTTTAAGTTGGCCCACAGTGGGTCTTTCCAAATTGTATGAAGAAGAAGTAAAAAATATATAAATACATAAAAGGAACTTATTTATATTTTATATGTTAGGATTTTGTGAAGCTTTGTTTTAGAAAAAATGATTCTCACTGTAAGATATGGAAGAATAATATATTTAATTGATTCTAAATGGGCCACAACAATATACACTAAACTAAATAAACTGTTAAATTTTCTATTCAAGAGCAATTTAGGAGTTCCGTAGCTCCTGCTACAAAAGGAAGGGAACAATTTTCAGGCAGTTTTGTGTTATTTAATTATAATTTTAATTAGGTTTCATTATTTTTAAATCACTTGATGGTTGTGTTTATCCACTGTTCTAGGTGTGGATGTGTGGTGGTGAGGTTGAGATTGTTCCCTGCTCTCGTGTGGGTCACATATTCAGAGATGATAACCCATATTCCTTCCCCAAAGACCCGGTGAAGACAGTGGAGAGGAACTTGGTGCGGGTCGCTGAGGTTTGGCTTGATGAGTACAAAGAGTTATTCTACGGCCACCGGGACCACCTCTTGGATCATGTGCCAGATGCCGGGAACCTCACACAACAACACGAACTTCGGCAGAAACTCAAATGCAAGAGCTTCAAGTGGTACTTGGAGAATGTTTTTCCTGACTTAAAGGCACCCCTTGTGAGGGCTAGTGGTGTGGTAAGTTTAAGAAGCGATTTCAAATCTTACTCCATAACAACAACATGCAAAAAGTGACTTAAGCAAGTGCATGAAAGAATAATTATTAATTTATAATAAACCAACCACGCATGAAGACAGTATGAGGATCAAATGTAAGTAAAGTTGCAGCTGACCAAGGTCACTGATATTCTGCCCATACCTATTGAGAAAGAAAGTAGGCAGCATTTTAGTATAGGATGATATATAAGGTCGACTTAATTTGTTATTTGTGTGGAAAAATAGTTTAATAGGAAAAAAAGATATAACAAACAATGTGAAAATTTTTAAAAAATAAAAGTATTCCCTGAATATCCCTCTCAGTGAGGTAACTGACCACAGAGATCGACTCCTAATAGTGAAGAGTACTCTTTCAGGATAGAGACTGAAGGCAAGGTCAGTAAACCACACTGCCCATTAAGTTACAGAGAAAGGAGCATTAGAGGGAGTTCTTTCAAGAACTTAGAATTTGTTAGTGTTTGAAAAAACAAAGAATGGTTTAGACTATGTAGATCCTCACAGGCTATGTAAGGATTTTATGTGACGTCATTGAATAGTATTAAGCAGTGATTTTATCATGTATCTTTTATTAAACTTTAATAGGAAAGAATGAAAATAACAGAAATTGCAAAGAAAATTAAATTCCAGGACAAAGAGTAACATACTAAAAGGGAATAAACCAAGCTAGTTAGAAAGTGTACAAAAGTAAAAGAGAAAAATCAGAAAAGAGGAGAATCTGCATGAAGGTCACTTCTTTTTTTTTTAATGTATTTTTATTTATTTATTTATTTATTTATTTAAATTTTATTGAATCACCACGAGATAGTTACAAGCTTTCATGTTTGGGTTACTCGTTCAAGGAATGAAGCTTTATTTGAAGAGGACATGAGGACAGCTCCCATAAAAGGGTTTCCAAGATGGTTAAGCAAACCTTGTTCCCTGGCAGATTTTTTAAAAAAAATCCCTTTTGTTGTTTTATTTCTCAATAAATAAATATAGTGAGAAAGAGAGAGAGAGTGTGGGAGAGAGAAAGAAAAGAGAGAGATACAGAAAAATAGTGCTAGGAATAGACTCAACAGTTTTTTTCTTTCAAACAATTTTTTTAATTTATTTAAAAGGTGCTCACACCTGACTATGAGTGAATCTGCTCTTTTTGGCCAAGTTTTTATCATTACACCTAGGAAGTGAATTGTGCAACTTAACCACTCTTTGCTTAACAAACTCCTCAAAAACAAAAACTTAGAGAATCTGTTCTTATGATGATGTTATGGAAATCCAGAAAAATGTGAGGAGAGGAAACTGGTCTGAAAAAAAACTCTACTTTTATCATATTCATCTGAAAAACATGAGTGCATATAACTGAATGAATTATAAAATGACAATATTAGTGTAGAATAGTAGTAATGTTGGAATACCAATCATCCAACCTGGTGTTTTATTTTAGGTAAGTCAATAGTCAGAATTTCACTCTGGATTTACAAACTGTCAAAGCAAAATATTCATCAAATAAGTTTATCTTTTTAGTTCTTTATCCTGAACAGGCAAAAGAAAAGAGGAAATAAAAAAATCACTATTGTAATTGATAGTAATTTTTCTCCCACTCCTAACACAGAATCTTAGCAAATGCATTACTGAATTTTTGTCACCAGAGGGAACTAGAAAACTATCTTTTGATGCCTCACAATGCTAACTTTTAAAACTTACGTGGAAATTTTTAGAGAGTTCTTGAAACAAAACAACCATCTGCTTTATCTGAATTAAATATTATCTATGTTCGAAAAATATCTTAGAAAATTATTTTAACAAATTCTATTTCCTCATTGTTTTCTTTCTCATACAAATTTTAATAAAGATGTTATTCACAAAAGCAACCAGTAGGGAGCATTATTTACCTTTTTTTCTTAAAAGTAAGACCTTTGTCCAGTTAAATGTTAATCTTATGGTTATCCTTAATTAATTTTAAAATTAATTATTTTCATAGTTTTAAAAAATTATGAAAATACTAACTACAACTTTTTATCATTCCTCTATATTTCCCCTTCTTTCAAACTATACACTTAGAATTTAACTCCAGTGAATTTTTTATTTTAAAGAGAACAAAGCGTTTCTATTTAAACCCAAAATATTTGAAAGTAATAAAAGAAATTCACAAGTAACATGTGTTCATACGAGATTGAACTATTATCAAATAGCTGACAGCCTATGTTATTATTCTTTGACAATACGTGGACAACATTCTGGGTAAGGCAATATTTTGGACTGTTGAAACCAGAATTCTCCAAACCTTTCGGAAAACAGAATATCTTTTCTGTAATCCACAACTAAAGTAATTGATACCTATTATTAGTATACAGTAAATAATAAAACACTATTTCCTGTCTTGAAACTCTAGGATTATTCTAACTTTAACCTGTGTATTAATTCTGTTCTCTAAATTCTATGGAGGTTTGGTCTGCCTCTGCATTCTTGATGGCCCCCATTAACTAATGTTAAATTGTCTCCTCCCATAGTTGTCATTTTATACTTTCTCACTTTCTTGGAAAATTTCTGAGAGATTCTCTTTTTCTAGAATAACTTTCTATGGCAGGTACCTGGAAGTGTCCAACTTAGTGCTATTTTTGCTTGATTGTTTGCCTGTTGTCTATGAAGTTTCTTTATCCAATATATCACGGTCCTCCCGTTATTCATTGATTTGCTCGAGCGGGCCCAGTAACGTCTCCATTGGAGACTTTGTTGTTACTGTGTCTGGCATATCAAATACGTCACGGGGAGCTTACCAGGCTCTGCCGTGCGGTATCCAATATAAGTATACAAATTTGCATCTAAAAGTTTTCAAATTTTTGTAGGAGAAGCTGTGTCCCTCTTCCCTATGCTTTGAGTAAACTGTTTTCTCCAGTAGCCCATTGCAGCGAGTCTAACTAGTTTTCTTCTTCTTTTTTTAGAATACATCAGTTCCAATACTCTGACTTATGTATATCTAGTTTTTCTTTTGTCTTTATAAGGAATTAAGTTCCTTGCTTATCAATGTTTGCAGGTGCCCTCCTTAATTTGGATGAGGTTCCTGTTGACTGGTTCTTGAAGATGACTTCTACTTTCTAGCAAACTAAACTCTATGTGAAAGTGAGGACCAAACCACTCAGCACCCTGCTGTGGTCTTGCAGGGCTGTATGCTGTGCAGTCTGCAATATAAAGCATTCCAGAGTATGAGCTCTGGATGAGAAGCGATGGACTAGGAAGGACCACACGTAGCATCCCTGGCAACAAATACTTCAATACCTCCCAGTTCAGGGTTCTCTCTACACAGTTCTTGAAGACTCTGAGAATTCTAAGTTGTACTACTAATCCACCATTTCCTTAGTCTGGTCCACAATGTCAAAAAGGGAAAGGGAATCAGCATTTTCTGAATTAAATGGTGTCTTATAGAAACCTGCCTCCATATTTGACCCTACAGATCCATTAAAAACCTGGGGGCCTGCCAGAAAGTGCCTTTAAAATTGGCTTAGTGTTAGCATTGGTGACTTTCCTATAATGAATAGTAGTTTGCCTGAGTCATTAGGAAGATTCTGACAGGGAATCAGCTGGAATCTGCTATTCTTTAAAAGACTCAATTTATCTATGATTCAGTGCCAAAGCAGTCAAATAGCTTGGAGGGGTCAGCCAGAGAACAAAGTCAGTAACTGTTGGTTTGATTAAATTCAAAATATGTGCGTTGACTTTCAATATACAGATCAAACTTGAGACAAGAAAATAAATACCTTTTATACCACTTTTTGCTTTTCCCAATTCAATATTCCAGGCAAGGGTTAATTAAAAGCTTCTGTTGTTGGCTCTATGGCTGAATAACAGGCTAGATTGACAGATTGAAGCTGTACTTTAGCAAGATTACATTATGTCTCTGTTAGAGATAGCAACCAATAAAATCGTATAGTGCTAAGTAATGCTAAGCTATTAATTTAACTATCATTTAACCTTATTAGAGTTATATATTCTGTGCTTTCTGATTTTGTGTGCATGTCTTATTCTACATTAAAATATTTTAAATGTATATTTTACACTTTGCTTTCTAGCTTATTAATGTGGCCTTGGGAAAATGCATTGCTATTGAAAATTCTACAGTCATTCTGGAAGACTGTGATGGGAGCAACGAGGTATGATGAATTTGGGTTTTCTCTGTATGTGTACAAGGAATTAATCATTAGTTCAGATGCAGTTTGTAGATGCAGTATGTGTATATATAATATATATGTATGTTTATATATACACACACATATACTACCCATTTACAAAATTTATTTTTGCCTATAAGAATACTAATGAACTTCTAAATTACTAAGTAATTTTAAGATTGGTTGAAAAAGGTCCACATAAATATAAAATAGTGTCAGAGAGTAAAGATGTCAATATGAGTCTTCCATTCCCCAAGGATTCAGTTCTGACTCAGGGAAAACAAAGAAACACTCTATAACACTAAATGTGATGGACCTGAAAGATAGGAAAACAGGTAAGATGTGGCATTGTATGTAGTTGATGTGGGTACTATTCCCAGCACTGCATATGGTCTCCCAACCCAATCTGGAGTGATCCCAAAACACAAAGGCAGAAGGAAGCCCTGAGCACTGTCATGAGTGGTCCAAAACAAGCAAAACAGTACTGAAGGTGAGCTCCTAATAATGGCACTTCACTCTCCATTCCAGGATAATATATACTTGTCAATATTTCATTCTTTGCCTTTACTTTTTTTACTTATTTTACTTATTTTTTACTTATTTTATACATTACTTATATTTAAGCATATCCCATCTCTACCTACTAATGAAAAACCACTAAGAGAAAAGGCATGTTTGCCATCTTTGTTGCTATCATTCAACTGCATTCTCTACATTTGGAGAGAACTCAATTTGAAAGCATAAAACAAAAGACAAAAATGTCAAAAAGCCTTTGAAATGAAACAAAAGACAGAAATATCAAAAAACCTTTGAAAGAAATAACTAACACATTAGATTTTCAGGAAAAAAGTTATAACTTGTAAAACAAAATCACAATGGTTTCAATTGATGAGAAAGCAAAATATTAAATAATGCTGTTCTAGATGACTATTTAAAGAAACTTTGATACATCTATACAATGGAGTACCACACAGCTGTTAGAAAAGATGAAGTCATGAAATTTACATTCAAGTGGTACTACATGAAAAGTATCATGCTAAGTGAAATGAGTCAGAAAGATAGGGGCTGACATAGAAAGATTGCATTCACCTGGGGAATATAAAGTAACAAAATAGGAGACTAACATCCAAGAATAGTAAAGAAAAGTAGCAGGAGGTTTACTCCAAGGCTTGAAGGGCAGCTGCACATGCTAGGGGGAAAGGGCAGCTCAGATAGAGAAGGGAACACCAAGGAAAGGGTGTTGTGAGGATCCTCCCAGGATGGGAGATGCATGCTGAAAGTAGACTATAGACTGAATATGATTTCCACTCAGTGCCTCTTTTGCAAACCTCAGCACCCAAAAGAAGAGAGAGAACAAAAGGGAATGCCCTGCCACAGAGGCGGGATGGGATGGGGGTGATGAGGGTGGTGGGAGGGATACTGGCATCCGTGGTGGTGGAGAATGGGCACTGGTGGAGGGATGGGTACTCGATCATTGTATAACTGAAACCCAAGCACAAAAACTTGTAATGTCCACAACTGTACCTCATGGTGTTTCACTAATAAAAATTAAAATAAATAAATATAAAACCTTAAAAAATAATGCTGTTCTTCATGATTCATTATTATAGTAATTTTGTGTCTAATTAACCAGTGTTTATCTAAAAATTGAATTCTGACCTTGATAACCAATGAATATCTCAAGGGAATACTTGGAGGAAAATATGAATTATGAGTCCCTGCTTTGTACAAATATCCATGTTCTTTTATCTTGTTGCTCTGCTTTAGCTTTTGCCTCAGTCATTTGAGTAATATATAGAAAGCAAACAGGAGTTTATTTTGGTGTAATTAACAAAATGTAATAATACGAAGCCAGTGACTATAATATTCATCTAAAAAGTCTCAAATGGAATCAAACTTGATCCTTCTCCTTACCTCCAAACTCTCTCTAGTCATTGACTTTTCAACCAGCTGAGAGGTCCCATATCAAAGTGACCTTTAGCATAATGTTTTCCTCCTTTCTCTCATTTTTATCACTGTATCACTGTATCACTGTCCTCCTGTTGTTCATCAATTTGCTCGAGCGGGCCCAGTAACATCTCCATTGGAGACTTTGTTGTTACTGTGTTTGGCATATCCAATATGTCACGGGTAGCTTGCCAGGCTCTGCCTTGTGGGCTCGATACTCTCGCTAGCTTTCCAGGCTCTCCGAGAGGGGCGAAGGAATCGAACTCGGGTAGGCCATGTTGGCTGCGTGCAAGGTGAACGCCCTACCGCTGTGCTATCGCTCCTACCACTGTATACTAATTTTTGTTTATAATATAATCTATCTTTTGCTCCTTTTAACTTCTTGCAATACTATTAGTAATACTTTTCAGGGCTGGCTGTAGTGATAGTACAGTGGGTAGGACATTTGCCTTGCATCTGGCAGACCTGGGTTCGGTCCCCAACATTCCATATGGTTCCTGGAGTACCGCCTGGAGTAATATCTGAGTGCATGAGCCAGGAGAACTCCTGAGCACTGCTGAAAATCAAATAAATAAATAATTTTTAAAAAATAATAATTTTTATGTATGTGTCATTAAAACACTTAACCCATCATCCCGGAGCCAGCCACATTCATCCTTCTCCTCATGTAAGCTTAGTTCTTTAGGCAAAATCTTAAGTTCTAATGACTTTGACCATTTGTTGCTCTCTAGCTGTATTCCACATGTGAGAGAGATTCTCTTTTAAAGTTTATTGTGGATGTGTTGATACTGACACAAAAATAGATGATTAAAGCTAATATTTTCTTCTCAATTCCAATGCACACCGCATTGGTTATGATCTAGATTCTTATTTAGTGGGATTGTGGTAAACCAGAGATTCACCATTTTCAGCTAGTTGGATGTGTCTCTGGTGTTGTTCCGAGGACAACCTTTTGATTGTTTAGGTTGAACATTAAGACTTTCTAAGTGAGGCGCATGTGCTGCCCTGATCCCAGGTGCTGCTTGTGCCCATGTGGCAGAGCATATGTGGTGGCCGAGCATATGTGGTGCCCGAGAACATGTGTTGCCCGCATCTTCCCTCTTGAGGTGTGTAATTTCATGCTTTTGTGTCTAATGTTATGATGTGTGGAGGGGCTTTCTCCACCCTTGGAGAAGCCTGGTTCTTTCTTAAGCACGTTACTCTCTCTCTCTCTCTGTGTCTCTCTCTCTCTTTCTCTCTCTCTCTCTCTCTCTCTCTCTCTCTCTCTAGTCTCTCTCTCTGTCTTGCTCTCTCTCCCACTCACTCACTCTCAGCCTCCAGACCTTCAAAAAACCCTCCAAATAAAATCTATTTACTTCAAATAAAAAAATGTTTTCTAAGTGAGCCAAGATAAATCTCATGATATTATAATTGGTTTCTTGGGTAAAAGAATTTATAGATATTTTTGCCAGTTCTCTATTTTGTTTCTAACATGTTTACATTAGGTCAAATCAACAAAGTTCTTATAGACTCAGAAATTTTGAGTAAAGTGACCAGGCAGATTGTATGAAATTATAAACAACTGGAGAAAAATGTTTTAAGAACTGGAATTGCAGTTTCATTAGCTTAATTGGTATTTTGGACACTGAGTGACTCCCCCAGACTGTGCTTTTCCAAAGCAGTTTCTATGAATTGGGGGATAGTAACACAAGGGTGATGTGCTGAGAAAGTTCTTCTCAGCTCCTCCTCACACACCCACCACCCCCACCCCCTCCACTTTGTTGCCATAGCTTTTGGGCTGGAGCAATAGCACAGCAGGTATGGCATTTGCCTTGCACATGGCTGACCGGGGTTCAACTCGTCCATCCCTCTCAAAGAGCCCAGTAAGCTACCTAGAGTGTTCCGCCTTCACGCCAGAGCCTGGCAAGCTCCCTGTAGTGTATTCAATCTGCCAAAAACAGTAACAACACGTCTCGCAATGGAGACGTTACTGGTGCCCGCTCAAGCAAATCAATGAAAAACGGGAGGACAGGACAGTGCTACATTGCTTTTGTGACAAGATGGGTCACACAGGCTTGACTGTGGTACTTGCATGCCTGTTTTTATGCTCACCAGGAACCACAGTGGTGTATGCATACAAGCTTAGGAGTTGTATTCCTGACCATGGTGCTCAGACACCTTTTGAGTTGTGGTACTTCTCAAGGATTTCATCCTTCAGTTGTGATACTCACAAAACAATAGTTTGTTGTGAAACATAAAATGCATACTTAATTATAGTGCCAAGATTCCCAGACAGCAGAGCTGCCAGACCTGTATTTGGTGTATTTGGGATTAAGAGATTAAACTCATGGTTTCATGCTTATAGCACTGAGGTTATAGATCCAACAAAGAAAGATTTTCTTTTAATCTTTTGATAAAATACCATAAAAAAATCTGGGAATCCACCTCACTAATGAAGCATAATGATTTCTGATCTCCATTGCCCTTTTTTTCCAGATAAATTAGGACCATGGCTTGACACTCCTGTAGTTAAAATAGCTTAATCATATAATGGGTTGAGTGTTCCAATACTTCAGTGTCAGAGTTACCAAATATCGGAACACCTGAAATACTATCCATCTGCAGCTGTATTTTGAATGTGTTAAATCATTTTTATTTTTACAACATATTGAAGGTTTACTGTATTATTCCATCTCACTCCAACACTACTGAGATGCACATTTACATTTAAAAAAAAGAGATTAGACAGAATTAATAATGTTCCTTTGCTACCCAAATGAAAGTGAAGAATAAGGATTTGAATATAAAATCTGACTAGAGTGTCTATATTTGTAACCATTGTTTAACAATGTTTGGCAAAACCCCTACTGGAGTTTGCTGCTTGAATTGACCTTCTTCTTGTTTGTTTCTCTCACAGCTTCAACAATTTAATTACACCTGGTTAAAACTTATTAAACATGGAGAATGGTGCTTAGCTCCCATTCCTGATAAGGGTGCCCTGGGGCTGCACCCTTGTGATAACAGAAACAAAGGACTAAAATGGCTGCATAAATCAACATCAGTCTCTCTTCCTGGACTGGTAAGCATACTATTGGTACCTATTCTTTATCACAAATTCAACTTTCAATTCAATGAGAGGTTATACCTTTATCTGTCAACTTCCTAAATCAGAAGATTTAAATGCATTTCTTACCATAGTGGCAGTGTAAAGGCTCAGAAAGGAGTGATAAAGTGATTTTATGGGAAATGGTTCAGTTTTTAAAACAAATTTTGTCACATAATTTATTTCTTATTTTTTGAGTTTTTGTTTTCTAATAAAAGTCATCAAGTTCTTTTGGTTATATTACTCTCAACATCTTTGTTCCTGAAAGTCATTTGTCTTGGCTAGAGTGATCATTCAGGGGATAAGAAGCTTGCCTTACATTCCACTCACCAGGTTCATCCCAAGGTTAGCTCAGGTTTATCACATATATTCCCTGAGTACCCCAGGGGTCACTCCTGAGCATAGAGTCAGAAATCATTCTGATCACACGTAGCATGCATACATAATGTTGTCCAAGCCCACTCCTTCTACCCCCAAAATGTCACATGCCATTAGCCAATTTAGTATAAGTTAACAAATCAATACTAAGACTAATAGACTAGAAACGGCTTCTTATCATTATCAGAAAAGCTTATATGGAGAATACATAAGGAACAGTATGTTTTCTATGAGCCATCCATTTTAATATTAGTTTGGTTGCTCATTCAGCCTCCCTTTTATCCAGTGATACTGTCTCTCATACCCTCTGGTTTTCAGACACCTAGGATCTTGTGAGTGCTAAAGGAAGCTCCCTCCAATTAATAAGAGTGAATTGTTTCTTCTCCATTCTACCTCATATTTCTGTTTCTTCCTACCTCACATTGACAGGTTGGAACCAGTTATGGCATGAGTATTCTCACTCATGCTCATTCTCACTCATGTTTTGCCAGAGATCCACTTGCTAATATTTATCTGAACACCCTTATTTTGTCCTATTCAGTCTCAAAGTCTCATCTATTTTTCCCAGTCCTATTTTAAGAGGATTCAGATAAAGTCTATCATATTCAAGATGATGTAGCTGTAGACAACTTTAATGGGATTCAAGAGTCACACATGTAGATCTTAGGTATAAGAATAATTTCAGGCCAACTTCAAATTTTCTACTATCTCACTAAAAAGTAGATACCAGAAATGATTCTTTTTCTCAGGGTTGGTCCCAAAGTAAGCACACTTCCCTGGCCCACCCTGAATGTTTACAGTGTTTTGTTGTTGTTATAGGCCAAGGTGGGTGGAGGATTTACTCATGGACCTTTGCTCTGGAGTAACTCCTAGTAGTGTTCAGGGGGCAATATGTGGTGCCAAGTATCATATGGGTGTCAGTCACATGCAAAATGACTAAATGCCTGTACTGTCTCTCTCTCTCTCTCTGTTCCCATCTTTTCCCTTTGATGTAAGTCGATGACTATTCCTGTCAAAACATATTTTGTCAGGGCCTGATCGATAGTAAAGTTGGTTGAGTGCTTGTTTTGCATGTAGACAACCTGAATTTGATTTCCAGCACCCTATATGGTCCCCTAAGCCTGTTAGGGTGATCTTTGAGCACATAGCCAGGAGTGAGCTCTACTGAACACCACTGGGAATGGCCAAAAAAAAGAACCCCAAAGTGGCTTTTTTCTTCAGATAAGGGTCATAGTTGAGTCCAGAATATCACTTTTGATGTTTGCTATTATGCTTCAGTTTATTCTGTACATTATTTCCCCTCTTAAATGGACCTAATATCCTGCAAAGCACAGTAGTACTATAGCAATGTCCTCCCATTGTTCATCAATTTGCTCAAGCGGGCACCAATAACATCTCACAACAAATTGTGAGACTTGTTGTTACTGTTTTTTGGCATATTGAATACGTCATGGGGAGCTTGCCAGGCTTTGCCATGAGGGCAAGATACTCTCGGTAGCTTGTCAGGCTCTCCAAGAGGGGCAGAGGAATTGAACCCAGGTCGGCCACATGCAAGGCAAACACCCTGTCCTCTATGCTATCACTCCAGACCTGCAAAGAGAATCAGTTATTGAGATACTCAGAAAAATTAGGAATTCCTAATGTATCAGCTACTACTTTTGCATTGCATAGTGTTTGAGAAATATAGACATCTCTATTATCAAGTTATATTTTACCTTCTGGATCATTAACCCTAGGTTTCTTTTTCTTTTTTTTTTTTTTTTGCTTTTTGGGTCACACCCAGCGATGGCTCAAGGGTTACTCCTGGCTTATGCACTCAAGAATTGCTCCTGGCATTGCTTGGGGGACCATATGGGATGCTGGGAATCGAACCTGTGTCAGCTATGTTTGCTGCGTGCAAGGCAAACACCCTACCGCTGTGCTATTGCTCCAGCCCAAACCCTAGGTTTCTGTCAGAGGGAATGAGTGCAAGAGACTGAGAACACATTTCTGATCTCCAGAGGTGAATCTCTTCCTGGAAATGATTGGTGGGAAATATAAAGGAGATGATGGTCTTTAAATCATTCAGAGTTTATTTACAACCTGGATTAGCCCCATGGAGAACTTAAACTTTCATTAGTAAATGACTTTTTATTAACCCAAATTTTGTTCCTCTAATGGACAGGCCAATTTGTAAGGAAGGAAACATGACTGATAGCACAAAGGGAGCCTGGGTTCCATTAAGGACACTGTATGGTGCCCCTGGCACAACCAGGAGAGGAGCAATCCCAGAGCACAAGGCAGAGAGTAACCCCACCAGGGCTGGTGTCACCACTAGAACAACAAAGCAAAACAAAATAAAACAAGAAGATAACTGAAATGGCCAAGCATATAGAACTTCACCCCAATTTGGCTTGTGTCTTTGTCCTTGCAACATTTTACATAGCTGTTCCATCTACATGTCATGATTTCATATTGCTAAATGTCCTAGAAATAGAATTTTTTGTTTTGTTCGTTTTGGGGGGCTACACATAGCTGTGCTCTGGGCTCTGTGTTCACAGATCTGACTCTGTGCTCAGGGATTACTTCTGGCTTTGTGTTGTTGGGAAGGACTGGGGCGGTCATATGCAGTGCAGAGAACCAAATATGCAAGGCAAGCACCTTAACCCCTGTACTATCTCTCTGGCCTCGGACTTAAGTTCTTGACAATTGTTCTTTCTTTGGTCTTTTGATAGTTTTCATTATTAAACCATTGTATTCTTAAATATTTTTAAGATCAAAACCATTGTATTCTTAAATATTTTTAAGATCACTTAAATCTTTGTCTAAAAAATTTTTTAAAAAAGGAGGAAGAAAAAATGAGGCCCGAGGGCATTGTTAGGAATGATCTTGGAACACGAGCCAAGAGCAGTGAGCCCTAAGTACTGTGAGGTGTTGTCCAATTCCCTCCTCCCACCTAAACACACACACACACACACACACACACACACACACACACACACACACACACGGGGAAAGGTAACTAAGACTATGAAAAACAAGTCTTTCCCTTAACACTGGGGACTTGGAACTTTGGAACTTAAAGGAATGGGGAAAGGAAGAGTGACTAATGACACTGGATACCAGTTGTAACTCACATTGAAATTGGTTAACAAATTTCTGTATTTCTGAACATACTTATAAAAGTTGTTCTTACTTCACCTCTTCCCCAGATGCTGAATTGTGGTTTTTTAAATAGAAACTTCTTCTCTGGGGCCAGAAAGACAGAACAGCAATAGGGTGTTTGCCTTGCATGCAATAGCCAGGGTTTTTATTCCCCTGCAAATGGGATCCAGAACCCAGGCAGTAGTGAAAATGCAGTGAAAACAAAAACAAAAAGGACAATTAAGATATTCAAAAGGATATTAGTAAACATAGAAAATAGCAAAATAAAAAAGGCAAACCATTCAGATATAAATATATTACAAATATAAAGTATTTGAACATATTATAAACTATAAAGTATTTGAACAGAGATTTGAGGCAATATTATGCAAATAACTGATTTTCTTGTCATGATATTAAATACCCGTGGTACTATCACTCTGACCCTATTGATTTATTTTCTGATCAAGTTTTTTTGAAGTGTAAAATTAGATAATATAATGCCATATCACTAGAAAAAAAACAATAAAATGTCTCTTTGCAAAGAGTAGGTCTTTAATTTTATCAATGGAAGAATGAAACCCAACTGTCAACCAGTTAGTCCTTTTTCCTTTTGCAGTGTAATTGCCTGGTAGACATTTAGTTAGGCTGCTTAAATGTTCTCAGCAAGGGTTTGCAGTGAAATTACTAACTAGAACTGACTTTGCAGAAGGCTAGAACTTTTATAAAACCTAAGCATATTCAAACATCTTGTTTCCATAGTTTTATAAGGGTCCTTGAAGGACAATATTTGATATAAATTATATTAGAATTTAAAATTAAATTCTAATATAATTTATATTAGATATAAATAAAGTACTAAATTTCTTTCATTCATAGTACTATTTATTGATTTATTTTCTATTTTTTTTTTTTGGCTTCTTGGGTCATACCCAGCAATGTTCAGGGGTTACTTCTGGCTCTGCACTCAGGAATTACTCCTGATATGGCTTGCGGGACCTTATGGAAGGTCCATTCAAATGCTATTTGGACTCAGATTGGCTGCGTGCAAGAACCAGGAATCACTTCTGAACATCACTGGATGTGACCCAAGAAGCAACAAAGTTAAATAAATATATAAAACGTGGAATTAATTAAAAAGCTAACTAATTTACATTTTGTTTGTAATATGTATTTTTTCTTTCCCACTATTAATAAGGGAGCCACCACTTGTCAAATATAGAAATTTATTCTAGAATTATTTTCTTTAAATGATATTGTTATTAACCGAATTGATAGAAAATCCATCTATGAATTTTTTTGAGGATTTTAGAGTCTTGTAGTTTACAGACTGATAACAATTTAGTTTGAGACAGAGACAAACAATAGCATCCAAAGCCATTTTGTTTTCCATTTTTTTGCATATTTGTTGTCAGATTTATCTGTAGTTCATTCTGAGATTTTCTTTCTCTCCAGGTGAATCACATTGTTTTTGAACACTATCATCAGTTGCTATGCTTGGAAGGAAATTTTTCTCAAAAGAGCCTGAAAGCTGTTGTTTGTGACCCAATGAAGCTTAATCAAAAATGGAAATTTGAAAAATATTACGAAGACTGAAGTGGAACTGATGCTTTTAACTAGCAAACCCATTAAATACTGTGAAATGAGAGTGAACTTGGTGACATTTTTCCATTGTAGTTCAAAGTTTCAAAATGAATAGCATTTGAATGGAATTTTTTAAATCACAGTATTTAAAATACTTAATGTTAACTCAGGGAAACAGTCCAACCGTGGATTGGAGTCATTCTTTTCAAGGTGGCCCTTTGAATTGCCTGTTTCCTGCCTCCTGCTGGCACCAAGTCTGCAAGGGCCTTCCTGCAATCTTACAGGTAAATGGAAATAAAAACAGAAGCACAATAATATTAATATGTCTGACAATGATCTTTTCCCCTTCTGAGTAGTGATGACCAGCGAACATCTCTTCTCTTAATTGCATTCCTATAATCAAAATAAAAGTTGAGTTTCCATAACTGAAAATCATAAACACAGAAATAACTAACAGTTTCGGAAAGTCCCTCAAGACTACATGTTTATTTACCTAACACTCTAAAATGTTACTGCTATAAAATTTGATAGCAAGGTTTTGATCTTGATTATTGTATGATTTTTTTTTTAGTATGAATCAGTGGAAACTTTTTAAAATTAGGAAGCTAAATGCTTATTCAACTCGAGATATGGGAACTGTCTCAGTTCATTTTGTGCTTTAAAAGTTAGTTTATTTCCATCCTATGTGGATATTTGTTGAAATTACAAAAGGAAAATCAAAAGAAACAATCACAATTTGGTATAACTCCCTGAAATGTTGGATCAGTTTAGAGAGGTTGAACTAATAAAGAAGAAATAATGTGAGAAATGAAGATCCAAAAGATCTTGTATATAAAGCAAATAAATGCTTTATTTAGCAACATTACCGGGATTTTAAAAAAATGCTAAAATAGACCTAGAAGACTTTAAAATGGAAATAAAATGAAGAAAATAAAATGTAAGGAAGAGTATTGATGTCGGTGGGCCCCACGGGTGACTTATGTGAAGTGGGGAGGAGAAAGACAATCACTTTCTCCCCACCCGCCTCTGCCACCCGGGACCCTGGGTGGGCTAGGACTGGTAAAGTCTGTAGTAAGCACCTGCTCGGCACGGGCCTAAGCCCCGCCAGCCCCACAAGGTGGCCGTCAAGCTACACCTGAAGTCCGCTTGATCTTCTCGGCACGGGAGTTAATCCCCACCACCCGATTGCTTGGGGAGCCACGGACTCAAGTTGGGGCGAGAATTTGCTCTTCGCAGGAAAGGAGGGACCAGTCCCAAGCCTCGCCCAAGGTTTCTGGGGTTCTTGTCTCGCTCGCAGAAAAGAATTTCAGGAGTAGACAAGCAGTGAAGTAACAGGCTTTATTTGGAGGCTCTTGGAGAGGGAGAGAAAGGGATAAGCAGATAAGTGGGGGAATGGAGAGTAAGAGAGAGAGAGTAATGCGTCCAGAGGGAACGCGGGCTTCTCCGAGGGTGGAGAGAGCGCCAAGTGGGTTCTCGAGCTGGTTCTTATAGATCCTTCCGACTCAGAATGTTCTGGAATCTCCTTGGGGCTGGGTCACTGGAGTCAACCGGATTGAAAGCGGGTTCGAGAATCATCTGACTTGGAATGTCCTGGAATCTCCTTGGGGCTGGGTCGCTGGAGTTAACCGGATTGAAAGGGGGTTTTCGGAAAGGAGGAATTTCATGGGGAGGAGGCCCATATCTTCAGGGTGTGGGGATGGTCTTACCAAGCCTTTATTCTCTATCTCCACAGGGTGGGTCAGTCCTAGAATTCTTCTTCTATGAGACTTTGTTTCATTGCAGAGAGCCTTTCCCTATCTACCTGCCTACATCAGTATGAGTTAAGCAACCCTCCAAAGGAGAGTTAAGAAAAATATTTTCTGAGATTTAGCCAGAAAGAGTAGGTCTAGTACCTCTAAGAGTTTAGGAGAGGGACCATGACATTGAGGCTAATGGTATTTTCAAAGATGCCACACCACTGGCCGAGCAAGTGAAAACAGAGATAGATAAATGGGACTATCTTAAACTAAGAAGCTTCTGCATCTCCAAAGAAACAGTGACCAAAATACAAAGACAGTCTACAGAATGGGAAAGAATATTCGCCGAATACACATCTGACAAGGGGTTGATATCAAGGATATACAAGGTACTGGTTGAATTTCACAAGAAGAAAACATCCAACCCCATCAAAAAATGGGGCAATGAGATGAACAGAAACTTTCTCAAAGAAGAAATCTGAATGGCAAAAAAGCACATGAGAAAATGCTCTACATTACTAATCATCAGGGAGATGCAGATCAAAACCACAATGAGATACCATCTCACACCTCAGAGACTGGCCCACATTCAAAAGAACAAAAGCAACCATTGCTGGCGCGGATGTGGCGAGAAAGGGACACTCCTTCACTGTTGGTGGGAATGCCGACTGGTTCAGCCCTTTTGGAAAACAGTATGGACATTCCTCAAAAAATTAGAAATTGAGCTCCCATTTGACCCAGCGATACCACTCCTGGGAATATATCCCAGAGAGGCAAAAATGTGTAGCCGAAGTGACATCTGCACTTGTTTGTTCATTGCAGCACTCTTTACAATAGCCAGAAACTGGAAGAAATCTGAGTGCCCAAGAACAGATGACTGGTTAAAGAAACTTTGGTACATCTACACAATGGAGTACTATGTAGCTCTTAGAAAAGATGAAGTCATGAAATTTACATACAAGTGGTACAATATGGAAAGTATCATGCTAAGTGAAATGAGTCAGAAAGAGAGGGATAGACATAGAAAGATTGCATTCATCTGGGGGATATAAAATAACAAAATATGAGATTAATACCCAAGAATAGCTGAGATCAACACCAGGAGGATTACTCCATAGCTTAGAGGCCAGCTGGATATTCTAGGGGAAAGGACAGTTCAGATAGAGAAGGGAACACCAAATGGAGGGTGTTTGGAGGATCCTCCCAGGAGGGGAGATGCAGGTTGAAAGTAGACTGGACTGAACATGTTTGCCACTCAATGCCTCTTTTGCTGATCACAACACCCAAAAGGAGAGAGAGAACAAAAGGGAATGCCCTGCCACAGTGGCAGGGGGGGATGGGGGGGATGGGGGGATGGGGGGGATATTATCCTGGTGGTGGAAAATGGGCACTGGTGGAGGGATGGGTATTTGATCATGATATGACCAAAATCCAAGAACAAAAATTTGTAAATCTACAACTGTACCTCATGGTGTTTCACTAATAAAAAATAAATTTAAAAAAAAGAGTTTAGGAGAGGAAAATAAAAACTTAGATATGGACCAAATAAAAACACTGATAAATTAAATCAATTAAATTAAAATTGCTTTCCTAATCATAAGAGCACCCATGTTCATGCATACCAGAGGGATCTTATAAATCCTGAAATAGTTTGGGAGGAGAACAAACATTACAGTAAAATAATAATAATAAAACAATGTCCTAAAGACACAATACTTGTTAAACAATGCTGAGTCAGTAACAGAATCGGGATTAGAATATGGATTTCTAGAGATAATGCTCAATCAGCTTTGGCCACTAGCAAAATTGACTCTTGTTCTAAAGAATTCTTAAAAAAATATTTTGCTGGAGCTGGATTTTTGGATAGTTAACTCTATAATAAGCTTTTTACTATTTAATAAAATGGGGCTGCAGAGAGTACCAGGAGTAAGGTAATTGCCTTGCATATAGCTAACTTGGGTTCAATCCACAGTACCCTATATAGTCCCCCAAGCCCTGCCAGGAGTTATCCCTGAACAACAGAACCAGAAGTAAGACCTAAGCACTGCTGGGTGTGATCTCAAATCTAAAATATATAAAGAAAGAAAAATATGAAAGCAGTATCTATTTGCACTTTCTATTCAAAGTTAGTTTTAATTAATTACACAGAAGCAGAGTTGTACCTAAGAATTGGAAAGGGAAACGGATTCTTGCTTGTTACATCATATTTTACATGCTTAATGAAATAACTGACATTTTGGATGAGATAAAAGAAGACTAGAAAATGAGATAATCCTTTTCAAAATCGTCATAAAGGACATAAAAAACAAGTCAGTTGTCAAAGGACTAACTGAATTGCTGACCAAATGGAATATGCTGTGTACTTTATGAAATTCTGTAACTTAAAAGTACGTGAAACATTTAGCCCTACCTCTTTCTATTTAAAAAGAATTTTCAGAGTCAGGGAGAAAGCACAACAGACTGGGTGTATACATGCAGGAGGTCTAAGTTTAATTGCCAGCACCACATGATCTCTTGACCACTGCTGGGAATGATCTCTGAATACCATCAAGTGTGGCCCAAAGCAAAATAAAAGGATTTTTACTAATAATATCAATTCTGTTCAGTAAAATAAAATTTGCTTTGCATACACTTACGAATAAGAGCTAAAGATATCTAAATGTTTTTCTCAGATGAAACATCTACGGTTGGTTCAATGTTTGCTTCTCACGGCTTCCCTTGGCATAGTTAAATATAAAACTTTATTTGAGTTTTTCTTGTTGATATGAAAATAAAGTTATTTTCGTGCTTCAGATTTCTATTCTTACATGTTTAAAGCAGTATTTACCATCTTTTTGCTAAGTTACTCTAAGATATAATTTACTAATCACTAATTTACCTTAAGGAAAGATCTATGACTATAAAATGTACTATCAATATTTTTTTCATAAGACTAATTAAGGTAATGACCAAAGTGATAGCATAGGGGTTAAAGTTCTTGCCTTGCTTGAGGCGACCCGGGTTGATCCCCTTCACTACATACGTTCCCTAAGCATCCTAGGAGTGAGTCCTATGTAGAGAGCTAGGAGTAAGTCCTAAACACTTTCAGGTGTGAACCAAAAAATAAATATTTGGGGTTAGAGAGATAATACAAAGATAAAGCACTTGCCTCACATGTGGCCAACTTTGGTTTGATCCCTGCCACTGCAGATAGTTCTCTGAGCACTACCAGGAGTGTTAATCCCTGAACACAGAGCCAAAAGTAAGGCCTGAGTAGGTTCTGATCAGTCCTTAATTCTTAAGTATGGAGCTTGTTTATTAGGGATTTCATTTTTTTTTTTTTTTTTGCTGAATTTACTTGAGTTACATACTTTCTTAGAAAATCATCAACGCACAATGCCACCTTGGACAAGAATAGTTTTTTTTGAAAAAACATTTTACAAAGCTTATTTGATTGAAAAGTAACCAAATGGTCTATTTATAAGCTTTTCAGAAATATTGTGGTGTACACAGCTCTTTTTTTCCATTTCAATAGTTACCCAGAGCTTCTAACCTACTCTTCCAAAAGATGGCACAGCTGTTGTTGGAACAACCATGTTTCATCACTAGCTTCAAATTTGTTCAATTCTGCTTACTGACATTCAATCAGCTGTCATTCACAGGGCCAAAACCCACCATGTGGTACGATCACAATGTATTGTAAGCTTCAATGTGCTAATTTGCAAATATTCTTTTAGATATTAAAACACCTTGATACTAGAATCACCTTAGGGATTGTGGAGGGACAAAAGAACACCAATGGCAGTGCATGGGAATTCACTCTCTCCAATCACCTTTGATTTCTCTGTATCTTAAAATAAATTTCAAGATGCTATCACACAGGAAAATGGATGTGAGGCACATCAGATAGTAATATCTTTATTGGTTCTAACATCTCAACCTTGCATTTAAACACAAGAAAAAATATGCATCAGATGAATGCACCAACATTTTCAATAAACAATACAAGGAGCAAAGGGAAACACAGTGGGAAAGAATTATTTTTGATTACCTACTTTGATCTGACCACTGACTATACTGCAACCCACTCTACTAAAATCAGTAAGGTAGGTCTCGGGATTTTCACTACATAGGCTAGGAGAAAGATTGAAAATGAGATCCACCCCATCAGTGAGAGATACTGTTTCCATTCTAACTGAGTCAAAATAATCGTTCACTCTATAACATGCCGCTGTGATTATATTTCTTGAAATAGGACAGTGAACTCACATGGATTCTGTTAAAATCCCTTGGTTGTGGAGTCAAGTCTCTCATGAGTATTAAACAGATAAGAAAAAGAGGCTGTACCCCTTTCAGTTAAACCACCCTTAATAGGCTTAAGGTGACAATTCTCAGATGCTTTGTAGTACCTGTTTTCCCAGCTTCATTCTGGACACATTCTTTTTTTATTTCTCAAGCAAATATGAGAGGAATGTGTAGATTTATAGAGATTCCATTTATTTAATATAATTGCCAGATCTTTCTTCTCTTTACCATTAATCAGAGTTGACAGCTCAGTTGGTATGAAAGTGAGAAGTAAAAAAATTAAAGACTAAAGATATTTTAAATTTCCAATGCAAAATAAGGGACCAGAGAGATTATACAGTGGGTAAGGCACTTGCTTTGCATGAGGCCAACCCAGGTTCAATGTCTGGCACCACATATGTTTCACCCATCCCAACCAGTATGAGCCCAGAGCCCAGAGCTGAGATAAACCCTAGGCGCTGTTGGGTGTAGATCAAAATAAGATGAAAAACAAAAAATAGCAATATTAATATTTACTTCATTGTGTAGGTTGTCCCCAGAGTACTTATGTGACAACTTTTGCTTAAGTTGTTCAACAAGTTTGTTAACTACCAGCTAAAATATCTATTTTTGTTTGTTTTGTGTTTTGTGGCTACACCCAAGTGTACTCATGGTTTGCTACTGGTTATGTGCTCAAGGATCACTACTGGAAAGCTCAGGGAACTATGTGTGGTACAGGAGATTGAAACCAGGTAGACCGTTTGTAAGGCAAGCACCCTATCAATTATACTATGGCTCCAGCACAAAGTTAAAATATCTTGAAATAAGAAAAAGAACATTAGACAAAGCTAATAAACAAAATATTTATTTTTGGGCCATAGTCATTCAATGCACATGTTTGAATATCATACAAAATGCTGACTAGGTTTAATAGATCCTGACAAGGTTTTATTATATTTATGGTATATAATATATTGTTGGTTCCTGTGTCTAAAAGAGAGTCTACACCAAGCAGACTTAATTCCTCTGCTTTCGACCTAATGAGTCAAATAGAAGTAATCACTTCCATTATGAGATTTTTGTAACTATATGTGAATTTTCACCAAAAAAGGGGAAATTTCTCCTATTTCAGCAAATAGCATCTTTTGTGCTGAGATCCAAATAATTATAGCTATCATCAAATAAGTAACAAACAGAACAGACAGTACAGTGGATAAAGCACTTACCTTGCAAACCCAGCATCCCTAGGGTTCTCTGAGCCCCGCCAGAAGAGATTCCTTAGTGCAAGGCCAAATATGGCCCCCAAACACCTTCCCTCAGCAGTACCCCCAAAAAGTAGGAAGAACATTACCTAAATCACATTTTTAATCATTAAAAAACATTAAAATAAATTATTGAAAACAGAAGTTTTCTATTTATTATAGCTTGATATATAAATACTTGGGTATTTGTTATAATTATCTATGTAAACAAAGACTTATTTCAGATGTTGAATGTAACACTTTTTGAAGGCAGTCTCTCAAGAAGTGGCAAGGGGATCCAGGTGCCCCTCACTGTGATATTCAGCAACCAGGCTGTAAGAGGTCAGTACTTAGATAAGCAACGTAGTACTGTTTGGGTTCTGTGGTTCTGGGCTTAGCAGGGTCTCAGGGGCCTTCAGGGCTATACTCAGCAGTTCTGGGGATAAAACTAAGAATTAGCACACGTAGAACATATGCCCCTGACACCCTATCCTAAATCTTTCTCTGAACATTTTTGAAAGTATGTATTGTCTTGGCCTGGGCTGGAGTGATAGCACAGCAGTAGGGCATTTGCTTTGCACGAGGCCGACCCAGCAAACCCAAGTTCAATTCCTCTGCCCCTCTTGGAGAGCCCAGCAAACTACCGAGAGTATCTCGCATGCACGGCAAAGCCTGGCAAGCTACCCGTGATGTATTTGATATGCCAAACACAGTCTTGTGGTGAATATATATAAAACTTGCAATATCAGAGCAGATATTTGAAGGAGTTGTTACAAGTCTTGTTGTTACAAGTCTCACAATGGAGACGTTACTAGACCGGCTTGAGCAAATCGATGAACAACAGGAGGACAGTGCTACAGTGCTACAGTTTTGCCTTGGCTGTTCAAAACATATGAATGTATCTAAATATGCATATATACAGATCTGGGTATAGATACACACATTATGCTTTGAGTTGGGAGAAAGTAAAAGCAAGAGTTTCTTCTTACAGAAAATGAAGGATATTTTTGAATATTTTAAATTCTCTCTTAGCTTTGTCTGCATATGACCTTTAGGACAAACATGGCTCAGGGCATAATCGTTTTATTCTAGGTATAATGTTTCAAACTTAAAAGGATTGTACAAACTTTAAATTACTATGATACTTGTTGTTAAATTTATGATGGTGAACAAGACTGTGATTCTCCTTCAAATATCTGCTTTGATATTGCCAGTTTTATATGTATTCACCACAAGACATAAACATAAACATAAGGCTAAAGCAAGGGTCAAAGTAATATCTTGATTATTGAAAACACTAGATGATGGCAGAGCACAATTAAAACTGCAGAGTATAAAGGGATTTGGAGTTATTTTAACATTTGAAGTACCCCAATTTTCTATCCTCGAGTGGCAGAAGTTATAAAGAATGAATTGAATCTGAAATTTTGTTTCCAAGTAAATTTTTTAATTACTTTCAAATTCACTTCCAAACCTTTCCAAGCCATCATTTGATTTTGTAGATTTTTTTCATGCAAATGGGTAATTTCTTATTCTTGGTCTTACCTTTTTCATTGTAATTTGGGTGATTTTAAGACCAAATAACTTCATATTCTTCTTAAGATATATACACCTTTTGGTATTCACAGTTATTCTGCTATTGTCTGATATTTTAATATTGGAAGATTTTTGCTATAAATTTTGATATCAATTATTAAAATCATCTTTTTTATAAACCAATGAAAATTCAAGCCTTAAGAGAATTTTTTTTCTTTCTCACATGGAAAAAAATTCATTTTTATGGATATTTCATCTTTTTTCCATAATTTGGTTATTTATTTAAAATTGCCTTTTTCCCATTAATTTGAAAAATGTAAATGCCCATTATTCATTTGAAGACGTTCCAAGAGTATAACTCCATGCAAATACAATGAAATAATTTCTATGAAAGTGTTAACATGGATTAAATGTGTTGCTTTAATGACTACAAAGATACACTGCTTTACAAGTTGTTGGAAGTTAAAATTCATCTGAAACAATAATTAAATTACTATAAAAGTAATTTTGAAAAGTCATAAACATTATATATCTACCTGTGAGTTCAGAAAGTGTGGGTGCACGCCACGTGCATTCATTGGCTGATAAACACCTCCCCTGTCTCACTAGCAGAGGAACCCCAGAGGCGGGGGACCATGGACACATGGTCAAAATGGGCTCTTTAATACAGAACTGTTAGCATACTTATAGAACATATGAAGGCATAGGACTGCATGTAGGTGTGATTGATCATTTACAGTGGTAAAGATTTTCCATGGAAGCAATTCTCTTGGGGGTGATTAACTCAAGGAGACACTCTGTCTCCTAGGGACATCTATAATGCTTTTCTCTTTTCCTTTCATTGTACATATTAAACAATTAAAATTATTTCTTAATAATACTTACAGCGATTTAGCAAACACGGTAGGAACAGATATGGCTTCCAAAATTTGGTTGTCTGGCTCTAAGGGGAAGCAAGGCTTTTACCACAAATCTCAAACTAAGTCCTCGGTCCTGTTCAACTTGTCCTTCCACATACATGTCCTGTCTCTTAAGTCATAACAGCATTCAACAAGACCATGCTTTTATGCTTTCTAGATTGTCCCATTTCGATGCTGGGGTAGCC
The DNA here is from genome assembly GCF_029834395.1 of Sorex fumeus. NCBI lineage: Eukaryota > Metazoa > Chordata > Mammalia > Eulipotyphla > Soricidae > Sorex > Sorex fumeus. Next base: position 9,319,261 of record NW_026606066.1, read on the forward strand.
TCACTGCCTGCCCCAGTCCCACAGCAGGATGTTTGTGCGGTGTTAGGAACTACGGCAACTGATACCTGAGCCAAGTAATTATGATGGATGCCCAGGAGTAGATATATTTGAGTCATTCAACTTCAAATATTAGGATCACAGCATTGTCTTTCTGTGTTTAAGCAAAGGACATTGCTCTATAGCAAAATATGGAAAGATCATAGGGGAATAAAAAAAGCAAGTAATTAATTCACTTCAAATACAAAGTCCAGAATCACCAGAAGTTTGGGCTTATAAGTAATCAATACTAGTTTGGAGAATGTCATAATGAAAGGTAGATCACAAAGAAAAAGTTAAAGGTAAACTCAGGGTATTAGGGGTGCTCATAAGAGCGCTGTAAGATTCTTTGGGAGGAGGAAAAGGGGCAATATACTTAAAACACTTAGGGTCAATATCCAACACCTAACCAACAGAAATTCTTTAAACTTTTAAAAGTATGTAAATAGATTAAATAAGATGCACTCGATTCCAAAAGCAGCACTTATGAATATTCTTAATAGTTTCAGAAATGTAAGCTCATTTCTAAATTTTCAAAAACATCTAAAGGGAATGGAATGGAGAGAATGTAGAGTTGGTAGGAATCTTGCCTTGCAAGTGGCTGACCTGGGTTTGATAATCAGCATCCTCCCTGGCATAAGGACCCCTGAATCTCATCAAAGTGACCACTAAACATAGAGTCAGGAGTAAGCCCTCATCATCATGGGTATGACTCCCAAACAAAAATAAAATAAAATACAGCTAAAGAAAATAACACCTAGATGCCCAAATTAAGAACAGTAATTGTGAACAAGTTAGACACAGTAATTCTTTATTTGAATTGGAGATAGATAAATAGATAGCCTTCAACGTTAACATTACACTAAAGGTAAGTTTTACATGAGCAATTTCAATTTCTGTTGACTCAGAAAATATAAAGCTGTATAAGTGAGAAATATAAGAATTCTCAGAAAAAAAATTCCACGTTCCTCCTGCTATGACCTAAAGTCCTCCATCTATCTGAAAGCTTGAAATCACAAATAAGATCATCTTTGAATGTTGACATAAATATTTGTTCTTAATTTGTCCCAATGAATTTTCAAATTGTTAAAGTCCCATATACAGTATGAACCGGACACTTTTCTTTCCTAGATCAAAGATTCAAATAGCCACACATCACCATGGTCACCAAATTGTTGTCTTTGTGAGAACTGGTGATATAATTAAAATAAACACCCAAACCAAAGTACAATTTTAGTGTTCTCTTGCTTAATCATTCCTCATCCATGAGCACTTAGCAGTGAACATCCCTGAAATAGTTTTGGTTGAAAAATTCCGATAATTGATTATTCATCCCTTAAGGGTCAAAAGTTAAAAGGCAAGAGTTCTTAAATTGAGCTCACATAAGAGTTAGTTACTTGACCATGTAGGTCACTCACCATACCTTAATTTTAACATCTATGCTAGAATAATTCAAAATACAGACTCAATTAATGATAAGTTAACACTATAAGCCTATTCCCAGATGAATAACACAGTACTATGCTTTAAAGTTAAGTATAAAATTGAAGGGGTAATCAGTGTTCCAGTTAAATCAATAGTTTGTCTAGTGGGAAAATTTACAAAATACATATAAAATGCAGATCATCCTTGTTTATCCATCTTCTACTTAAAGTTGTCAATGATGACATGCTTTCATGCTCTTTATTTTTGAAAACTTGCATTGTTACTAATGAAATCTATAGGTTATAATGATATTATGTGACATAACTTTATATACTCTGCTTGAAAGTATCTATTTAAATACTTTTTTAAAATAGAAAAAAAGGAGGAGTATCTCAATCTTTAATTCAGTTTTGAGTCTTATAAAAACTAAATAACTGTATCTGATACTATGGAAATATAAAACGAGGAAGAATTAAATAAATTTCCATTAGAATGTGTGGGATTTGTTACACATAAATAAGCAATAATCTAAGAAAAACTAGCCCTGGGTTTTTCACAAAAGAGAAAAGAAGTAAACAAAGGGTTGAATAGTACAATGAAGACCATATTACATTCAGACAATAAGGGATTGTCTTTATTTTCAGACCCAAAAAACATCTTTATCTGTGGAGATAGAAAACTCTGGGTAATATATATGAAAGCATGAAACAAAAATCGTGGAACTATCTAAGAATATAAATATGACTCTCCCCTTTCATAAATATTCAATACATTATTTGACACATTGGTTTGAGTGAAGCTACACAAGCAAATTTTTAAGCATCTATCTTGATTCGGGCTGAGGTCCAGTAAATTATATATTCCCAACAAGTATCAGTGCCTTCTCACTAAAAATACATGCTCACACTCTGCTTTGAAAATATTCTAAGATAATCATTCCCATTTTTAAAGTAGCTAGTACAGTTATGACTAAAGTTGTCCCAGGTTTCTTGGGAAAGAAAATTATTCTGAGATACTGTTAATAAGGCAAAGATTGGTAATAGAGGGGATATTTTCTTAAAGTTGTGCTAAAGCTGTCATTTTCAATTTTAATGATTTTAAGTGTGCTAGACAAGATTTTATGTTTAGCCACAGAAATAAAACTGTCCAATATAACTCCTTAGTCTACTACCGATCAATCCTCTAGTTCCTCCCTGTATCACCCTCACAATGGATTGAATTCATTTTGAAAGGGAAAGTCAACATTTAGTGAATAGAATTTTCCTTCCTAACAATTGTTCAGTCCTCTGGTGAAAAAAATTTAGTGAAGGAGACCTAAAGATAATTTTCACTCTTTAAGTGCCAAAGGAAGTTTCTTAAACATTTTTAATGATAATATAAAAGACAAAGTATTTTGAAATGTTTATTGCCAATATCTATAAAGCCACATTTAAAATTAAGAAAAGTTTAATAACAGATTTTCTATCAGCTTGAATATACAAGAGGAAAAAACAAGGGAAAAAAGTAATACAGAAATAATTTCAAATATTCCTTTTTTTCATTTGACAGCTACACTTCCCAGCATTACTACTGTAAAGACAAATAATGCCAGATTTCCCAGTGATGCTGGTTGTTTAGTGCTTATCACACATATTAGTGAATGCATAGAAATGAATCTAAAGATTTTTTTGATTTGAAGTTACCATATTGAATTTCATCTAGGGTTATTTCCACATTATTCTATAGTTAAACAGTGAGCATCCACTCTCATAAATGGGATGACTCAAACAAGGCATATGACGATGAATCTCAGGAAAATAGAATTAGCTTGCTTTAGTGGGCATGAGAACCTCTCAGTTCCAATTAGTTTATAAATTCATCATAGACTCGAATTCATCAATTCTTTGCTTTGTATTCCCCTTTCTGATTTTCCGGTAGGATATTGTATTGTATCTTGAGTAGGAATTTCTGGAGATATCACTTTTCTTCACCAAAGTAGGCTGCTCATCAGGTGTCACAGGTTGAGAACTGGGGCTACTGAGTGGGGAATCCTCACTTGCATCAATTTCTTTTAATTGAGAACTGGCTTCACTTTTTTTCTTAAATTCTATCTCTCGGACTTCATCTTCATCTTCATCATTATTATCATCATTTTCATTATTAATTTCTTCATCCCAAACCTCTTGTTCCTCATCATATTTAGAACTCAGTATGTTGATCTGATGAGATTTCTGAAACCCCAGCCATTCAATTTCAGCTTCCTGGGAAACTTTGGTCTTGTCCTCATCTTCTCTCTCTTCTAAAGTTTGTTCAATAATCCTTTCTTTTTGTCTATCTATTTCCTGGATACTCCCAGTCAGAGGAATCTTCTCCCACTGATTCCCTGTAGCAAAATCAATTGGTAATTGATATGTGCAGAGATTATACATTGCCCAATTGTTGGTCTCCAAATTACTTTTTGAATATTTATTTGGCAACTATTTCTATGAGTTATTCTGTGGATTTAAAATGTGTTTTACACAATAAAATGAACTAGAATGCCAAATAAGTTTGGAAAATACTGTACTAAATACAGTTAACTAATCTTCAGAATTTATCCAAACCTCTGAAATTTGAACAAATTATGTAAAACTTCAGTAAACTCAGAGACTCAACCTTATTTGACTATGGAAATAATTTGTTATAGACTATTATATCTCTAGTGAGACTGAAGTTTTCTAAAAAAAATTTAAATGTCTTCTAGGTTTTTATAACTGATCATAAGTATATAGAATATTTAAACTTATTTCATACATGTACACATACATACATAAATATATACACATGCACACACATACACATACACTCTTGAAGAAAAATTAGAAAAAAAATCTTACAGGAGAAAAAATGTTTTCTTCCCATAGCAAGAATGATTTCCAACATTTAGTTATGCATAAAGGAAAATATTTAGTTTCCAATGCCACAGTGTTCCTCAGAGTGCTAGAAATGAAGGGAGGAACTGGTGTTATGGATGTCAAGAGTCATGCATTGGGTCAGTCAGGACACCAAGGCATCAAAGCACACAATATAATCTAAAATCTGTGACTTCAGAGAGCTAAGATTTTTAAATCACACTGAATTCACATCTATATGGTACTATATACACCTATTATTTTAGACATGCATTTAATGATAATTTATTGACTGTAATTCTTTGGAGACAGTCATGACTGATGAAACCTGTACAAATTCTTGATCCTTTAAGCAGAACATATCAACTAATAATATCATCATATTTATTGAGTACACTAAAAATAATTGTAAGGAAGTGAAGATTGTTCTCTGTGCTTTTACCCCTAAAGAATCATCTGTGAAAATCTTCAGTCTATAGACAGTTCAAAAATATTTCTTATATTATGGACCTGACATATCTAGGTTTATTAGTTCATTACTAATATTCTGTTTATTTTCATTAAATAAGATGAGAAGTAGTGCTCCTCGTAAACATTCATTTCCAAAATTTTCTAATTTCATGGAGATGCTCCACAAGTTCATTTCCATTCAAGATTTTTTCTCTTACCCTCCATTTTGTTATTTTGTTTTCTCATTTCTATGCATCAAATTATAATCTTACAAAGAGATAAATGATTGAAGATGGATAATCCCTTTTAACTTGTTAGACCACAGTTGTCCCTTCAATACTTTTGCATTATATACCATATTCATTAGCATGCTTGCTTTCATTTTTCTTCTTTTTCTTTTTTTTTTCCTCCACAAGAGCCAGAGAAACTAATCTTTTGCTTAGATCTATAAGTCAGGTATGGAATTATCATGCATGAAGCTACCCCATGAATTTAAATTGAACTTTGTTCTTGATCTCTTTAGCGTCTTGCTTTTATTTAACCCAGGAGCATTCTCTCTGGATACTATACCTCTTGATCATTCTGAAAATGAAGATACCATAGTGTGTACCATTAAACTAGAGAAAAATTTGAACTCCACCAAAATCAATTCAGGAAAAATTTCATCCTGAGATTATTTCAAATTTTTTTCTCTCATTTTAATTTGGTCAACATGAAAGATTACAGAAAATGTGTTCTACAATGAACTTTTTAATTCGAAATTTGAAAGAACTTCTAGATAAATTATTGAGAGTCTACCTCTGAGAGTTTGCTGTACTATGAACATAAAGAGTGAGAGAAGAATCCATTCCGAGAATTTTAGGTCATAAATTATCTCTTATAATGTAAGAGCTTAAGATGGCTGTTGTTTATGGTATTCATCCTTAAATCTGTACAGAGTGGACAATTGCATTAGCATATAATCTGAGAGATGTTCAGGCAAAAAAAGAAAAGCTCAATGCATTGTCAAGAATAAATTCTTCCCTAGAATTTATTTTATATGATGTTCTAATATTTCAATAAGGCTCTCATTATTTTTGCTTTAATCTTCTATTAAAAATCAATCAGGATTAATAAGCTGAGTTCAATTTTGAGATAAGTTATATGTGGCTTCAAGAAAGGAGATAAGCAATTAATTTATTTTTAATTTTATCCTTTATTTGCAAACTGCTTGCTTGTGCATATCTGCATATAACTCTAAGAGATTTTATATCTCTTAGTTATGAGTTTATTTCAAGTATGATAATGTTGCTTAGAAACATTGTTTTTTTATTCTCTCTTTTTCTAAAAGCCTAATAAATAAATTGTATCACCTATGAAAATTCTTGGAAAATGTCTTATTAGTCTTACCTCAGAGGCTTGAAATTTTCCTACATAATCAATGCATTTAAAAAAATATTTTAATCTGTATGTCAATAGTAAACTTACAGAAGTAAATTTATTTATTCAATCATTAACACTTCTCAAGGTGTCTGAGACTGATAGGAGACACTAAATATAGTTGCTTTACTAGACTAAGTTATTAAGAGACAACTATAACATCAGGTTGAAGTATGCCAATCAGTTACATCAAACTAATCAGTTTCAACTGTCTGAAATACTACTAAGGAGGAACTCCCAGAGAGGTCTTAATAGATAGATAAGAGATAGACTCTCTTATCTGCCTGTGGCAGTCTTTTGCTTTGCAAGTCATTGCCTAGCTTTGCTTTTTTAACACCACATTCATACAACATTCTGTACAAAAACTGTGATCCATCTCTAGCCAAACCATTTCTGTGTATAAAATGAACACTCCTCTTACCTTCTCTAAATGGCTTTTCATCAACATTCATTTCTTGAAGATTAAGATCTGTAATGGCCTTATGAACAATAAAGAGGTTCTCTTCTGGTTTTTCTAAGGGGAAAAACCCAATAAGATCAATAATTTATAGATAAATAATTAAAGAGTTAGAAAAAATAAACTTAGACTCTAGGTAGATTTCTTTATAACTGTGATCGCGAAAAGTAATAATTACTAAAAATTATTACTTCACCTCTTCCCACTCATTTTTATCATTAATTTATTTTATCTATAAACATATTGATGATATACAGAACCTAGTGTTCAGATACTGGCAGGTATATATAGAAGGAAAATTAGAAATTTTCAATTTTATGTGTTCAAGTAATTATAGGGTTGTCCTTAAGAATAAAAAAACATTAAAATAACAGTAATCATCACAACGTACAAATATTAAAACTATTATTCTGCCTTCTAATAAGAAAACTAAAGATTCAGAAGGTTAGGAAAGTGGTATAGATTCAGAGATTTCAAATAAATAAATCTAGATTTGATCAGAAGCAGTGGGTTTATCCTTAAACTTTATAATCCTTATAGAATAAGGGCAGAGGCAGAGGTTGGGAGAAGTACAGCTTATTCTTAGCATAACAATTTATATATATATATATATATATATAAAATAATAATAATATAGGGCCCACTCGAGAAAATTGATGAACAATGGGAGGACAGTGACAGTGACTACTACTAATAGTACATATGCATTTACAATTCAAATAAACTGAAGAGACATAAATTGCTTTACCTTCTAGAATCTTCTCCTCCATGGACAATTTGAGATGCATATTATCTTGTAACTTTTCAATTTCTTCCTGATTTACTTCTGGGGATAAATCTTCTGGATTAGGTTCTTCCTTGTAGTATGGTGGGCTGCCATCCACATCACTGACTTCTTCGTTGATTTTAGTGAGTGTTTGTTGACTGCTTTCAGGTGGTGTATCCCCATTACATTCAAATGGACTGAAAGTCTCTGTAATATCCGTCATGGTGTTCAGTTGATGGATATGAAGAAAGCTTTGGAGAAATTGAATAGATCCTTGCTGAGATATGTTCTCTTGCCTTCAAGTCCTAGAGTTCCAGCTCCCACGCTTGGAGTGAAAAAATATTTACTTTAATACATAATAACAAGCTTATTTTCCTAAATGTGTCCAGATAGATCCTAGAACAAAAGCAATAGGATTTGTCAGATTTGCACCAAGCCCATGGGCAAGAATCTGGCCAATCACTCCCTTCTTTGTTGCTTAGCAGTTTCACTTGTAGAATTAATGGCAGCCTTTTGATTTACATAAACAAACAATCTGAGGCAATCAGGCTTTTGTGTTGGCTTGTACAGGGGGACTTTCAGCTTGTCAGTCCCCTCTGGGAACAGAGATTTTTGTCCCTTAGCATAAAAGCTCTTTGTCATTTTCCTTGTAACAGGAGCCACAATTGTTCCTCAGCTCTAATCCAGAGAGAATGACCACCTTGAGACATATTAGTTCTGCGTAACCAGCTTAACATTTCCAAACAGATTTTGTTCAAGCAAAACCTCAGCTATTTTGTATGGGACAATGGCATTGTTTCTTATTTATTAAAGACTAAAAACAGCTTATCAAAAACCTGTATTAGGACAACTTCATTGTAAATGGCTATGGCTACAGCTTTCATCCAAATTTCTGGAGCCCAGAAAAGGGAACTAAAAGAATACAAAAATTTCTAACATCTTAGTTAATTTCAAAGGTTTTATAATTTTAGAGTAACATTTTTTTCTGTAATTTCCTATCTACTGCTTTACTCCTGTGTATTGAAGTTCAAGCCTTTAAAAATCTATTTCTTCCATGAAGTGTCCCCACCCACAATCAGAATTATTCTCTATATTCCTTATTGCTCAACAAGTTATATAGCACCAACACAACCTACCCGTGGAAAATAAAAGTATGTGCTTATATAAAACTTCTGATTTTAGGAACAGGGTTGTGGTTCAGTAGTAGATCACTTTACTTGCTTTTGTAAGGTTCTGGGTTTGATTTCAAGTACTACAAACAACACCACCACCAACAACAAAAATCACATGTGACTAACACTGCTTTCTTTTTAAAAGAAGTTATTAATTGTTGTCATTTTATTTTTTAATCTGAGTGTCTAATTGTTCCGAAACTTTCACCTGCTTCCTCTGCTTAAATTAAGTTTTTATTTTCTCCCAAAACAACAGACCCTTAGCCAATTCAACCACTCCAAATTCCAAACTTTTAAGTTAAAATACATATTTTTAAGTGACGGAAAATAGTTTTTATTTAAAGAAATTAACTTAGAGATGCGTGAGAAGAGAAAGATGGGTGTGTTCAAGAGAGAACATAGGCTTTTCTAGAGTGGAAAAAGCCTAAAATACAATCTCTTTAAGGACTCTGTCCTGACTCTAAGAATTAGAACAGGTCTCCTGTTACACATTATTTTTCGCTTTAGTGTAATTATCACAGTTGTTACTTAACAAGCAAGTGCACATTTGTCTGAGTACTATCTCTTTCACAAAGGAGAGTGTTTATGGTTTTATCTGGGCAGGGGCTGTTTTTAATTTACTGGCATGTGTTCCTAGCCTATCACATCTGCTTTGAACTAGGGAGGAGTACAATATTTTAATAATGATATCTTCAAATAGTATAACAGGAGGTAACATGCTTTACATATTTTCTAAAGGAAAGAAAAGGTGAGAAAGTTTTGGTAAGTGTCTCATCTTTAAATTTGTTCCTAGGGTTGATACCCTAGCATCTATAAGAGAAGTGTTAAAATGCATGGCACTTTGGTCTCATCTCTACTCTCATGTACTTGAAAGACATCTCTGATGGACCCTATAACTATTTTCCCAGTCATTGCTACTTCTCTACCACATGCTTGTGTAAGAGAGGGAAAATATTTTTCTTCTGTGCTCTTGAATTCTTATCTTAGACTCCTATATACAAAAGAAAATGAAACAGAAATTTATTACAGGCATACCTGTAAATACACACGAAGGGAGATACTCAGGCTGAAAACAGGTTCTGAATGTGAGTAGCACCCCACTCCAAACCCCTACTGAAGTGGGGAATATGGAAGTAGTCAACTATAAAGAATTATCACTATTTCACTGTATCACTGTCATCCCATTGTTCATTGACGTGCTCGAGCAGGAGCCAGTAACGTCTCCATTCGTCCCAGCCCTGAGTTTTTAGCAGCCTCTCCTTACTCATTCTTCCCAACACTGCCATATTGGAGGCTCTTTCAGGTTCAGAGGAATGAGACACCTTATTGTTACTGTTTTTGGCATATCAAATATGCCACAGGTAGCTTTCCAGGTTCTGCCATATGGGTGGGATACTCTCAGTAGCTTGCTGGCTCTCAAGAGGGACAGAATGTATATAAGAGAATACAAGCAAGTATGTTAAAACCAAACACATATGTGCTGCTTTAGGTACGTCAGTGGGCTAGACTATAAGAGGCCCCTTGGCCGCAAATGTGGCTGTACACTTCCAGGAGCTTTGTTTTATAGTCTCTGCAGCTTGGCCATTGATGGAATTACATGGCACTGAGGGCAGTTTGTGGGTGTGTCTGCCAAGCTACTGGAAAATGGGGGATCTGGGTGGAGGAGACCCAGTCCCGATCTGAGCAGGCTTGGAGATCTCAGCCCTGGGTTCCTCTGCCATTTCCTTCATGCATGAGGCTCAACAGAGCGTGTGGAGAGTGGTCTTGAGCATGGCTGTGGCTGGGTTCCAGAGGTTTTCAGCTGCCAGGCTTCTGATTGGGGCAGGGAGGGAAAATCAACCCGCACCCCTCCAAGGGACCCCAGTGAAGACAGTCTGGCGCGGGAGCAAGAGATTCTGCCATAAAGACTTACAAAAAATAACAGAAAATTAGGGTAAGGCTAAAATCCATAGCCTTCTCCATTAGTAAGAATTTCTTGTAATTTAGACATCCTTCTCTTCCTGGTACAGAGAGGAGACTTGTCTTTTAAATACCACATGTCCCTACCAAAGGTAATTTTGTCATTAATTTTCTAATTAAGGGGGGGCAATTATATTTCTAGTCTGTTTTCCAAGCTTCTACAGTGTCTGCTGTTTCTCAAAAAAATCAGCTTAAAACAATTTTATGTCAATAAGTCTAATTTTGGGGTTGCATATTCTGCTACTCTTCATTAGTTTCCCACTTGTTTGAGAAACACAGCTACAGCACTGAAGTCTATGTCCCAGCCACTGTTCTATTTGCTTCTCATATAGTCACACATTTAATATTCATAAGAAAACTGTAAGGTAGGTGCTGACATTTCTATTTTCCATGTTAGAAGAATGAAGCTCAGCATGATTTAAAAGCTTAATGCAGGTCACACGGCTTCTAGTTTACCACTGAGAGTTTGCAGCACAGATTAAACCAAGTGCTACCTCTGATCAGTGGGCTCCTGTCCTTTGTCCAAAGTCTCACTAAAGAAAAATCATCTTGATTGAAAAAATGAGCTGTGGTCAGGTCAGGTGAGAACAAGATACAAGGCCTAAAGTGGTATCAAGACCTTCCCCAGACAACCTCCTGTTAAAAGTGGTGATGGCAGAGCTAGGAAGTATCGTCCTAATGGGATTAACAAAACTAAAGACAGAATCTGGAACTTCAGGCCAGGTCAGTGCTTTTCATTAATTTAGAGTTGAAAAATACCCAGGATCTAGAGTAATAAGAAAACATTAAATGAGGGAATGAAAAAACTAAGACTTAATCTACATGGTGAATACACAAAATCTTGAAAGCCTTTTATGAATGAAGGGACTAGTAATTCAACAGAGTGTTCATCAATAAACATAGGAAAAAAAACAGGTTATACCAGCAATGTTAGTCAGGTGGTGCCTGTGATCAAACTTGAGGCCATGTGCATGCTAAGAAAGAGCTTCATCCCTTTGTGTTGCGTCCTGAGCCATATTATTTATTAATGTCATCTATTCACATTTTTGACTTTATAACTATTTGAGATATAGAAAGATAAAAAATTTATTCAGAGTTCCATCAATCATTTTCACTCCATGAAAATCAGTGGCTTTATACAGTGCCATAGAAGAATAATGAAGATAAGTGGTTTGTAACTTGTATTTTTTTCAAGACAAAGTAAATCTATCCAATTATCAAAAAAGGGTATTTTGCCCATAAGCAGTTAAGTTTTTAACCATCATCTTTAACAGCTAATGGTATCATGTATAATTTAAATTTTCAGAAATTATCTTTGTACTTTAATAGAGAAATAATTCACAAGTATCACTATAATTTTAAGGCATATAGATTCATGATTTCATTTTTTTTTTGTATTCTAAAATGGGCTGGAGCGATAGCAAAGCGGGTAAGGTGTTTGCCTTGCACGTAGCCAACATGGCCGACCTGAGTTCGATTCCTCCGCCCCTCTCAGAGAGCCCGGCAAGCTACCGAGAGTATCTCGCCCGCACGGCAGAGCCTGGCAAGCTACCCGTGATGTATTCAATATGCCAAACACAGTAACAACAAGTCTCATGATGGAGACATTACTGGGCCTGCTCGAGCAAATTGATGAACAAATGGAAGGACCGTGACTGTGACATTCTAAAATGGTTACCATATTGAGTTTACTGAACTTTTGTTTTCTCTTCTAGAAATAATAATATTGAAAGAAAAAAGAAAAGAAAGTTTTAAAAAATACTTACTTATAATGAGAACTCTTAGTATATACCCTTGTAACATTTTCATATACCATTTATCAGTTTCAATCATCATATTGAACATTATAGACATCATGTTGTACATTATATACTTGTACTTCTTCACCCAATAATAGCTGGACACATGTGCCATTTGACCTCCAATATTCTCTCTCCAACCTCCTGCCACTGGTATCCACAAGTCTGATCTCTTTTATTCAAATTTTAGGTTGGGGGAGAAATAGGGGGCATTCCACATATATGTGAGATCATACAATATGATTTTTTAATTTATCTAATCTATTTCACTTAACATAATTTTTAAAATAATTATCTATGTTGTTTTAAATTAAAGGATTTCTTTATTTTATAATTGATTAATAACTCCTGCATGTATGTATGTACATACAGGTGTTTATATATATATCGCACTTATTTGTGTATTCACTATTAGTGTTACTTAAATTGCTTCTAAGTCTTTGCTACTGAATATTATAAAATAATGCTTGATTGTGTTATAATCCTATTTTTCAATTTTATGAGGAACCTCCATGTGTACTACTTTCTAATATTGTCTATAAAATTTTATATAATTCATTTTGATCATATTTCATGGAGTTCATTTTTCTCCATATCCACAGTAGCAGTTGTTATTTCTTGCATTTTTTGTGGTGCCTATGCCAATTTTAATAGTCATTAAGTGATAGCTTATTGTGATTTTAATTTTATTTCCTAATAACTAGTTATCACATCTCTTGTGATAAAGACCTTTTGTATAACTTCTTTGGAAAAATATTTACTAGTTCTTTGCTCATTTTTTCAAATTTAAATTTTTTTATTTTCAATTATTTTTCTATTATATTAAGTAGATTCTTTATGTACTTGGCATATTAACCTCTTACCAGATATATATTTGGCACATATTTATTTCCATTCTGTGGTTATATTTTCTGGTTTTGACCCATTTATTTTTCTATGCAAAAGTTTTAGTTTGATGTAGTCATTTCTGTTCATGTTTTTTGTATGCCTTAGATATATTCAAAACGATCGTTACCAAAACTCATGTCAAGATATTTATTCCTATTCTTTCATCTCAGGGTTTTATGGTTTAAAGTCCTATATTTAAGAGCTGGAGCGATAGCACAGTGGTAGGGCGTTTGCCTTGCACACAGCCAACATGGCCGACCCAAGTTCTATTCCTCCGCCCCTCTCAGAGAGCTCGGCAAGCTACCGAGAGTATCTTGCCCACACGGCAGAGCCTGGCAAGCTCCCCATGACGTATTCGATATGCCAAACACAGTAACAACAAAGTCTCCAATAGAGACGTTACTGGGCCCGCTCGAGCAAATCGATGATCAACGGGAGGGCCTTTAATTTTAATTTAATTTAAGAGCTATCCTGTAGTCACCAATGAGGGGAAATAAATATAAATATGTGTGTATTTATATCTTTAATCCATTTTGTGTTGATTTTTGTGAGTAATATAATATATCGATCTTTAATCAAATATAATTTGATTCTTTTATTTGTGACTATCCAAATATTCCAGGATCATTTATTGAATCTTGTTTTCCACTGAGGAATTTTGGCTCCTTTTTCAAATATTAGTTGACTGTATACGGTTAGGTTTACTCCTGCACATATTTGGGGAGGAGCAGGGTGACAAACCCAGCTATGTTCATGGTTCGCTCTTGGCTCCGAAATCAGGGATCACTCCTAGAGGGTCTCAGGGAACCATATGGAATGCCAGAACTCCAATCCAGGTCAGCGATGTGCAAGTCAAGCGCCCTACCCACTGTACTATTTCTTCAATCCCTATTCCTGGGCTCTTAATGCTGCCTATTGGTCTATTTATTATAGTGCTAGTACACATGATTTGGATGATTTCAGCTTTATAGTTTAACTTGAAAACTAGAAATATGAAGCCTACTGAATTATTTGTTTTTTGAGGGGGTATTTCACTGATTAGAGATTTTAGTGGCTCCATATAAATTTTAGATTTGTCTTTAGCACTGCTCAATAAAATGTTATTGAATCTTGATGGATGGGTCCCATCCATTGCCTGGGAGTCTCTACAGGACCACCCAAATTCTCACCAATAATTCATAGATTTATTCTATTGAGATTAGAGTAACTCTTCAGGGAATGTTTGCCCCTGAATGAACTTGAGTACACAGGATAATCCGAATTGTTCACATACGAGATTAACATTCCAGTTAAAGTGATAGCCCAGCTAAAATGAACGTAAACAAAGTGGGCCTAAAATATAATTAAAGCACATGCATTATAAGCAGGAGGCCTGGTTTGATCTCCAACAGGTACACTCCTGAGCATCACCAAAAGTGACCCCTGCTTCCTTCCCCACATCACAAAGCTGGGAGCAGCCCCTGAGCACTGCCAAGTGTGATCACCAAACCACAAAACAAAGATGTACTGTTACAGAAATGCAAAAAGATATAATTTGATAAAATAGATCAGTCTGTATATTTTACTTCAAAAACAAACAAAAAAAACTCTAACATAATAAGAGGTTGATCAAAAGATGAGTCAAAATAGACAGAGGCAGATCTGTCATCAACATTTCCTTGTGATTGTGGCAAAATTGACACCAAAACTTGGATTAATGACAGTATTCTGAGTATCAGAGTCAGGTGACAGCAGAGCTCCTGTCAAGAAGCAGGAAGAGTCTGAGCCTATAAGCAAGAAACCTCAGAACCTCCTTCAGAGCAACAAGGGGGCCAGGTCAAAGAGAAGTGTAAAGGTCAGAACCCCATCCTAGGGTAACAGGACTCAGACTGGAGAGACTTCTGAAGTACTGAACACTGCTCTGGGAAGCAGGGGTAAATGGGACCTCTAATATCCTGGCACACCAACTCTACAATCCCATTTTAGCAATACCAGATCTGGATCCAAAGGACTCTAAGTCAACATGCAGCCATCAGTATCAGTGATAGGTATCATTTCAGAGACCCCTTATAAACTTGCTGGGGGAAATTTTATTTCTAATTCTTAAAATCAGATCTTGAAGGCAAATTCCAGAGGTGGGACCCATATCCCAAAAGAATAATAGAGCAGGTTACAGGTAGGTAGATGGTAGGAGGGGAGGTGTGTGATAATCAACATTTAAGAAAATAAAAAGACACTAGGAAATCTCCCGCTTGGAGTAGCCTAAAGCATGAGGACCACATTCATTTGAGATGCAAATACCAAAGGAGCTCTCTGGAGATGAAGAAAAGACCACCATTCAGATACAGAAACTGAGTGTGCCAAAATAAGGCTGAGCCCCCTCAGAAAAGAAGAAATTTCAAGAGAAGTTTAAAAGACTATGAAAAGGAAAAAGTAAAAAACATCAAGAGTTGGGGGCTGGAGCAATAGTACAGCAGGGTGGGCGTTTAAATTGCATGAGGCTGACCGGGTTTTATTCCCAGCATCCCATATGGTCCCGCAAGCAGCACCAGGAGTAATTTCTGAGTGCATGAGTCAGGAGTAACCCCTGTGTATCGCCGGTTGTGACCCTCTCCCTCCACAAAAAAATCAAGATTTTGAGGCTTTTCACTATGAGAATACTCAAATTTTTATATATATAAAGAACACCAGGGTTAGAAAACTTAGAGCAAATCCTTGTATCATCTTTTCCCAAAAGTCTTTCTAGGCCTCTTTCTCCTCTGAGGAATGTTTTCTCTTGATTACAGTGGATCTACTAGGAAGATAGAAGTTCTGTTTCCTCAAAGCTATAACCCTTGCTTGCTCTTTACTTCACTTAAGTGATGGCTGCTCAGCTTAGCCAGACACTCCCACCCACTAGTAGAGCTCAGCAGAGAGTCAATGTTTAGGCCATGTTGCCGATGTAGAGCCCATCCATTCAGCATTTATGAATAAAAGAATGCTCATAATATTTGGATTATCTAGAGCATTTAGCTTGGTAGTTATAATTCTATCTTACAAACAGTGGTGCTTTTCTTGATTTATTTATTTTTTTTTTTTTGGTGTGTGTTTCTTTTTTTTATTTTTTTATTTATTTTTTATTTTTTTTTAATAGTTTATTTCTTTATTGAATCACTGTGGGAAAAGTTACAGAGCTTTCGGGTTTAGGTCTCAGTCATGCAAGTATCAAACACTTTTCCCTTTACAAATACCCATTTTTAACCGTGAACCCCAATAGAACTCCACCTCCCACCCCTCCCAATTCCTGTGAGGCAGATGAGTTCTAGTTAATACTCTATCTACTTTGACTAGATACATTGTTTCGATAGAAAATGCACAATTATTGTTTAGAGTTTACGACCCCCTCCCCCCAATCAGATATGCTGAAACAGTGTTGTGAAATGATTTCCTTTCTACAGCTTGGTTTAAGAATAAAATGATGTCGCACGGCCGCAATAGCGGCCGCGCGGTTTTGGATTTCTGCTGTTTCATTTATTAACCCTGGAAGTATTTCCATTAAAAGTTAGATAGTTAAGAGATTGGTTTCTGTGCTCTGGAGTTGTGGCCGTGCCGGAGAGCCGCTCGTGGGGGGCAGCTGGTGACCTCGGTCGGGCGTGAAGGACGGCCCAGAATGCCCCCCTTCCCATGAGGCCCCTGCTGCCCCCCGCCCCCGGCTCAAACCTGCTGTCCACAAGGCTCCCGTGCGGCCGCCATCTTTCTTTCCAGAGAGGATCGGGCGAGCAGGACAACACCCTTTCCCCTCCCGGCAGGCTTGGTGGCGCGGTTTAACACATAGTCCATTTGCCTTTCTGCTCCAAGCGGGTGGTTCTCTGTGCTAAGTCCTTGTGCCTCCGGGGCCGTGGCCGTGCCGGAGAGCCGCTCGTGGGGGGCAGCTGGTAACCTCGGTCGGGCGTGAAGGATGGCCCAGAACGCCCCCCTTCCCATGAGGCCCCTGTTGCCCCCCGCCCCCGGCTCAAACCTGCTGTCCACAAGGCTCCCATGTGGCCGCCATCTTTCTTTCCCTCTTGATTTATTTTTAACTGTAAGGAAAGTATCTCTATCAAGGAGATGCTCCAGTATTATTTAGATAGAAATACAATTTGCCCAGGTATTTATAAAAATACAGAAATAAAATTTTGAACTACATGTGCATACTTACTCACTGATAGTTTGAAAGCATTCAAGAATCCTCCTGGATATTTCAAAGCCATATGAAAGTAATACCACTGTCAGCAACATACCTCCCAAATTATTTTGAATGTCATTAGGAGTTTCAGACAATGTTTTGTTATTCAGAGGAGATTGGCAATAAAATAATAATTTTTCTTTAATGAAAAAAATGCAAAACATTGGGAGTCTTTACTTTTGTATGGAGACAGTGATGTGACCATGTACAAATACAATTGATCTCCAAAGGTATCTGACAATTTTGCTTGGTAAAGTTTTATCTCAAGAAAAAAATCATTTTCAAGAAGCAAAACAAATCTATACTTCTATTAGAAACTCCAGTAAAGCTGTTGTTTTGACTCCAAGGAAGAAGGCAATCATTTTATAACTTCATATGTGTTTGACTTGTTCACCACCAGTAGCTGGAAGTCATGCAGGAAACACACTTCAGGAGTTTGGCAATTCAGAGACACATAAGAGGCAGAGCAACATGATCATCCAGTGGGACCAATTTAGTAAATAAATATAGGATCTCAGAGTTCTCAGAGTTCATCTGGAGTTTGTTGATAGGCTTCTAACTGGTCTTTCAACTTCCACCCTCTGACCCCAGCCTCCAAATGGACATACTATAAATCTTACAGTATATCATCTGATAAACAGTAGTTATTCAATAAAGGTAAAAAAATAGAAGATTATTTGTCAGAATCTAACAGGCATCATTGGCTGATTGCTCCTAATTTGTAAATTAAGTACAAACCGCTTCAAAGATGATCCAGAAACTTTCAATATTCCTCATTCAAAATTGCCCCATTCTGTGGTACTGCTTTTGCTACAGAAAAACAATTCCATATTGCCAAAGATGATGTTACTTCCCTTTTCCTTATCTTGTTTGATGTTGTTGGACCCCATGGGTAGCTTATGTAAAGTGGGGAAGAGAGGCAGTTTCTCCCAAAACTGGGTTCTTGTCCCTCCACACAGAAAAAAATTTCAAGTGTAGATAAGCAGTGAAGTAAAACAGACTTTATTTGGGGATTTTCGAAAGGGAGCAGGGAGAGGAAGTGAGAGAGTAGAGAGTAACACGCTCAGGAGAGAGAGAAAGCCACTTCAAGGGTGGAGAGAGCCACTGCACTTACACACCAGCATTAGATAGCAAAGTACACTTCTCACAAAGAAAGATGCAAGCAACATTTGCTCTGGTGCCACATGTGCTGGGCCACATGGGCACAAGCAGCACACAGGCGCTGGCAGCATATGCATGTTCTTCCTTTGTTCAAGGATACTTTTGTAGGTTTTTTTCCAGCCTGCTCCCACTTGGGGCTCCTACCTAAGGTTGCCAGGGCGGATAGGGTTGGGAGTGATCAATGGTCTTCGAAATTTCTTTCCTGGCCTTTTGTTTCTGCTGGAGCTTCTGTCAGAGTGGGGTCCAGCCTTCTCTTGGTCTGTTGCTGGCCAGGTGAAATCTTATTAGGCTTTAGTTCCAGTTTTCTGCAAAGTTGGCTTTTTGCATCTTCAGGACTACTGATATCATTATTTCTCAGGAAATTCATTGCCATTGCCTTGTGGGAGGAGGTCTTCCCTACCTGCCTGCTCTATCATGTTCATCTTTAAACACCTACCAACTATATCGCTAGCATCCTATCATGCACTCTATTAGAGCTAGAACCATATTTCAAAACCCCTGTTAAACATTACATCTTCTCCAAATATTATGGCACTTTCATCTAAAGAAAGACTCTGCTGGTATTTTTCTTTAAATTCCCTTAGCAATTTATCTTTATGTTGTTTTAATTATTTTGTCTTGTGCAATTGTTATTTTATTTTTTACAGCTGGATTGCTTAACTACTAGAAAAGTTTATAATTAAAAGAATACCATTTAACTCTCAGTTCAGCCATTGAAAAACTATATGAACTTAGTAAATTACTACATTTTCAAGATCTTACTGGAGGATAAGATTTTCTGCAAATGACTATACCATGGATATTTTTTAAAGATTATATCGTATGAAAAATTATATTAGCAAATTAAACTGATAAAACATGTGAATATTTTGTATAGTGTCTGACACATAGTAGGATGAGATGAATGAGATGAATAATAATGATATTGATATTTATTAATGTCTTGGAAGATACTTCTGTACATTTGTGAGTCATTTTAAATTTCTGTAGACTGAAGCATAATACCTGCTTCATGGTCATTGTTTTATATATTTATGTATATATATATGATATATGTGCTTTATGTATTATATATGTACTTTGAGTGGGCAGTAAATAGATATATCTATAATTAGGATGTAATAGTAAAATTTATTTGAACAGACCTCTGACCCAATTTTGCATATTGTTTTATAAAACTCTTTTTATCATTTTAATTTAATGTTCCAAAGTGTTGGGTTTTCTATAGTTTAAGACTAAGGTATAAATTTAGAGCATGCCATCTACTGGCAGGTAGGCAGAATTCACGTTAGAAAATGGAATACATACTGGCTTTGAGAAGGAAATTCTCAAGGTGTTCTTTTCTTTTTAATTTTTATTGATTCACCATAAAATAGACCATTACAAAACCGTTCATGATTAGGTCTCAGTCACACAGTGATCCAACACCCATCTCTCCACCAGTGTACTTTTCTTTTTTTCTTGATATTTTTATTTTTTATTTTATTTTATTTATTTTTAAAAAACATGTTTATTAGTGAAACACCATGAGATACAGTTGTAGACTTACAAATCTTTGTGCTTGGGTTCAGTTCCTCCCAGGATGGGAGATGCGTGATGAGAGTAGACTATAGACCAAACATGATTGCCACTAAATGTCTCTTTTGCAAACCACAGCACTCAAAAGGAGAGAGATAACAAAAGAGAATGCCCTGCCACAGAGGTAGGGTGGGATGGGGAGTATGGGAGGGTGTGAGGGATACTGGGATCAGTGGTGGTGAAGAATGGACACTGGTGGAGGGATGGATATTCGATTATTTTATAACTGAAATCTCAAGGTATTCTTACGCTTTCCTAGTCTTCTAGTCTTGTGCCTTTGGGGACAGACTCTCTCAGTAGATTATAATAGGCTATCCTAACTCTCATAGAGATGCTTCACAGTCACTCGTATAAATGGTGGATATTCATAGTAGGGCTGGAGCGATAGCACATGCAGCCGGTCCGGCCAACCTGGGTTCTATTCTTCCACCCCTCTAAGAGAGCCCAGCACACTATGAGAGTATCTCACCCGCATGGCAAAGCCTGTCAAGCTAACCGTGACATATTCCATATGCCAAACACAGTATCAACAAGTCTCACAATGGAGACGATACTGTGCCCACTCGAGGAAATCAATGAATAACCGGGGAACAGTGCTACAGTGCATTCATAGTCAGGCTTCCCAGAGCACAAGTCTCAGCAGAAGAGGAACTTGTGCTCGTACAAGAGGCAATTTGTTTGATATAACTATAAATGACAGATTTGGGAGGACAGTGCGGACCCCAACACGCGTCCAGCTCCGGGACCGGCCCGCCCAGCAGTCCATCGCCCTCCCCCCATCCAGGTAGGTTGGAGGAGCCCAGCTGAGGCCCGCCCCTGACACCAGCCGCACCACCTGCCCACCGATCCCTGCCAGAAGACAATGCGGACCCCGCCTCGCGTCTAGCTCCGGGACCAGCCCGCCCAGCAGACCATCGCCCCCCCTCACCGGCCCGCCCAGCAGTCCATCGCCCCCCCCATCCAGGATCCTGGGAGGGAGTGGCCTGGGACTGGCTAGGGGCGTGGCCTCCAAAAGTGGGCTTGGCCTTCTTCCTGGCAGGCGGCCGCTTACGCGGCCACAGGTATATCACTCACTCGAAGCAATTTGGACCTTCATCCTTTCATCCTTTTCATCAACTTGTCACCTAATACCAACCAAAAATTTCTCACCTCTTCTATTACAATTCAACAACATCCCATTCGCCTACTCCATTTCCAACAAAAGTCCTGTTTGAAAATAGCTGTATAAGCTCAGTCGTAAATAGCACCTTCTCCAAAAGTTTCACTCAATGCCAGTTATAAAACAAAGAATAACGCCTGATTGAGAAGAAGGTCAGACTCAGAAAGGTAGAAGAGGCCCATCTAGCAGCAACAAAGCTGAACGGCTCCTGGCAGTCTCTCCTCACTCAACCAGAATAGTAACAGTGAACATGAAGGAACAAACCACTCTGGTCACAATGGTAAAGCAACGCAAAAGCCCACCAAACTTTCTTATTCAGGAGGCTAGCCCAGAAGACACCAACAGTACTATAGCGTTAGACAACCTCTCTGACAAGGAATTCAGAATGGAGCTACTTAGGATGCATAGGGAACTAAAAGAAACAATGGAAAGCAATGCCAATAAAAGACAAGAGGATTTGAAGCAGAAATGAGGAAAATGCAATCGGAAAAGTCGGACCTGAAAATCCTGGTAGCCGAATTGAAAACCTCAGTGGAAAGCCTCAGCAGCAGAGTAACAGTGGCTGAGAACAGAATCAGTGAGCTCGAAGATCAAATTCAGAGACTTGCCAGAAAGGAGCAGAAAATGGAAAAGAGACTCACAGTTCGAGAACAGATGGCAAGAGAAGATCGTGATGAAGCCAAGAGGGGTAATATAAGAATGATTGGAGTCCCAGAGGGACAGGAAGAAAACCTTGATGAAGAAGAAACTGTCAAAGAAATCATTGCTACAACGTTCCCAGAGCTGAAGAAAACTTGTGACCATATCCAGGAGGCCTGAAGGGTACCAGCTAGAAGAAATCCGAATAAAAATACCCCAAGACACATCCTGATCAAAATGACAAAAACTTTAGACAGAGACAAAATTCTGAAAGCAGCAAGATTGAAGAAAGAAATCTCTTAAAAAGGAGCATCCTTAAAATTCACAGCTGATTTTTCTGATGAAACCCTCAGGGCCCAAAAACAGTTGTGGGACATAGTGAAAAAACTCAATGAAATAAATGCCTCTCCAAAAATACTTTACCCTGCGAGACTCTCATTCATAATAGAAGGAACAACACACAGTTTCACAGACAAACAACAGCTCAGGAACTTCATAGACTCAAAACCATGGTTACAAGTACAACTAAATGGGATAGTTTAAGGCACGACAGGCCCCTCAAATACACCAAATTTCAACAGAACAATGGGACAAAATCCCATAACAATAATCTCTCTCAATGTCAATGGGCTAAATGCACCAATTAAAAGACATAGAGTGGCAGGATGGATTCGAAAATTGAACCCAACATTCTGCTGCCTGCAAGAAACACATCTCAATAGTCAAAGCAAACACAGACTCAGAGTCAAAGACTGGAAAACAATCCTACAGGCAAACAGCTCCCAGAAAAAAGCTGGGGTAGCCATCCTAATATCAGACCACATCGATTTCAGAGTGAAGAAGGTCATAAGAGACAGTGAAGGCCATTTCCTATTGATCAAAGGATCTGTACAACAGGAAGAACTTGCAATAATAAATGTATATGCACCTAATGAGAGACCAGCAAAGTACTTAAAACAACTACTCATAGATTTGGAAAAAGACATCAATAGCAAAACAATACTAGTGGGAGACTTCAACACCGCTTTGTCACCTCTTGATAGATCAACCATACTCAAGCTTAGCAAGGACATACTTCATTTGAGGGAAACAATGGAAGAAAGGGACTTAGTAGATATATACAGGACACTTCTTCCACAAAAAGCTGAATACACATTCTTCTCAAGCGCACATGGAATATTCTCCAAGATAGACCACATGCTGAGCCACAAAACATGCCTCCATAAAATTAAGAAGATAGAGATTATATCAACAATCTTCTCAGACCACAATGTGCTGAAATTAGAAGTAAATCACACACAAAAACAGAAAACTAAATCAAACACCTGGAAATTAAACAGTGCGCTATTAAACAATGAGTGGCTTAGACAGAAAATTAAAGAGGAAATCAAAAGATTCCTAGAAACGAATGAAAATGAGGACCCTAGTTACCAAAACTTATGGGACACAGCAAAAGCGGTCTTAAGAGGAAAGTTTATAGCTCTACAAGCATTCCTCAGAAAGGAGGAGCGAGCCCACATAAATAAACTAACCTCACAGCTTAAGAACTTGGAGAAGGTCCAACAAAAGGAGCACAACCCTAACAGGAGAAAGGAAATAATAAAACTCAGAGCAGAGATTAACGAGATGGAAACCCAAAAAACAATCTGAAAGATCAATGAAACCAAGAGCTGGTTCTTTGAGAAAATTAACAAGATAGATAAGCCCCTAGCAAAACTCACAAAGAAAGGGAGAGAGAAAACCCTAATAAACCGAATCAGAAGTGAAAAGGGGGTCATTACAACAGAAATTCAAAGGATCCTCAGGGAATACTTTGAGAAGCTTTATGCCACGGAACATCAAAACCTGGAGGAAATGGATAAATTCCTAGACTCCTACAGACTCCCAAGGCTGAACCAAGAAGACCTGGAATACCTGAACAGACCTATCACCATCAAGGAAATTGAAATGGTAATAAAAAGTCTCCCCAAGCACAAAAGCCCTGGCCCGGATGGATTCACCAGTGAATTCTTCCAAATCTTTAAAGAAGACTTACTCCCAATCCTCTTTAAGCTTTTCCACGAAATTGAAATATCAAATACATTTCCGAACAGTTTCTACGAAGCAAATATCACACTGACACAAAAAGCAGACAGAGATAACACAAAGAAAGAGAACTAGAGGCCGATATCCCTGATGAACACAGATGCAAAGATCCTCAACAAACTACTAGCAAATAGAATCCAACTACTCATCAAAAAGTTCATACACCATGACCAAGTAGGATTCATCCCAGGGATGCAAGGATGGTTTAACATTCGGAAATCAATCAAAATAATCCATCAAATCAACAAAAGAAAAGATAAAAAGCATATGATCATATCAATAGATGCAGAGAAAGCATTTGACAAGATCCAGCACCCCTTTATGATGAAAACCCTAGCTAAAATGGGGATAGAGGGGACTTTCCTCAACATAGTTAAAGCCATCTACCACAAGCCTACAGCAAGCATCATCCTCAATGGGGAAAAACTGAGAGCCTTCCCTCTAAGATCAGGGACGAGACAAGGATGCCCACTCTCTCCACTGCTGTTCAATGTAGTACTGGAAGTATTTGCAATAGCGATTAGGCAAGAAAAAGATATTAAGGACATTCAGGTAGGAAAGGAAGAAAGCAAGCTCTCACTATTCGTAGATGATATGATACTATACTTAGAGAACCCAATAACCTCCACCAAAAAACTCCTAGAAACAATAGACTTCTATAGTAAAGTTGCAGGCTATAAAATCAATACCCAAAAGTCCATGGCTTTCCTATACGCAAACAGTGAGAGAGAGGAAAGCTACATGAAAAAATCAATCCCATTCACAATTGTGCCCCAGAAAATCAAGTACTTAGGAATCAGCTTAACTAAGGAAGTAACGGACCTGTACAAAGAAAACTACAAAACGCGCTACTTCAGGAAATAAAAGAGGACATGAGGAAATGGAAAGATATCCCCTGCCCATGGGTCGGGAGACTTAACATTGTCAAAATGCCAATACTACCGAAAGCATTATATAAATTCAATGCAATCCCTATAAGGATACCCATGCCATTCTTCAAAGAAATGGAGCAAACACTCCTGAAATTTATATGGAACAATAAGCCCCCACGAATAGCTAAAGCAATTCTTGGGAAAAAAAATGGGAGGAATCAACCTCCCGAACTTCAAACTTTACTACAAAGCAGTAATAATTAAAACAGCATGGTACTGGAACAAAGACAGAACTGCAGACCAATGGAACAGGGTTGAATACACTGACCTCTCCCCTCAATCATATGATTATCTAATCTTTGATAAACGTGCAAGAAATGTGAAGTGGAGTAAGGAAAGCCTCTTTAACAAATTGTGCTGGCATAACTGGAAGGCTACATGCAAAAAAATGGGCTCAGAACTCTGCCTAACATCAGGTACAAAGGTAAGATCAAAATGGATTAAAGACCTCAACATCAGACCAGAAACCATAAGGTACATTGAAGACAAAGTTGGCAAAACCCTCCATGACATTGAGGCTAATAGTACTTTCAAAGATGCCACGACACTGGCCGAGCAAGTGAAAACAGAGATAGATAAATAGGACTATCTTAAACTAAGAAGCTTCTGCACCTCCAAAGAAACAGTGACCAAAATACAAAGACAGTCTACAGAATGGGAAAGAATATTCGCCGAATACACATCTGACAAGGGGTTGATATCAAGGATATACAAGGTACTGTTTTAACTCTACAAGAAGAAAACATCCAACTCCATCATAAAATGGGACAATGAGATGAACAGAAACTTTCTCAAAGAAGAAATCTGAATGGCAAAAAAGCACATGAGAAAATGCTCTACATCACTAATCATCAGGGAGATGCAGATCAAAACCACAATGAGATACCATCTCACACCTCAGAGACTGACCCACATTCAAAAGAACAAAAGCAACCGTTGCTAGCGCGGATGTGGCGAGAAAGGGACACTCCTTCACTGTTGGTGGGAATACCGACTGGTTTGGCCCTTTTGGAAAACAGTATGGACGTTCCTCAAAAAATTAGAAATTGAGCTCCCATTTGACCCAGCGATACCACTCCTGGGAATATATCCCAGAGAGGCGAAAATGTGTAGCCGAAGTGACATCTGCACTTGTTTGTTCATTGCAGCACTCTTTACAATAGCCAGAAACTGGAAGAAACCTGAGTGCCCAAGAACAGATGACTGGTTAAAGAAACTTTGGTACATTTACACAATGGAGTACTATGTAGCTCTTAGAAAAGATGAAGTCATGAAATTTTCATACAAGTGGTACAATATGGAAAGTATCATGCTAAGCGAAATGAGTCAGAAAGAGAGGGATAGACAAAGAAAGATTGCATTCATCTGGGGGATATAAAGTAACAAAATATGAGATTAATACCCAAGAATAGCTGAGATCAGCACCAGGAGGATTACTCCATAACTTAGAGGCCAGCCGGGTATCCTAGAGGAAAGGGCAGTTCAGATAGAGAAGGGAGCACCAAATTAAGGGTGTTCGGAGGATCCTCCCAGGAGGGGAGATGCAGGTTGAAAGTAGACTGGACTGAACATGTTTGCCACTCAATGCCTCTTTTGCTGATCACAACACCCAAAAGGAGAGAGAGAACAAAAGGGAATGCCCTGCCACAGTGGCAGGGGGGGATGGGGGGGATGGCGGGGATATTATCCTGGTGATGGAAAATGGGCACTGGTGGAGGGAGGGGTATTTGATCATGGTATGACCAAAATCCAAGCACAAGAATTTGTAAATCTACAACTGTACCTCATGGTGTTTCACTAATAAAAAATAAATTAAAATAAATAAATAAATAAATGACAGATTGGGGTGGAAAAATAACCCACCCCATTCTTTCATGGTTCCTTCACAAGCAAATGTTGGGAAAATGATTTAACCAACGAAAAACTACAGTTAATGGTCTGAAAAACTGAGATTCTGATAGTCCTGTGCCTCAGAAGTTTTATTAGATTTTAATAAGATTCTACTCAGATAGTCATATAGCTGCTGTCTCATATATGTTCTAGAATTGATCCTGTTTCTTTGAGAAAACCAAGCCCTTTGTTTGTTTTACTCGGCGGTCTTTGTTCATTCATATTGCCCAGGACTCTTTTGTGCACTTCACTCAAATCAGACCTCTAGATCACAGACCTAGATACTCTGATTTGGTTACGTCCAGAATATTCATTGTTAACAAAACATCTGGGTAATTCTTATAAATTTTGTTACCCCAAACACACACTAAAAATATTCTTTAGAATTAATTTTTTTCATTTATATCATTTAGGAACTTAAAGCCTAGGGACAAATAAACTTCTGGGATAAGAGTAATAATTTTAAAATAAGAGTAATTATTTTAAGAACTAAGAGCCAGAATCTGAACCCAGGAAATCTAGCTGTGGAACCTATGCTCTTAAACACAAATTGACCTTTATTAAAAATTTAAGAAAATTCACTACTGAACCAAATACTAAACAATTCTTCAAACCAAAGGAAAAGTTTCCTGCAGTGCTTTTCCATATAATGAAAGCTCTTAATAAGAGGCTACAGGTGACTAACACTGAAGTCGTAGGTAACTTATTAAAATATTCTACTATTATGTGTTCCTGTTTTAATTGATCCTAATTAGGTCTGTCTTCACTTTCACTTCATATTGAATTACTATTGTTAATATTTCAGTCTGATATTCATTGATATATTTGGAACAATCTTTGTCCTGTTTACATTTATAAATTAGACTGCATTTTTCAATGTAAAAATGAATTCCTATTAAAGTCAACCCATTGTTACTGAAAATCAAGGTCAAAGAGACTGAAGAAATGGATTAGCTCTTGCTTATGTCTTTAAAAGACTAGTTTTGAACAAAAAAGAAATGTGTACCTAGAAAATGAAAGTTTATTCCTCCTTTTTGCCATCTATAGTAAAAGCATAATCTAATGAATAATGTCTCCATTTCTATGCTATCAAGACATTCAATGACTGAGACTACAATACATGCCTAGGACTGTCTTCAGTGACCAATTTTTAGGAGCAATTGCCACTTTTTTCATCTAAAAATCCCGAGGAAAAAGAGATAAAAATGGATAAGAGAATGAAAGGAATAAGAACTCATAGTCATCTGTAACTCATAGTCATCTGTAAGGGAAAGTTGGGGATAATTCAACCATGATTTGTTTCCTTTCTTACTTTGAACATTAACAATCTTTGTACAAAGGTTTTTGGATAATAATATGATACAGAGGGAGTATTCCAGAGTTCACAGTCATTCATTTGATGGAATTGATACAAATCATTTCAGGTTGAATTTTGCTTATGAGATGGGTTTGGTTTGGGGTTCTTTTTTTTCCATTTGAAAGTAAAGACTGGCTGCCCAATGTCACAGACATCTCATGACTGATGTGATAAAGACTTAAGGAATCTGATGATGACTTAAAAAATGTGTGCATCATATAGAAAACCAGCACTGTTTTATCACTAAGTATCAACTTCAGAAATGTTTGATCATGGAATAAACAAAATATCTTACCTAAATCCTTCCTATTATAGATGAATAATTCAGAATGGAAAACTTTATAAAGTGTAAGAGAAGGCATTAGAGAAGTAAAAGAGCCTTGTAAATAAAAGGCACCATCTTTCTGCCAATTACCCTTTTTCTTTTTCTCTTTTCTTATCCCTTCTGTGTATGTCTTTGAAATTTCTCATGCTTTCTTGATTCATTGATGATGAAATTAACAGGAATTAATCTATACTGAAGCATGTTGTTTATAAGTTAATTGGAGTAAAATTAAAACGTGAGGCTATGTTTTAATAACAACAGTACAGAGCAATGGTAAAATGGGTAGAGTACTTGTCTTGTACATGGCCTGCTACCACCACCACCAAGCTCCACTAGGAGTCATCTATGATGGCAGAGTCAGGAGTAAGCCCTGGGCATGCTGAGTGTGGGGCCCAAAAACATAAAGAGAAAGAAGGAAGGAAGGAAGGAAGGAAGGAAGGAAGGAAGGAAGGAAGGAAGGAAGGAAGGAAGGAAGGAAGGGAAATTTAAAATGCTTCTTGAGGGAGATCAGGATATAGCTTAGTAGTTAAATTGCTCCCCACTCTAAGGTGAGGTCACAAGTTTTCCTCACAATGCCATCCACATCCACATTCATTCAGCATGATACTAGAAGCTCTGATGCTCTTACCTAGAAGTTTCTTTATCTGTGATCCCCAGAGCCTCAAGAGATATCTGGCCACACTGCTGTCAGATGTATATAAGTACCCCAAGTAAAGAGTGCAGTCACTAGATTCGAAGTAATAGTACAGTAGGTACGGCATTTGCCTTGCATGTGGCTGACCCAGGTTAGATCACGGCACCAAATACCATACCCAAGCCCACCCAGAGTGATCCCAGGACACAAAACCAATAGTAAGTCCTGAGTTCCTCTTGGTGTGGGAAAAAATAATACAACCCCTGGTGATCACCAAGCTGAAAATGCACCAAACCCTGATGTTTGACACCACAACTAAAGTTTGTAGCCCCTAGATAGCACTATTAGCAGAATGTGTGTGAGCAACACAACTGAAGAGTGGAATTCCTGATAACGATATGTGAAAAGCCACATCTAAAGGGATTCAACCCTGGTGAGTGCCATATCCCTTAGAGAACACCACAAGCCATATGTTGGAGCAAAGCAATCAAGGATCCATATGTACCCTGGTCACTGCAACAACAGTATCAACAGAGGGAAAGGGTGAGGAACATTTCTTAAAAAAAAAAAAAGCACCCATTTAGGTTTGAATTGTTCTGTTATCTTCCTGATAGTGAACTGCTTTTATGTGTCTCTTTTTGATTAGAAGACATCAAGGGCAGAGAGGATCTTGATTCACAGTTTATATACAAACCACTTATCTTGTTAATTAACTTATGTGGCTGTAAGCTCTCATTTATTTGGTGGCAAAAGAGAAGAATAAACTTAATATTATGTATAAAAGTGGATTGTGAAAATTCAAAAATTTCTGCTGGGAATTGCTGCTTTTTTGCCATAGAACCAAAGATTCTCATAGAGGTATAGACGTTGAGTTAAGTCTATTTAAAAAAAAATCAACTCTAAGAATTTGACTACTTTCTTTTGAATATCTTTAAATAATGGAGAACTCAGCATTTTATGGAAATAACCATACATTTTACTTTGAGATTTGAAAACTTATACTTGTGTGAAACTATACTTTCATATCTCAAAACTTTCAATTATCTTGGCTGAACCTTTGTAGTTCACACTGAGCAAGTTTAGTGTGTCTTCCATCAGACAGTTCTTCAGATTTTTGAAGACAGTTTTCAAGCCTACCCTCTTACTTCAAGCCTTCCTTTTTTGGAATATACATCTCTCTGGTTCTTCATATAACATGTTGCTGAGTATCTTTAAGATGTTAAGTACTCCCCCATAAATATATTCCCCTCTAATTATGAACAGGCCTCACAGGAGCAGATAGGAGCTAGTATAGACATGTTATAAATTCAAATATTGAAATGGTTCTTCTATAATTGATTTTAAAAATCCATGCTTCTAAGTTCTTTATTGTTCTTGTTCATCACTTGGAACCTTCACTATATATCTTGACAAACAACTGTTTTAGGAATATTTTGTGGGCTTTATTTTGTGGGCCTTATCTATGCTCAGGGCTGGAGCAATAGCACAGTGGGTAGTGCATTTGCCTTTCACGTGACTAACCCGGTCAACCCAGGTTTGGTTCTTCTGCCCCACTTGGAGAGCCCGGCAAGCTACGGAGAGTTTCTTGCCCACAGGCAAAGCCTGGCAAGCTACCCGTGACATATTTGATATGCCAAACACAGTAACAACAGGTCTCACAATGGAGACATTACTGGGCCCACTAGAGCAAATCGATGAACAACGAGAGGACAGTGACAGTGACAGTGACAGTGATCTGTGCTCATGTCAGTCCTAGCAGTCCTCAGAGGATTATATGTGGGGTCAGGGATCAAATTGGATTCAGTCATATGCAAAGACAAGCACCTTAACCCATGAATTATCTTTCCAGCCACAGTACTCAAATAATTTTCCCAAACTAATAACGGACATTGAAACACGGAACTTGGAATGTCAGAGGATAGCAATGAGAACAAAACAAATAAACAAACAAACAAACAAAAAGCACCCATTAATCTCATAGCAAATTTAACAAACTCTAACACACACATACACACAAAAACAATTATAAACAAGCCCAGAGGGATCAAAAACACTTATCTGTAACAAAACCAGATTTAAAATTGCCACAAATTATCAGAAACTATGCAAAGAAGAAGAGAGTACAGTGTAATATATAGATTATTAAAATAAAATAATACACCAGTTTAGATTCTACATCCCATGATATTATCTTTTAAGAGAGAAGAGGAATGACTAAAACTGGAAACATCATACTACCAGACTTAAAATTGTTATACAAAACTATAGAAATCAAAATCATATGATTGTTGCATAAAATCATATACAAAGATCAGTGAACAGTTAAGTGCCCATGAATAAACTCATCCATATATACATATATCTAGATATATTCAATTAATTTATAACAAATAAATCAAGAAAATACAATAGTAAATAAATAGCTTCATCTTTAAAATTGAGAAAATTATATTCACATAAGAAATAAAATTTGATTACTACATTAAAAAATGGTCAAATATTTGAACATAAGTATTGCAATTGTAGACTTTCCTTTAAAAAAGAGCAATTATTTTTCAGCATAGTTATGATTCTTTTTAAAATTTTAACTTAAAATGAAAGGCAAAAGTAAATAACTGTGTGTACATAAACTCTTTTGCACGGTGAAGGAAGTAAACAAAATTAAAAAAAAACTTTTTTTAAAAAAATTTTTATTAGTGAAACACCATGAGGTACAGTTGTAGACTTATAAATTTTTGTGCTTGGGTTTCAATTATACAATGATCTAGTACCCATCCCTCCACCAGTACCCCCTTTCCACCACCATGGGTCCCAGTATCCCTCCCACCCCCATTCCCCCATTCCACCCTGCCTCTGTGGCAGGGCATTCCTTTTTGTTCACTCTCTCCTTTTGGGTGTTGTGGTTTGTAAAAGAGGCATTGAGTGACAATCATATTTGATCTATAGTCTACTTTCAGTATGCTTCTCCCATCCCAGGAGGTTCCTCCCAACAACCTTTATTTGGTGCGCCTTTCTTTATCTGAGCTCCCTTTCCCCCTAGTATGTGTGGTTGGCCTCCAAGCCATGGAGCAAACCTCCTGGTACTAATCTCAGCCACTCTTGGGTGTTAGTCTCCTATTTTGTTACTTTATGTTCCCCATATGAATGCAATCTTTCTATGTCTATCCCTCTCTTTTTGACTCATTTCGCTTAGCACAATACTTTCCATGTAGTACCACTTGTATGTAAATTTCATGACTTCATTTGCTCTAACAGCTACATAGTACTCCACTGTGTATATGTACCAAAGTTTCTTTAACCAGTCATCTGTTCTCGGGCACTCAGGTTTTTTCCAGATTCTGGCTATTGTAAAGAGTGCTGCAATGAACACACAAGTGCAGATGTCACTTCGACTATACTTTTTTTGCCTCTCTGGGATATATTCCCAGGAGTGGTATTGCTGGGTCAAATGGGAGCTCAATTTCTAATTTTTTGAGAATCGTCCATACTGTTTTACAAAAGGGTTGAACCAGTCAGCATTCCCACCAGCAGTGAAGGAGGGTCCCTTTCTCGCCACATCCGAGCTAGCACTGGTTGCTTTTGTTCTTTTGGATGTGGGCCAGTCTCTGTGGTGTGAAATGATATCTCATTGTGGTTTTGATCTGCATCTCCCTGATAATTAATGATGTAGAACATTTTATCATGTGCCTTTTAGCCATTTGGATTTCTTCTTTGAAAAAGTTTCTGTTCATTTCATCGCCCCATTTTTTGATGGGGTTGGATGTTTTCTTCTCATAGAGTACAACCACTAGTTTGTATATCCTTGATATCAACCCTTGTTGGATGCGTATTTGGTGAATATCCTTTCCCATTCTGTAGACTGTCTTTGTATTTTGGTCACTGTTTCTTTTGAGGTGCAGAAGCTTCTTAGATAGTCCCATTTGTCTATCTCTGTTTTCACTTGCTCGGCCAGTGGTGTGAAATCTTTGAAGATACCATTAGCTTCAATGTCATGGAGGGTTTTGCCAACTTTGTCTTCAATGTACCTTACGGATTCCGGTCTGATTTTGAGGTCTTTAATCCATTTTGATCTTACTTTTGTACATGGCATTAGGCAGAGATCTGAGCCCACTTTTTTGCATGTAGCCGTCCAGTTTTGCCAGCCCAAATTGTTAAAGAGGATTTCCCTGCTCCACTTCACTTTTCTTGCCATCTTATCGAAGATTAGACGATCATATGCTTGGGGGGAGATGTCAGTATATTCAACCCCATTGGTCTACAGATCTGCCTTTGTTCCAGTACCATGCTGATTTAATTATTACTGCTTTGTATTAGAGATTGAGGTTGGGAAGGTTGATTTCTTCCATTTTCTTTTTCCCAAGAATTGCTTTAGCTATTCGTGGTGGTTTATTGTTCCATATAAATTTCAGGAGTGTTGGCTCCATTTCTTTGAAGAATGTCATGGATATCGTAATAGGAATCACATTGAATTTGTACAGAGCTTTGGGAAGTATTGCCATTTTGACAATGTTAGTTCTCCCAATCCATGAATAGGGGATATTTTTCCATTTCCTCGTGTCCTCTTTTATTTCCTGAAGTAACATTTTGTAGTTTTCTTTGTACTGGTCCTTTACTTCCTTAGATATGCTGATTCCTCGGTACTTGATATACAGAGGCACAGTTGTGAACGGGATTATTTTCTTCATGTCATTTTCTTCTCTTTCACTATTTGCGTATAGGAAAGCCATGGACTTTTGGGTATTGATTTTATAGCCTGCAACTTTACTATACAAGTCTATTGTTTCTAGGAGTTTCTTGGTAGAGGTTTTAGGGTTCTCTAAGTATAGTATCATGTCATCTGCGAATAGTGAGAGCTTGATTTCTTCCTTTCCTACCCGGATGCCCTTAATATCTTTTTCTTGCCTAATTGCTATTGCAAGTTCTTCCAGTACTACACTGAACAGTAGTGGAGAGAGTGGGCATCCTTGTCTCGTCCCTGATCTTAGAGGGAAGGCTCTTAGTTTTTCCCCATTGAGAATGATGCTTGCTGTAGGCTTGTGGTAGGTGGCTCGGCCAGTGGTGTGACATTTCCTCAATGTCTTCTTCTTAAGAAGACATTGAGGGAAATTCCCCTCTATGCCCATTTTGGTGAGGGTTTTCATCATAAATGGGTGCTGGATCTTTTCAAATGCTTCTCTGCATCTATTGATATGATCCTATGATTTTATCTTTTCTTTTGTTGATATGATGGATTATGTTGATTGATTTCTGAATGTTAAACCATCCTTGCATCCCCTGGATGAATGCCACTTGGTCATGGTGTATGATCTTTTTGATGAGTTTTTAAATTCTATTTGCTATTTTTTTGTTGAGAATCTTCGCATCCGTGTTCATCAGGGATATTGGCCTGTAGTTTTCTTTTCTTGTGGTGTCTTTTTTTCCTTTTGGTATTAGAGAGATATTGGCTTCATAGAAAGAGTTTGGGAGAGTTTCTGTTTTTTTAATTTCCTGGAAAAACTTGAGAAGAACTGGTAATAGGTCCTCCTTAAATGTTTGAAAAAATTCACTAGTGAATCCATGTGGATCTTGGCTTTTGTTTTTGGGAAGACTTTTTATTACAGTTTCAATTTCCATGATATTAATAGATCTCTCTAGGTATTCTAGATCTTCTTGATTCAGCTTTGGGAGATTATAAGAATCCAGTAATTTATCTATTTCTTCTAGGTTCTCTTGTTTTGTGGCATACAGTCTTTCAAAGTATTCTCTGATGATCTTTTGAATTTCTTTGGTTTCTGTTGTGATATTCCCATTCTTATTTCTGATTCAATTTATCAGGGTTCTCTCTCTCTGTTTCTTTGTGAGTGTTGCTAGTGGTTTATCTATCCTATTTATTTTCTCAAAGAGCCAGCTCTTGGTTTCATTGATCTTTCGGATTGTTTCTTTGGTTTCCATGTCATTGATTTCTGCTCTAAGTTTTATGATCTCTTTCCTTCTGCCTGATTTGGGCTCCTTCTGTTGATCTTTTTCTAAGATCTTGAGCTGTGAAGTCAAGTTGTTTATGTGCATCCTTTCTTCCGTCCTGTTGTTTTAAATATTTAGCTATTCTCACATTAGGTGCGTATACATTTAAGAGTGTGATTTCTTCCTGTTGTATGTATCCCTTGATAAAGAGAAGATGGCCTTTGCTGTCCCTTCTAATCTTTTTCAACCTGAAATTAATGTTGTTGGATACTAGTATGGCCACCCCAGCTTTTTTGAGGGAGCTGTTTGCTTGCAGGATTGTTTTCCATCCTTTCACTTTGAGTCTCTGTTTGCTCTGACTGTTGAGATGAGTTTCTTGTAGGCAGCAGAATGTTGGGTTCTGTCTCTGAATCCATTTTGCCACTCTGTGCCTCTTAATTGGTGAATTTAGACTGCTAACGTTGAGAGATATTCTTGTTATGGGGTTTTGTGTCATCTTTCTGTAAGGGTGTGTTGTGCTTGTAGAGTTTTTCTTGTCTTATAGTAGACCCTTTAGCCCTTATTTTAGGTCTGGTTTTGAGTCTATGAAGTTCCTGAGCTGCTGTTTATCTAGAAAATAGTCTACTGTTCCTTCGATTTTGAGTGAGTTTAGCTGGATAGAGTATTCTTGGTGAAGCATTCATTTCAGTGAGTTTTTTCACTATACCCACCATTGCCTTTGGGCTTGGAGGGTTTCCTCTGATAGGTCTGCTGTGAATCTAAGGGGTTCTCCTTTGTATGTTGTGTAAACACACAAAAAATAAAAAGGTCTGCGGCAGGCCATTTTCCCACTCCATGGAGGTCGATGGCGATGGTCAGGTGAAGGAAGGAAACGAGGCCAAGCTGGTTGGTCTTAGCAGCAGTTTATTACATGGAAGAGATGTATGTCATGGAGGCCTCAGGAATCCTCGAGCACGTGCACCCTTTGTTCTCTCAGCTTCTGTCCTCAGCCAGATCTTCCCAGGTTCTCTGATGAACATGTCCCCCCAGAGAGCCCTGAAATCTCCCTTATATAGATCATAGTACCTCTAAAGGGCGCAATATAGTGATGTCATCAAAAGGACTTACAGAAAGAACATTGAGGTGGCAAACCATACATTGTTTCTTTACATCCACATTGTTTCTTTACATCTAAAGGCCAGGAATCCTGGCCTCACCTTTACAAGCTACAAGCACTTGGATTTGCATCCCAAAGACCAGCCTGGCCAGAGCTGGAAATCTACATCCCAAAGATCAGTCCTGGCTAGCACCTGAGATCTGCATATCCAAGACCAGCTAGGTTTCTGTGAGAAAAGGGAAACTGCCTCAATATACTGAAATCATTTACTGAAGGCAGTTTGAAGGGGAGAAAGTTCAGTCTCATCCAAGATAGTCAGGACACAAAGGAAAACTGCTTCTAGGGCAGATTCTCATTTAGCAGATCAACTCACACTAGACCAGATTTCCCTGGATGTGTTTCTCCTCTCCTTGTCCGACCAACATATAAGCATACATAATATAAATCATTTTGTATGGACACAGTAAGGAATACCATAAGTTTATAGAATTGCTCTCCTAGGGTCATCTCGATATCAGACTGCAGTGCTCAGGCCAGATATCTTTCCTATTCCTAGCAGCAGAGTCCTAGTCTTGTCATTACTTTTGGATCATGACAGCATTTGCCTATGATCAAACTCTTAACTTATAGTTAAGAATCGTTGCACCTTGGCCTGGCCCATCTCGATGCCAGGGTAGCACATAACTTACCAGCTTGCCCTGGTTCCATCCAGTCCCATGTCGGGACCCTGCCCTTGGGGTGCTAGGAAGTGAGGGCAACTGAGGCTTAAGTTGAGAAGGCAGATGCCCAGGAGTGAATAATATTCAAAGCCAATCAATTCCTAAGTTGCAATGCATATTAATTAATTGTCTTCCTGTATCTATACAAAAGGACATTGCATTAAAGTAAACTGCTCAAAAGACATAAGGAGAGGAGAAAGGCAATATTAATTTACAGCATAGCTTCAGTGTCTAAGAAGGTTGAGACCTTACAAATTGGTTGGGGAAGAGAGCATAGAAGTGGTTACAGACAGACAAAGTAATGGGAGTGACTTGGGAGCACTGTGATAGGTGCAACCTGATAAACCTAAGATCCTTGTACTCCAACAGTATGTGATTTCCTTCTTTGACCTTGCTGGTTGCAGTATTGTGTCTCTATTGGCAGCATCGATCATTCTAACTATGATATGTATTGGACTGTTTTTGTTAGCATCTCTTTTAGCTGGCACCCTTTGGGCTTCTTGAACCTGAATGGCTGCATTGTCGAGCTCTGGGAATTTTTCAGCAATGATTTGTTTAACCGTGGTTTTTTCATTGGGATTGTTTCCCTGAGCTTCTGGTACTCCAATGATTCTAATGCTGTTATTCTTGGAATCATCTCCTAGGACTCTGATTCTCTCTAGAGCTATTTTGAGGTCCCTCGCCATTGTTTGTTGTTGCCTGTTGGCTTGTTTCAGCTGATATTCCAGCTCACTGATTCTGTCTTCAGCTGCGGTCATTCTACTGTTGAGGGAACAGACTCAGTTTTTTATTTCATCTACGGAATCTTTAATTTGTGACATTTCTGTGTGTAGCTTTCCAATTTCTGCTCTCATTTCTCCCTGGATTTTCTCAATTGTCCGATCCATTGTTTCTTTCATATCCTCCTTCACTTTACTGGATATCTGTCTGACTGTTTCATTGAGTTCATTGAACATTTCATGACTTCATATCTGAATTCTTTGTCACAGAGGTCCCTGAGGTGAGCAGCACCTATAGAGGCTTCTGGACTTTTTTCATCGTCCTCCCCATGTGGTGGGGATTTGCGTTGTTTCTTCATGTTGGTGTGTAGGTATGGGGACTAAGTTTCTTGGTATGACTAAAGTACCTGTGGCCTCGTGAGCGTTGGCCTGCCTAAAATTGAGCCACGCCCACTTCTACTGCTGCCATGCCCATTTCTGAAGAGGCCATGTTCCCACGGGTACCTGGTATGTGTCAGGGGAGTAAAGACTGGGTGGGGAGGAAGACCAGCACAGCTTAGGGGGATGAAGAGGAAGAGGCAGAGGCTCAGGGCTGCTTTTCTCCCAAAGTCCACAAAGATGCCTGGGGGGCTTGCAGGGAGAAATCCAAGTCCTGGGTTCGAATATGGGCGGAAAAACTGTCCTGGGTGGAGTCGAAGACCAGCACAGCTTGGGGGATGAAGAGTAAGAGGTAAAAAAAAACTTTTCAGATGAGAAAAATATTTTTAAATGATTTATTATGAGGGATTAAATCCAATATGCAGAAAGAAATCATTCAGTTCAACTGTCAAATGCTTTTAAAAATTAACACAATATTTGAATTAAACACTTTGAATTTAATGGATATATATGAACAAAATTACTTCTATTTATGGCAAGCAATATGTGTTTTCAGTTTTCCAATTCTTTTTCAAATTAAAGGAAAAATGAGAATTGATTTGTTCTAACTAATAAGTAAAAATTAAAACAGGTAGTTTTAATTTTGGCAAAAAGTATGAACTTAGTATAAAAAGTGAGAAAATACCCTATAATGCAATGTTTTGTGTACATTTATTCTGTATTTATATTGCTGTATTTATATTTATAATGAAGTTATTCTTATTCATTATTACTGTCCTCCTGTTGTTCATCGATTTGCTCAAGCGGGCCCAGTAACATCTCCATTTTTTGAGACTTGTTACTGTGTTTGATATATTGAATATGTCACTGGTAGCTTGCCAGGCTTTGCTGTGTGGGAGTGATACTCTCGGTAGCTTGCCAGGCTCTCCAAGAGGGGCAGAGGAATCAAACCCAGCTTTGCCGGGCTGGCTGCACACAATGCAAACACCTTACCGCTGTGCTATTATTACCAAGAAAAGTAATTCCTTAAAAGTTAAAATGTGTTGAACTGACACATAGTCACTGTATCAAGAAAATTTAGTGTAAAGAATCAAGTCTTGTC
This sequence comes from Sorex fumeus, assembly GCF_029834395.1. Taxonomy (NCBI): domain Eukaryota; kingdom Metazoa; phylum Chordata; class Mammalia; order Eulipotyphla; family Soricidae; genus Sorex; species Sorex fumeus. The sequence goes on from NW_026606066.1 coordinate 9,358,399, forward strand.
TAAGTACTCAGATGTTAACTGTCAGGATAATTTTCACACCCAATTCCCACTCTCAACTTTGAAGTTAAAGCTGAAATAATGCAGAAATTAAATAATCTAGTATGATTTAGATAATCTTAAACTGTTTGTTGATATGTTAATGACTGCAAGTAAGCTGTCTGTGATATCCAGGAGAAGAATGAACTATGCTTTCTTACATGTTTTATGTCTGCTTAGCCATTTTCCTATGCTGTTTTTGCTAATCTATTCCCATTTAAATCCTCCACCACCAGCCCTATCACCATGACAACACATGCTTCTGAAGAAAGCTTTTACCCTACAGTCATTCAGGAGCCTTTTTGACATTTTTTCTCATAGAACTCATCGATGTATATATCCTCTGCTTCTGGTCTCCTGAAAATTTAATGTTAAGTACCAGTAGCCAATAGGAAAAGAAATCATTGACATTCTATCACAAGGGTTACTCAAAGTTCTAGATCAAAAAAGAATGTAAAAATGTATCCAAGAACTTTAGTCTTCAAAATACTTAATTATTCATGATAAGCATTATTCACCATTGAAATATCTAATAGGATACTTTAGAAGTGCATATCCAGAGATAGATTTATAATCTTTTTTATAACCATGGAGTTGGTTTAAGGAGCGCTCACACCAATAACAAATGATGAGCCTCTTCTTTATATTATCTTAAGTAATGCTCTCAACTGTACTGCTTTTCCTTAATATGTGATTATTTGTTTTATAATTTTAATAAAAATTTTATAAAAATTTTTATAAAAATTTCTGACTGTCAAAGTAGCCTAATTTACTAGAATACAAAATTCTAACATTTGACCTTCTGGTTGGTTCATCAGCACCTAGGTATCTGATTCTTCTGAGTAACAGGACACCTGACTATTAATAAAAACAATTATTCAATCACTCTTCTATATTCCCTTAAGACAGAATCTGGTATAATTGTTTTGGAAAGATCATGCTCTATTTCCCTTTATATATAATTTTTCAAATCATCCTCACACTCAATTGTCCTGCTATCTGAGTTACACTGAGTAATAAATCTGAACTTAGGGAGTTAAATTACTCATTTTTAGTGAACTTGTTAAGCATAGGAAAAGGTTAAAATCTAGTTCTGTTCAAATCCAAAATGACATCAGTCATGTCCATAATAATGCTTGCTATTCGTATTACCAAACTTAAACAAGCTTTAGAATATATTTTGGTGCAGAACAAGTTTGGTGGGGACGCCACACATGGCACTGGTCATACATTACCTCTATTCGTGAATGCAAAGTATGGGTTCCAGACCAGTGAGCTATCATTCAGCCCAAGAATAATTTATAATATTAAAAGAAGCATTCAATTGACTTGCTTACAATATTAGCCAATTACTTAAGAAGCAATGATTCTTCCCCTTTGTCAAATCAAAAGTTCATCTCTCAGGGCAGGAGAAGTAAAATAGGATTTAAATGAGGACATCAGAGGGGTTAAGGAGCTTGCTTTGCTGGTGACTGACCCCACTTTGATCCCAGGCATAGCATATGGGCCCCTGAGCACTGCCAGATGTGATCCCCGAGTATAGAGCAAAGAGTAACTCCTGAGCAATACTGATGTGTTCCCTAAACCAAAAAGTGTTTCTTTAATAATAATAAAATAATGCATAAATCCAGATAAACTTAATAACCTTTCTGGAAGCTTGCTGATAAAATACTCTGTCCAAATGATGTTACTGATTATATATATATGTATATATATATACATATATATATTTAGAACTCTCAGATCCTCTCAATATCATTTACTCTTTATTATCATGAAAAAGCATTTTATTGCCCCCAATGTTTAAATTAGGGACATGAGGCTACAATCTGGTCCAGGAAATTTGTCCTATTTCTACACTGCTTGACTATAGTTTCACTCTTCCCCTTTACAAGATCTGTATTGCTTGGGGCTACATTTCCTGGGGTATAGCCTGTCCTCCCGTTGTTCATTGATTTGCTCGAGCAGGCCCAGTAATGTCTCCATTGTGAGACTTCTTGTTACTGTGTTTGGCATATTGAATACTCTCAGTAGCTTGCCAGGCTCTCTGAGAGGGGCAGAGGAATCGAACCCGGCTCGGCTGGGCTGGCTGCACGCAAGGCAAACGCTATACCGCTGTGCTATCATTCCAGCCCAGTTCCTGGGGTACTTTTATATATGAGTGCGATATATATTGTTGGAACATTGAGAAAAGAGAAATTCCTAATAAGAAGAGAGAGCTGGAGAGATAGTATAAGGAAACTTGCCTTGCTAAAAGTCAACCCAATTCAATCCCTAACACTGAATATGGTCTTTGGAGCACCGTCAAGAGCAATAGGTCAGTAATGTGCTATGAGTAGCACCTGAGTTTATTATCTAACATGGTCTAAAAAATACCTAAAAAAATAAAAGCATAGTAATATACTATTTCCTCCTATGTTGCCCAACATCTTCAGGATTAGTTCCGTCCTCCTGGGCTCTAGTTCTTGACAAAGAAGCCAGATCAATTTTCTAAGTTCTGCTTCCTGGTCCAAACACCCTAGTATCAGTCTTCCTCCAATTGCAACCTTTGTCCTGCAGCCAAGTATGGTCGTGTGTCCCCTCTCTTCCTCATCTCTGGGCTACTTTATTTTCAGTTCTTTTCCAAGACCCTTATGACCAATAACTCGCAATAACTTGTTTGTTAAACAGTCGCAGTGGTTTCTGTATTTGTGGCTGAACCTTGACTGACATAGTGACACAATTTGATAGGAAGTAAGTGTGATAGCCTAGATAATCTGTTTCTGAGTCTCATACTCCTACTATCAAGAAATAAATGTCACATTCATGAAAATAAGAAGCTTTCTGTCATTTATGATGTTTGTACTATCTGTGGCTAGCTAAAGTACTGAATGGCACCTTAGAATTCATTCTAGATACAGGGATTAAGGCGCTTGACTTACAGGTAGCAAACCCCAGTTCAATTCCTGGTACTGCATGGTAGTAACACCTCTGAGCATTGCCAGCACCAAGCAACCTCTCAAAAGAATCTGTCATTATAGTCCTATATCCTTTTATAAATTAAAATCTGAGGTCCAGAATTATTCAACACACTTTCAAAAATAACAAAGATACAGTAGCATGATAATAACATAATCACAAATCTTTTGCATCGCATAAAAAGAAGTTGATTTGATGAACCCATTAACTTTCACATTGTCACATAAGTCGAAAGAGTCCTATAACAATGTAAGAGGGAGTCACACTGTGGTCTTATTAATAAAGGTGAACATGAATATTATGGAAAATATTAGGAGTGAGAAATGTTAAATATAAATACTACCACTACCAATATTTGACTACATAATTCACACATTCCAGTGATCAATTACAAAAAAAATCTATGTGTATTTATTAGAATAAAATTTGAAGACTAGGGAAAAGTTTCTTCTTTAACTTAAGGAAACAAATCTTCTCTAAAGTCATAATAGGTAGTGTAAGACATGAAACAATTTAGATACAATTTCCTGTCCAAATTTGAGTGGAACCAGGATAACCTGCATCCACTACCAGTAGGTGAAGGACAAACATAAAGAAAATCCAAACTTGATTTTCTTTAAACTAATATCTTGCAGGAGTAAATGGGGAAAAAAACATCAAATGTATAATAGCACTTCAAGTGATGAAGAGTTGTTAAGTTTGTATAAATGTGCAGACTGGGCTATTCATGCCTCACTTTCTTTTAAGATCATGCTCTTTTTCTAGGTCACTGCACATAACAGTTGAAAGAGGTAATGGGATGTTTTCTAGACTTCTCTAGAAACTTGGGGTGTAGGGGAAAGGTCAAGAGCTGGGGGAGGAAATATAGAGGAGGCAGTGCTATATGTCAAGAAAATTCACAAAAGCAGACATATTGCAAGTAAGATCCTAACCTTAGTCCCTGTTTCATTTTCACGTTCCTTCCATTACTTTCACTTCTGCTGCAGCTGGAATAGAGAACTTAAGTGAAATAAATGCAAATATTATCCCTGGTCATTTTTATATTGAGTTATCATTTCAAATAACTGCTTTATTGCAAGCCAGTAATTTCAGTAGGCAGGAGCTATATGTCTGATTTAGTGATTGGGTTGAGATGGTCTAGGAAAGTGTCAACCCCTAGACTCAATGTGATGGGGCTTTAGCATAAGGAAGAGGAACGGAGAGGGGAGAATGGTGATTCATTGCGAGAGGCAGAAAGACCATATTAATGGCCTTGACAAAAATTCTCAAGAAAAAAAAACTGTTAAACTGAACTTTATCAAAACTAGGTGTCAAAATTGAATTTTAAATTGATTAAAACTCAGTTGGTTCTTCAATTGTTAGTAAAGGCTTTTTACAAGAATCCCACAGTAAACAATTCTTGAAAAACTTAAAAGTTCTTAGAAAAATAGGGCTACCATGATTCAAAAGATGATGACAAGCTAAAATTTTGTTAAAACAAAATTTTGGGTTACATTAACACAGTGTCTTTTCAGTATTAGAGGCCAGTTAAAGTGTATGTCTGGCTCTGGAAGAAGTCTTGCAATAAAATAATGACAGAGAACCAGACTGACTATAAAATTAAAAGTTCTTGTTTTTTGTCATTTGTCATCACTGGAGGATTTAAGGATATTTTAACTGGTATAAATTCTTGGTTGGAGCTTTAGGGTTGCTGAATATGTGGTAGGTGTTTTCCCATAGCAGATTGTCTTTAAGATAATGGTACGGACCTAGAGTTTTTTAAAGTCCTAGGATGCAACCAAAGAATTACATTTATAAGGAATAAAGTTAAACTTTAACACTTTAACATAATTAAGACTAGGTAAACTCTCTCAGACTGATAATAGACTGATAGACTGATGAAAGATTAGTGAAGTCCAAAGACTTGCTAGGTTGTCTCTTAACAGGTGACAAGAAAAGTGCTATTTGGGACTGGGGCGGGTAGGACTTTGCCTTGTGCAAGGCCTATCAGCCTATCCGGGTTCGATTCCCAGCATCCCATATAGTCCCCCAAGCACTGCCAGGAGTAATTCCTGAGTGCATGAGGCAGGAGTAACCCCTGTGCAATGCCTGATGTGACCCAAAAAGGAAAAAAAAAGTGATATTTTTCCAGACCTCTTCCATAAAGGAACTCACTTTGAAAATTCGTTAGGAAAAAGGACGTCTTATAAATTTCATAGCTATTTTTTCATTTCTTTTAAATTAAAAAAATTATGTTTATGATAGCACAGAGGGTAGAGCATTTGCCTTGCACACAGCCGACCCGGCTGACCTGGCTTTGATTCCTCCACCCCTCTCAAAAAGCCCGGCAAGCTACTGAGAGTATCTCGTGTGCACAGCAAAGCCTGGCAAGCTACCCATGACGTACTGGATATGCCAAACACAGTAACAACAAGTCTCACAATGGAGATGTTTCTGGGCCCACTCAAACAAATCGATGGACAATGGGAGGACAGTGCTACAGTAGTATTTTTAAAATAATATTGTTTTATAAAGTTATTCACAGTAATTTATTACATTCAATGTTTCAACACCAATCCACCACTATCATATCTTTCCACCACCATTATATCTCATTTTCCCACCACCACCCAAGCCTGCCCCAAAGGCAGATGCTTAATAATTTATTTTGTATTGCTTGTTATTAATAATTGACTAAAAATGATCCAAAAAGGTTTCCTTGGGGGAAAATGTGTGAAAATCGTTGTATCTCACCTTGGAGCCATTAAGCTCCTGTATAAAAGATTACTAACATGTTGTTATAGGTTGAGCTGCCCTCTACCTTACACCCCATCAAATGTGGTGTGCTACTCTTGGATTTTCAGTGACATAAAGTATGATATGTTGCTCCAGGAATTCTAAAATTTTAATTAGGGTGCTAGAGCTGGAGTTAAATTTTTAACTGGATGATGATTTTGAGGTCCCAAGTCATCTCTGCAGCATGCTGGTCTCTTCTGAGATTTATTTGTGAGTCATAGCTATTTCCAAAGTAAATCTTATTTGATGATATTCAGAATTCAGCATTATCATTTTTTAAAGTTTTGTATTGAATTTTATTTTCCAGAGTGATAGCACAGCGGTAGGGCATTTGCCTTGCGCGCAGCCAGCCCGGCCAAGCCGGATTCGATTCCTCCACCCCTCTTGGAGAGCCTGGCAAGCTACCAAGAGTATTCAATATGCCAAACACAGTAACAAGAAGTCTCACAATGGAGACGTTACTGGGCCCGCTCGAACAAATCGATGAACAACGGGAGGGCAGTTTGTTTGGGCAGAAAAGAAGCATAGTTTTAAAAAGTTTTTCTGTAGACCAGTTCTATGTCTTTTTTCCTGTAGACCAGTTCTATGTCAGTTCTTAACCACTTTTTTATTAGTTTTGGGAGCTCATGGCATACTTCTGGCTCTATACTCAGGGATCATTCCTAGAAGGACACAGGGAACCATATAGGGTGCTGGGGATTGAACCTGGGTTGGCCATGTGCAAGGCAAGTATCTCCATTTTTGCATTTTGGCTATTGTAAATAATTATGTAATGAACATTGGCAAATGAATATCTCTGAGGTTTTGATTTCATTGTCATACACACACAAATGGACTTGGTAGATCATAGTAGTTCTATTTTTAACTTAATTTTTTTTCTCTTACCAAAAATCCAGCAAGGTATTTATTTCATAGGAAATGAGAATGCAGAAACGTAGGTTGTCACATTGAACATCTAGGATATTTAACACACCAAGTATCTCTAAAAACAATGGTTAGATTCCAGCCCCTAGCCCCAGTGTGTCTGATTAGTGTCTGCCAATTACACTGTGTGGCAAGAATAATTTCATAATATCTTCATGCATTTCTGGGGCTCGTGAGATAGTACAATGGGTATGGCACTTTTCTTGCACATGGCCAATTTGATTCAATCCCAGGCATCCCGTAAGGTACTCCAACACCATACATGGTGCCTTTGGTACTGCCAGGTATCAGCATTATCATTGACTATCAAAGACCTATCTTGCTAACTCCTAACATTAACCTAGGACTAGCTGTGCTCTCATTGTGCTTTCTCCGTGGGTGCTCTAACTGCTTGAACTTATCACATACATGACTCATTTTATCTGTTTCATGACTTCTGTTCAAGGCTTCTTGTGTTTCAAGAAAGAAAAATCTCCTCCTTGGCTAGCTATCACCACTTTCTTTGTTATTTGGCTTCTGATATCTTAGCTATGATGATTTTCTGTCTTAATTTGAAACTAGAAAACCACTAGATTTGAGTAGTGCTTCAGTTAAATTTCTATCCCTGAAAAATTTCATAGATTATTTTTGTAGATTATTTTCTATAATTATTGCCAATAGGCAGATAGCTGTCCACTAGACAGTTACTCAGCTGTGACCACTCAGCATGATGTCTTGGTGTGAATAGGATGAAGTGATCACGTGACAGCAAACACTGGATCCTGGATTAAAAGCACCTCTTTGTGTCTTTGAGTGTGTGGTTTTGGGTAACATGCAGTGGTACTCAGGGCCTATTTTCAATTCTGTGAGTGGGGGTTGCTTCCCATGGTGCTTTGAGTGCCTGGGGTCTTTCATTGAGTACCAAGAGAATGAGAGACCTAGAACTAGGTTGGCTGCATGGAAAGCAAGTGCCTTACACCCTGTACTATCTCCCTGGCATGAAAGCAGCTTTTAAGAGGGAATATAAGTTTAGAGCATTTATTTTCTTATCTATGGACTATCTGCGTGTCTTCTTTGAAGAAATATGTTTATCTCTCCCCCTTCCCATTATTTGGTGGGGAATTTTTGTTGTTCTTGTTATTGCTAAGTTTTACAAGTGCTTTTATATGTCACATATTAACCCTTTGTCAGATAAGTAGCAAAAACAGACACCATTGTGAAGGGTGTGGTATTGGAACATTTTACCTATCAGTAACAGTATTGGAAATCATGGTGTCTCAAGTAAAAGTTTAAAAACAAATGAAGGAATAGAAATGACACACGTTATATGGCCTGCCCACTATGACCCTCCTACAGGAATGGCTTAGAAGGTGCTTCTGTTTTTTAAAAAAATTAACAAAAATCTCCTCTAAAATTTTTTGAAATGTTAATATTTTACTAGGATTTAACTCTGAGTAATTACTTTTCTTCAGGCTGTTGAATTAAAGTTTAGATACTATGAATACAGTAGATTTAATGGCACCCTATTCAATGTAAATGTTTATTAAGCACAATATTACTTATTCAATAGGTAACGCTATTTATGCCACTTATTAACACAACAAAGAGAAAAATAATTTTCAAATATAGACCTAATTACTGTATTTTACATGTTGGACCCTGGCTATAACATACTAAATTTAAGAAAATCTCATTTTTCTAGGACTCCATTTTCTCATTAAAATATAGAGACTTACTTGACTTTTAGGACATGATAATAAAATTTAAGAACAAAAGAATGATAATTACTTATAAATATCAAAATCTTTATAAACTCTTTTTTGTGTGTGTGTATGGGAGTGTTGGTGATGATGGAGGGGGGAGGTCGGGGCCACACCCAGTGGTGTTCTGGGCTTACTCCTGACCTCTGTGCTCAGAGATCACTCCTGGCCTGCTGGTGGTACTCAGGAAACCACTTGTGATGCTGGGGATCAAACCTATCAGTTATGTACAAGGCAAACCTTATCTACTGTACGTTAACTCCAACCCCTGCAACGTTTAACCAATAACCTGAAATTAATTAAAGTCATAGAATTTTGCTTACTTCACCATCACCAGTTAACAAAGCAGTTTGTTTCAAACAACTATCCTTGTAGTATTCAGAAGAAAACTGGGTAATCAGAATTTTCAAAAGGACAAAAAAAAATCTGGGCATCTTTATAGGTGATGGACTTGGAACCAGCATGTCATTTTGCCTCGAATTTAACCTGTCCCTTCTACTCAGTTGCTCTATTTTATTCCCTTTCATGATTGATTTGTAAGTATAGAACCACCAATTATTCAGTTTTTCACATTCATCTCTGAAAACCAAATCAAGTTACAACTTAGACAATAAGCTTTCAGGGAAATATACAAAAGGTTGTGGTCACACATTTCTTGTTTTCTAGTATAAGCAGAGAAATAATTAATAATCACATGATCATGTATCATTGTAAATATAGATCTCCTATATCATTTTTGTCATACATATATCTAAGTTTTTAAATGCTTATTTCAATGTGCTATGCATTTTGTCTCTGGGAAATACTTCACAGATTTGCTAGGATGCTGCAATAAATTAAAATAACAAGTAGTAGATGGGTTATTTAAGTAACCCTGTGTTCAAAACATTAAATTTGTTTGAGTCTAATCTTCCCATTATGGCTAGCTCATAACTCAAAGTCTATATTGACAATGAGGCAATTTTCTTTCTTTAAGGACCCAACTCATTAGTTTTTACTTATTTTGTTTTATAAGATTTTTTGTAAACAACTATATGCTTTATGTTGAAATCATGATCACTGATAAAAGTCTACATTCCTTCCACCACCATTCAATTTAATCCCTTCATTCACTTTTATCTACCATCCCCGGCATCCTTCCACTCATCACTACCATTCTACTGTGTATAAGTGTCTTTATTTTTTTTATAAATGTCTTTAGATATTTATTAGCTCTTCAAACTTATTGCATTTCAATAATATGTTAGGCACTGAGAGTACTGCATACTCAGCAAGAAAGATGAGTACCTTGCCCTTATAGGCTTACAATTCTGATCTAGGAGGGCACATTTCATATAAATTGATTTAATAATTCTAGATTGAGATACATATAAAGAAAGCAACTGAGCAGCAGAATAAAGCAAAACAACAGAGATGGGGACAGAGAAGAGCTTGTTCAATCTGGGTGCTTATGACAGCATCTGGGATGTAACGAATTAAATAATAAGAAGCCTGGCATCCAGATATGGGAAGGGAGAATAATCAGAGCGGAGGGAATCACAAGTAAGCATGACACATTTAGGGAAGAGAGGTCAGTGTGGCTGAAGCACAAGAATCAGAATGTGGTTGAGGATGTGGTTAGTGCAATAGACAAGAGCCAGATTCTGCAAAAGCATGTGCACAGTGGTATGGAGTAAGTTAGAATTTCATCTAAATTCAATAGGAAGCAATTGGAGAGATTTGAGCAATGGGGTGAAAGAGTCCTATTTACATTTTTAAGAAATTAATCTGGTGATTTGGAATATGTGACAAGAAATAGAGAAATAAAGCTATGTATTTTTGAAATGTGCAGTGATATAGGAAAAAAGAAAGAAAAACTAAAATGTCTTCTACTGCTGCTGAATGCTGCACATGAGTGGTGTGTGATGGTGGCCATGAGTAAGAGTCAAAATATACTTTGGAGGGAAAGTCAAAGGGTGTTTTGTTGTTTCTGTTATTGATGTCACATAAGGAATCAAAAGGAGTAGAGGAGTAGAGTAGCAATTTCCACACTTTATCACTCAATCCATTTTGTACTATTCTCTGCATTTCATAATAGGAGTTGAAACTCAATATTAAAAAATATTGCAGAAGGTTTGAGATAGAAGAAAGATCTACAGGTATCAGAAAATAGTAGATTGCATTTAAGATCCCTTTAGAAAGAATAAAGTACTGTCTCTAGTTATATGCTCACTGAGTGAAATCAGTCCTTCTAGTTTGTGGAATTTTTAAGATTTCATTATATGTTATAACATGAGTTTCTAATTTATTATTTCATTCCTATAGTATAATATAGCAACATGTATAACCATCCTGTCTTTATATTTATATAAGATTCTAATTTTTCTCAAAGTTCCATTAAGTACTGCAATTCTATTACCTAATTTCTATAAAATATAATCAGCATCAGTGTGTCGCATATAAAAGAAAACAGGATTAAAATTAAAAATCAAAGAGGTTGAATGAAATAAAATGTTAGAAGCCTATAACTTGCCTGAAAAATGCAAAGACAACTCATTTCTATTCATCTGTTCCATGTACTTTTGAACTACTAAAATTTTAAACTAAGTTCAAAAAACTGATAAAATTTCTATAGTAAAACAGAAATTTAAACTGAATCCACTCAAGGAAGACATATTTAAGGATATTCCAGTGATATTTTGTGGTTTTGTTTTGTTTTGTTTTGTTTGGGGCCACACCTGGTTATGCTCAAGGCTTAATCGTGGCTCTGCACTAAAGGATCACTTCTGTGGGCTCCAAGTATCACATGGGGTGCCAGTGATGGAACCCCTGTGGGTCATGTGCAGGAAAAGCACCCTACCTGTTGTACTATCTCTCTGGGCCCTCCAATGAGATTTTTAATGAAAAAATAAAATCATAACCTAATTTTTTCATTTTATAAGGTGTATATTTTATACTAAGTGAAAGAAAAGATGAATAAACCATTTTTTTTTTAAATGCTGAAATAAAAACTTTGCTATTTGGGACTCCAAACCATTATGCTTTAGTTCTTTCCCCTCTGTTTTGAATACTTTTTGTTAGTTAATATAGGATTCATAAATCAAGCTGTCAGCAATGCAAAAAATCTAAATTCCATGTAAAGAAAAGTGGGGAAAAAATCACTTTATATCTGTCCAACTGTTCTAGTTGTGAAGGTAAATAGTAACTGCAATAGACTCATCTACAATTTATGTAGGTAATGCCCACACCCTTTGAAATTAATGAAAATATAGGATAGAATCCTTGAATATAAATATGATTGTACAAAGTCTCCTATGAAAAGCTTCTGCTTCAACTTCATGATACTGGCATTTATAAAACCCTGTTTATTTCCTTATACATAATGAAGGGAATTTCAGTAACAGTATCATGAAAGTAGACCAGAGATATAGAAAATTGTATTAAGTTTTGCATCCTTAAATCTCAAGGTAATTCTAAGTATCCAATATTATTAGCTTATTATATCTGGGAAATATTCAGTTCTTTATAACCACAGAATAATTAGTAGGAAAAAATAAAATTCCAAAACCTGAAATTATTTTTACTCATTTTTCAAGAGTTACAGAAAATATTTTGTCAACATGAATAAAATAAGCAAAGTGACTTAAGCAAAAGTTTTAGGTAATCCTTGAATAAATAACTGTTTATATGAAACTTTACATAGTTAAATGGCCAAAGCAAATTAAATCATGGGATAATGGGCCTGGGAAGAGGAAAACTTGTTTTTTTGTTATGCAAATGTTGAGAAAAATGTGGAGGACCAGCGTGTCTCTATAAAAAACAAGAGTTTTTGTTAATGGGAGAAAAAGAGGTAGTGCGTAAAAATGTTTAAGGGAAGTCTGAGGGAAAAACATTCAAAGCAAAAATCACACATACAGTTTTCTTCATTAATTTAGACTCCTTTATTGAGTAGATACATGAAAGTGCCTAAGAAATGCAGACTAACTAATAAGAAAGACATATTTGCATCCACCTACTATCATTTACCAGTCAGGTAAACTTGGACCAATTACTTCACCTTTGATCCTTATCCTTTCTTGTAAAACTAAAACTCAAAAATTAATCTCATGGAAATTTTAGAAGACATAAATGTCACCTTGTAGTGTAGTAAATAATATTTAATACCTTCACATACAACTAACAGTAATTTCATTAATACAAGTTGAGTAGCACATCAATTTGTGTTTAAAGTAAATCAATATCTAGCCAAGAAATAAGAATTTCATATTTAATTTTCCTTAAATATACTACATATACCTCTGTATCTTTTGTGCTTTATTACTAACAATAAATTAATCTCTTTATAGTTAGATTTCCTTCTATTAGAAGCTAGTGAGAGACAATAAATAAGTTAAAGAAAGATGATAATAATTTATTCTCTCAAAATTTTATAGAAGGAATCTCTTCCTTTTTTATAGAAAAAATCAACATTTCTATAATGAAGCACCAAATATGGATTTATTTATGAAGAATTCTGTAGCTTAAAAATAATCATCTGAATTAAAATTGTGGAAAAGTATCACAGGTAAAGAATGAACCAAATGAAAGATCCTCTCAGAAGATTTGGAGTTATAGATACCAAATATGTGACTTTTTTAAAAATAAAATATAAAATCTTTATTATGGATCAAGGATAATGCATATTTCATTTGATCATCCATAAAATCTAGAGTGTACATAATTATTAATCACCATTTAAAATAAAATTAAATTGGAAAATAGAGAATGCTATTGGCATCTGTTTCCACAGTTCAAAATCTCAGCTATTCCACTCGATCTTTTTACAGTCTCGCAAATTTACAGGCGGTTCTGTTTGATTTTCAATTTACCAGTCACACTTTACTGGTGACTGTTGGACAACATTGGTTCCTCCATTCTACTCCTCCGCAGGAGCTTAGATTTATTGAGTAACACCATCAAAATGCTCCCAAGGCTCACCATTCCCCTGTGTTTATCTTTAACTTCTTTGTCTTCTGCTTCCCCTATCTGTTAATCACTTAAATCCTCAAATCAGGCCTGTTACATGTAAAGTCAGATTCTTCTGAGGACACTGGATTTTGTATATGCAAGTGAAATATTGCTTTTCTCTTTCCTTTATATCCTTTGCATAGTTTATTTTAGAGCAATGTCCTTTTTGTATAGAAACAGGAAGGCAGATAATACTATTCTTTTATAGTTTGGGAGTCAATTGACTCAGAGCAATATTTACTCCTGTTACCCTTAGTTCCCATCACCCCAAAAGAAGAGTCTTGATAAGGGTATTGGATGGACCCAGGGCAGGCCATAAGCTACCCAAGCATCGAAAAGGGATAGGCCAAGTGTGTCAAAACATACAATAAGTTAATAACACAGTAATAGACAAACTCTGTCATGACCCAGAAAAAAATAACTGGATAAGGACCCTGCTAGGATTAAGAAAGACAAACCTGGACTGAGGACTGTAGTCTGGGATATATATTGAGAGCCACCCTTTAAGCTTAATATATATCTTACTGTGTCCATACAAAATAATTAGAAATATTATTAAGAAGTAAATTTAAAATGACTATTTTAATGGATATGTACTAAAGAAAGAAGGAATATGCCCTTAATGGAATTTCACCCTTAAGTGGATCTCCTAGCAAGAAGATATTTTGTCCTAGAAGAAGCTTTCCCTGAAGGAAAGGCTTTTTATCTGTTATTGTGCAATCACACCGATGTGTAATTGTGACCCCAACCCTCCATGACTTCTATGTAATTAATGCTGTGAGTCTGGAATGGGGACAGAGACTTGATTAAACTGTGACTGATCACCAACCAGCCTGGCAACCTGTTCTCTCCTTCATGAGCACATCACCTTCAGCCAGCCAGGATCGGGAGGTGACTATTGGCCACTGATGGCGCACACTGTGCACCCACACTTTGAACTCGGTGTTAGAATACTTTTGGGCATGTTTGTTTGTTTGTATTTTGTGTTTTGTTAAACATAACTTTATTAACTCATTAGTTTAATTACAGATAGTAAATATTATAACACTAATTCCACCACCATTGCACTATCCCACCACCATTATTTCCATTTTTCCCAACCACCCCTTATACCTGACCCCACAGCAAGCCATCAATAATTATTTTATATTATCTATTATAATTTGTTAAAAGAATGATCAAAAATTGTTTCCTTAGAAGAAAGTTAGTAAAGAGTGTTGTATCTCACCATGGAGCCATTAAGCCCTTGTATAGAGATTACCAAAATGTTGTTATAGGTTAAGCCTTCTGTGTTTATATTTTCTTCGTAGAGATCAGTTGCCTTCTATATTACATCACATTCAATCTGGTGTACTACTCCCGTTTTATCAGCATAAACAGAATTTTAGATGTTGGTTGGCCGTGCTCCAGGTGCCCAACGTTTTCAATGGGATGATACGGCTGGAGTTAAATTCTTAATTGGATGGTGGCTTTGGTGCATATTTGTGACTGGAAGGGCTTGCAGAAGTATAGGGAGATGTGGGAGGTAGCCGGTGCTCAAATCCATGAAAGCATGGAGATTTCAGTCACAAAACCCACATGCCTGAATTTTTCAACATGTTAACTTCTGGAGGAGGCTCATCCTGAGCAGTGAAGGCTGGCCAGAAATATGCTGGGGATTGTAGAGAGTAGAGATTTTCAGCTGGTGGTGGCTCTGTTTGGGAAGGTGCTGGGCTCACCTGCCCTGGATGACTCATCTTTGCGTGGGGTCTGGGAAAAATTTTCAGTATATTTTTGGTTTTTCTTGTTGGTTTAATTCTAATAATTTTGTTATTCTACACTAGTTAGAAAATTAGGTTAGGGGTAATGGAAGTGTAATTAGGACTAAAGCATTTTTATCTTTGGAAAATTTTAGCCAAACTATAGTCAAAAGCACTTTCACTATGCCTCTCACAGTATACATTTCCACTAACTTACCCAATTGTTATTGAGGCACTGTGATTTATAAGTTTGTTAATAATTATGTTAAGATAAATTTGATTTTATAACACCACACCCACAATTAGAGTGTCAGCTGCCTTCCGTTATTGCCCTAAGGTCACTTCTTGTCCATTCCCAACTCCTACTTGGCAAAGTCAGTTCTGTTAAACAAATTTCAAGTTCTATTTTCTTTACCTAGTTTTATTCCTTTTTCCATACATCCCACATTGAGAAAGCTCTTTCTGACTGACTTCACTCAGCATGATGCTCTCTACTTCCATTCATATAGTGGCAAATTGCATGATTTCAGGTTTTTGTATAATGTAGAGTAAGAAATAGTGTATATCCAGCAGGATTTCTTTAGCCATTCAACTCTTCTTGAGCATTTTGGTTTTTTTCTTCAGATCTTGACTATTGAGAATAGTTCCAGTGAACAGAGGGGCACAAATGTCTTTTTTTTTTTTTTTTTTTATTAGTGAAAAACCATGAGGTACAGTTATAGGCTTACAAATTTTGTGCTTGGGTTTCAGTTATACAATGATCAAGTCCCCATACCTCCACCAGTGCCCGTCATCCATCCCCATGGGTCCCAGCATCCCCCCCCCTCATCCCCCCCCCCCCCCCGTCCCATCCTGCCTCTGTGGCAGGGTATTCCCCCTTGTTCTCTCTCTCTTCTTTTGGGTACTGTGTTTTGCAAGAGAGGCTTTGAGTGGCAATCATGTTTGGTCTATCGACTACTTTTAGCATGCTTCTCCCACCCTGGGAGGGCCCTCACAACACCCTTCATTTGGTAATCTCTTCTCTATCTGAGCTTCCTTTTCACCTAGAGCCTGTGGCTGGCCTTCCATTCATGGGGCAAAATTCCTGGTACTAATCTCAGCCATTCCTGTGTGTCACTCTCACTTTTTGTTGCTTTATGTTCCCCAGATGAATGCAATCTTTCTGTGTCTATCCCGCTCTTTCTGACTCATTTCGCTTAACATGATACTTTCCATGTAGTACCACTTGTATGTAAATTTCATAACTTCATCTTTTCTAACAGCTACATAGTACTCCATTGTGTAAATGTACCAAAGTTTCTTTAACCAGTCATCTGTTCTTGGGCACTCAGGTTTTTTCCAGATTCTGGCTATTGTAAAGAGTGCTGCAATGAACAAACAATTGCAGATGTCACTTTGACTATACCTTTTTGCCTCTCTGGGATATATTCCCAGGAGTGCTATAGCTGGGTCAAATGGCAGATCAAATTCTAATTTTTTGAGAGTCGTCCATACTGTTTTCCAAAAGGGTTGGACCAGCCGGCATTCCCACCAGCAGTGAAGGAGGGTCCCTTTCTCGCCACATCCGCGCCAGCACCGGTTGCTTTTGTTCTTGTGGATGTGGGCCAGTCTCTGTGGTGTGAAATGATATCTCATTGTGGTTTTGATCTGCATCTCTCTGATGATTAGTGATGTAGAGCATTTTCTCATGTGCCTTTTTGCCATTCGAATTTCTTCTTTGCGAAAGTTTCTGATCATTTCCTCACCCCATTTTTTGATGGGGTTGGGTGATTTCTTCTTGTGGAGTTTAACCAGTACCTTGTATATCCTTGATATCAACCACTTGTCGGATGTGTACTTGGTGAATATCCTTTCCCATTCTGTAGGCTGTCTTTGTATTTTGGTCACTGTTTCTTTGGAGGTGCAGAAGCTTCTTAGTTTAAGATAGTCCCATTTGTCTATCTCTGTTTTCACTTGCTCAGCCAGTGGCGTGACATCTTTGAAGATACCATTAGCTTCAATATCATGGAGAGTTTTGCCGACTTTGTCTTCAATAAACATTATGGATTCTGGTCTGATGTTGAGGTCATAAATCCATTTTGATCTTACTTTTGTGCATGGTGTTAGGCAGAGATCTGAGCCCACTTTTTTGCATGTAGCCGTCCAATTTTGCCAGCACAGTTTGTTGAAGAGGCTTTCCCTGCTCCATTTCACTTTTCTTGCCCCCTTATCAAAAATTAGATGATTATATGTTTGGGAGGAAATGTCAGTATATTCAACTCTGTTCCATTGGTCTGCAGCTCTGCTTTTGTTCCAGTACCATGCTGTTTTAATTATTACTGCCTTGTAGTAGAGTTTGAAGTTAGGGAGGTTGATTCCTCCCATTTTCTTTTTCCCAAGAATTGCTTTAGCTATTCGTGGGGGCTTATTGTTCCATATAAATTTCAGGAGTGTTGGCTCCATTTCTTTGAAGAATGTCGTGGGTATCCTTATAGGGATTGCATTGAATTTGTACAGTGCTTTGGGAAGTATTGCCATTTTGACAATGTTGATTCTCCCCATCCATGAACAGGGGATATTTTTCCATTTCCTCGTGCCCTTCTGTATCTGAACTGCCCTTTCCTCTAGGATACCCGGCTAGCCTCTAAGTTATGGAGTAAACCTCCTGGTGCTGATCTCACCTATTCTTGGGTATTAATCTCATATTTTGTTACTTTATATCCCCCAGATGAATGCAATCTTTCTATGCCTGTCCCTCTCTTTCTGACTCATTTCGCTTAGCATGATACTTTCCATATTGTACCACTTGTATGTAAATTTCATGACTTCATCTTTTCTAAGAGCTACATAGTACTCCATTGTGTATATGTACCAAAGTTTCTTTAACCAGTCATCTGTTCTTGGGCATTCAGGTTTCTTCCAGTTTCTGGCTATTGTAAAGAGTGCTGCAATGAACAAACAAGTGCAGATGTCACTTCGACTATACATTTTTGCCTCTCTGGGATATATTCCCAGGAGTGGTATTGCTGGGTCAAATGGGAGCTCAATTTCTAATTTTTTGAGAATCGTCCATACTGTTTTCCAGAAGGGCTGAACCAGTCGACATTCCCACCAACAGTGAAGAAGTGTCCCTTTCTTGCCACATCCATGCCAGCATCGGTTGCTTTTGCTCTTTTGAATGTGGGCCAGTCTCTGAGATGTGAGATGGTATCTCATTGTGGTTTTGATCTGCATCTCCCTGATGATTAATGATGTAGAGCATTTTCTCATGTGCTTTTTTGCCATTCTGATTTCTTCTTTGAGAAAGTTTCTGTTCATTTCATTGCCCCATTTTTGGATGGGGTTGGATGTTTTCTTCTTGTGGAGTTTAACCAGTAATTTGTATATCCTGGATATCAACCCCTTGTCAGATGTGTAGTTGATGAATATCCTTTCCCATTCTGTAGACTGTCTTTGTATTTTGGTCACTGTTTCTTTGGAGGTGCAGAAGCTTCTTAGTTTAAGATAGTCCCATTTATCTATCTCTGTTTTCACTTGCTCGGCCAGTGGTGTGGCATCTTTGAAGATACCATTAGCTTCAATGTCATGGAGGGTTTTGCCAACTTTATCTTCAATGTACCTTATGGTTTCTGGTCTGATGTTGAGGTCTTTAATCCATTTTGATCTTACTTTTGTACATGGTGTTAGGCAGAGTTCTGAGCCCATTTTTTTGCATGTAGCCATCCAGTGATGCCAACACAATTTATTAAAGAGGCTTTCCTTACTCCACTTCACATTACTTGCACCTTTATCAAAGATTAGATGATCATATGATTGAGGGGAGATGTCAGTGTATTCAACCCTGTTCCATTGGTCTGCAGTTCTGCCTTTGTTCCAGTACCATGCTGTTTTAATTATTACTGCTTTGTAGTACAGTTTGAAGTTCGGGAGGTTGATTCCTCCCATTTTCTTTTTCCCAAGAATTGCTTTAGCTATTCGTGGGGGCTTATTGTTCCATATAAATTTCAGGAGTGTTTGCTCCATTTCTTTGAAGAATGTCATGGGTATCCTTATAGGGATTGCATTGAATTTATACAATGCTTTAGGTAGTATTGCCATTTTGACAATGTTAAGTCTCCCGACCCATGAGCAGGGGATATCTTTCCATTTCCTCATGTCATCTTTTATTTCCTGAAGTAGCGTTTTGTAGTTTTCTTTGTACAGGTCCTTTACTTCCTTAGTTAAGCTGATTCCTAGGTACTTGATTTTCTGGGGCACAATTGTGAATGGGATTGTTTTTTTCATGTTGCTTTCTTCTCTTTCACTGTTTGCGTATAGGAAAGCCATGGACTTTTGGGTATTGATTTTATAACCTGCAACTTTATTATACGAGTCTATTGTTTCTAGGAGTTTTTTGGTGGAGGTTATTGGGTTCTCTAAGTAGAGTATCATATCATCTGCGAATAGTGAGAGCTTGATTTCTTCCTTTCCTACCTGAATGCCCTTAATATCTTTTTCTTGCCTAATCGCTATTGCAAGTACTTCCAGTACTATATTGAACAGCAGTGGAGATAGTGGGCATCCCTGTCTCGTCCCTGATCTTAGACGGAAGGCTCTCAGTTTTTCCCCATTGAGGATGATGCTTTCTGTAGGCTTGTGGTAGATGGCTTTAATTATGTTGAGGAAGGTCCCCTCTATACCCATTTTGGCTAGGATTTTCATCATAAAGGGGTGCTGGATCTTGTCAAATGCTTTCTCTGCATCTATTGATATGATCATATGCTTTTTATCTTTTCTTTTGTTGATATGATGGATTATTTTTATTGATTTTCAAATGTTAAACCATCCTTGCATCCCTGGGATGAATCGTACTTGGTCATGGTGTATGATCTTTTTGATGAGTAGTTGGATTCTATTTGCTAGTAGTTTGTTGAGGATCTTTGCATCTATGTTCATAAGGGATATCGGTCTGTAATTCTCTTTCTTTGTGGTATCTCTATCTGATTTTGTTATCAGTGTGATATGTGCTTCGTTGAAACTGTTCGGAAGTGTTTTTGATATTTCAATTTCGTGGAAAAGCTTAAAGAGCATTGGGAGTAAGTCCTCTTTAAAGATTTGGAAGAATTCACTAGTGAATCCATCCGGGCCAGGACTTTTGTGCTTGGGGAGACTTTTATTACCATTTCAATTTCCTTGGTGGTGATAGGTCTGTTCAGGTGTTCCAGGTCTTCTTGGTTCAGCGTTGGGAGTCTGTAGCAGTCTAGGAATTTATCCATTTCCTCGAGATTTTGATGTTCCGTCGCATAAAGCTTCTCAAAGTACTCCCTGAGGTTCCCCTGAATTTCTGTAGTTTCTGTTGTAATGACCCCCTTTTCATTTCTGATTCGGTTTATTAGGGTTTTCTCTCTCCCTTTCTTTGTGAGTTTTGCTAGAGGCTTATCGATCTTGTTAATTTTCTCAAAGAACTACCTCTTGGTTTCATTGATCTTTCAGATTGTTTTTTGGGTTTCCATCTCGTTAATCTCTGCTCTGAGTTTTATTATTTCCTTTCTCCTGTTCGGGTTGTGCTCCTTTTTTTGGTCCTTCTCCAAGCTCTTAAGCTGTGAGGTTAGGTTACCTATGTGGGCTCGCTCCTCCTTCCTGAGGAATGCTTGTAGAGCTATAAACTTTCCTCTTAACACAGCTTTTGCTGTGTCCCATAAGTGTTTTGGTAACTCGTGTTCTCATTTTCATTCGTTTCTAGGAATCTTTTGATTTCCTCTTTGATTTCCTGTCTAATCCACTCGTTGTTCAATAGTGCACTGTTTAATTTCCAGGTGTTTGATTTAGTTTTCTGTTTTTGTGTGTGATTTACTTCTAATTTCAGTGCATTATGGTCTGAGAAGATTGTTGATACAATCTCTATCTTCTTAATTTTATGGAGGCATGTTTTGTGGCTCAGCATGTAGTCTATCTTGGAGAATGTTCCATGTAAACTTGAGAAGAATGTGTGTTCAGCTTTTTGTGGATGAAGTGTCCTGTATATATCTACTAAGTCCCTTTCTTCCATTGTTTCCCTCAAATGAAGTATGTCCTTGCTAAGCTTGAGTCTGGTTTATCTATCCAGAGGTGACAAAGCAGTGTTGAAGTCTCCTACTAGTATTGTGTTGCTATTGATGTCTTTTTCCAAATCTATGAGTAGTTGTTTTAAGTACTTTGCTGGTCTCTCATTAGGTGCATATACATTTATTATTGTAAGTTCTTCCTGTTGTACAGATCCTTTGATCAATAAGAAATGGTCTTCACTGTCTCTTATGACCTTCTTCACTCTGAAATCGATGTGGTCTGATATAAGGATGGCTATCCCAGCTTTTTTCTGGGAGCTGTTTGCCTGTAGGATTGTTTTCCAGCCTTTGACTCTGAGTCTGTGTTTGCTTTGACTATTGAGATGTGTTTCTTGCAGGCAGCAGAATGTTGGGTTCAATTTTCGAATCCATCCTGCCACTCTATGTCTTTTAATTGGTGCGTGTAGCCCATTGACATTGAGAGAGATTATTGTTATGGGATTTTGTCCCATTGTTCTGTTAAAATTGGGTGTATTTGAGGGGCCTTTCTTGCCTTAAAGTAGCCCATTTAGTTGTTCTTTTAACCATGGTTTTGAGTCTATGAAGTTCCTGAGCTGTTGTTTGTCTGTGAAACTGTGTGTTGTTCCTTCTATTATGAATGAGAGTCTTGCTGGGAAAAGTATTTTTGGGGAGGCATTTATTTCATTGAGTTTTTTCACTATGTCCCACCACTGTTTTCGGGCCCTGAGGGTTTCATCAGAAAAATCAGCTGTGAATTTTAAGGATGCTCCTTTGTAAGAGATTTCTTTCTTCGATCTTGCTGCTTTCAGAATTTTGTCTCTGTCTAAGGTTTTGGTCATTTTGATCAGAATGTGTCTTGGGTCATTTTTATTCGGATTTCTTCTAGCTGGTATCCTTCGGGCCTCCTGAATGTGGTCACAAGTTTTCTTCAGCTCTGGAAACGTTGTAGCAATGATGTCTTTGACAGTTTTTTCTTCATCAAGATTTTCTTCCTGTACCTCTGGGACTCCAATCATTCTTATGTTACCCCTCTTGGCTTCATCACGATCTTCTCTTGCCATCTGTTCCCGAACTGTGAGTCTCTTTTCCGTTTTCTGCTCTTTTCTGGAGAGTCTCCGAACTTCATCTTTGAGCTAACTGATTCTGTTCTCAGAAGCTCTTACTCTGCTGCTGAGGCCTTCCACTGAGCTTTTCAATTTGCCTACGAGATTTTTCAGGTCTGACATTTCTGATTGCATTTTCCTCATTTCTGCCTTCAAATCCTCTTGTCTTCTATTGGCATTGCTTTCCCTTGTTTCTTTTAATTCCCTAAGCATCCTAAGTAGCTCCCTTCTGAATTCCTTGTCAGAGAGGTTGTCTAACACTACAGTACTGTTGGTGTCATCTGGGCTAGACTCTTCAATATGAAAGTTTGATGGGCTTTTGCGTTGCTTTACCATTGTGAGAGGTGTGGTTTAGTCCTTCACGTTCACTGTTACTATTCTGCTTGATATGCAGTGTGAGTTAAGATAGGCTTATGAGTTATTGGCTACTGTGTTTCTAGTGGCTGAGATAAAATAGAGAAGTTTCCATCTAAGAAGGTAGCTTATGGTTCCTATGGCATACGTAGTGGGAAAATAACTCGGCCGCGGCTCCGGAAAGAGTCCCTGGCACTGGGCAAAGAGTTGGGAACGTCTCCTGCTTGCAATGAGGAGCCGTTCAGCTTTGTTGCCCAGAGCTGGGCCTCCGTGCCCATCCTGCGCAGATCAGGGGAGAAAAACGGCTTTCTAGGAGCTGGATCTAGCTGCGCATGCCCAGAGAGGGTCCCAGGCCCTTGGGGGCGGGCTGTACCTGTTTGGAATTGGAGCCGTTCAGCTTTGTTGCCCAGAGCTGGGCCTCCGTGCCCGTCCTGCGCAGATCAGGGGAGAAAACGGCTTTCTAGGAGCTGGATCTAGCTGCGCATGCCCAGAGAGGGTCCCAGGCCCTTGGGGGCGGGCTGTACCTGTTTGGAATTGGAGCCGTTCAGCTTTGTTGCCCAGAGCTGGGCTTCCGTGCCCGTCCCGCGCAGATCAGGAGAGAAAAACCCATATTCTTAAATTGTCCATTAGATCCTACATGGTAAACTTTCTATTTTTAAATGATTTTATAAACAAAATAATTTCAGTTTCTTTATTACTTGTAAGTATCGTTATGTACTAATTTCAGTAAAATGCTTTGCAGAATTAATTACAAGTTTTCTTCCTTCTGATTTAATTTCCTGCTTTCGGTGAAGATATAAATAATTTGTGTTTTTATTACTGATATTTACTAAATACCTGCTATTTATGTAAAACTTTATTCTAAATTTATTTAATTAAGTAATTGCAAATATCGAGAGTTAAATATTACCAGTATCTCCATTTTATGACTGATTAAGCTAAGACACAAAGTCTTGAACTCACTTATCTGTTGTATACAGAATACTGGATAAGGTAATATATTGTAGTAAAGGTGGGATGCCTAGATCACCCTTGACCCCAGTGTTTAGAAAGCAGAAGGATGGGGAAAAAAAGATATCAAGCAGGGAAGAAGAGAATAGGAGGTAATGGGTGAACAATAATCAGGGCTTCAGTTTTACTTGTAATATGGGTGAGTGGTATAGCCATATATCCAAAACACAGACTCAACAACACTTAAAAACATGAGATATAAGTTGTACCACTGGAACTTTCTAATGTGCCTGTCAAGTTGACAGACAGAGATGGGGTGGAGATTGAGGGTGGGAAAAGAATATGGGAACATTGGTAGAGTGAAGTTTGCACTGGTGGTAGGAATGTTGTCGAAATAGTATGTACCTGAAACTCAACTATTGATAACTTTAAAAATTACAGTTCTTTGAAAACAAAGGGTGGGGCAGTGGGCAGGAAATGATTTGTTCAATATCATAAAACAAGAAAAAGTTAGAAATAGGGTTTGTCCCCAGAGTTATAAAACTAAAAATGCAAACTTTCAATAATTGCTAAATAGTATTAATGTTGGGATGGAGCAATAGTACAGCAGATAGGGCATTTGCCTTGCATACAACTGACGCTGTTTCGATTCCTCTGCCCCTCTCGGAGAGCCTGGCAAGCTACTGAGAGTATCTCGTCCGCACTGCAAAAGCCTGGAAAGCCACCCATGATGTATTTCATATGCTAAAAACAGTAACAGTAAGTCTTATGATTTGTTGTGAGATGTTACTAGTGCTCTAGTGCCTGTTTGAGCAAAGTGATGAACAACTGGAGCACAGTGGTACAGTGTTACAATATTAATGTCACGTTATATCATCTCAGTGAACATTGGTTTTTTTTTGGGGGGGGTGGAGTGATAAGGTGCAGTGGCACGTACAATGGTGCTTAGAGCTTCCTATGGCTCTGTGATCAGAGGCCTCTCCTGATGGTATTCTGGAGACCAAGTGATGTTAGAAATCAAATTAAGGTTGGCCCCAATCAAACCAACTGCTTTAGCTATTGAGCTATAACCTTGGCATCTCAGTGTGCTTTCATCAGGCATAGAACTTTACAATCTCCTCATATTAAAACTGGGATTTCAGACATAGTTGATCTTATGTGAGATAAGTATATGTAGAAGTTTTGAGAGTGCTAAAGCATACATAAGTTAAAATCGCATAGATGCTTAATAAAGTTTTAATTTTATCCTAAAACATTCTTTAAACAGAAGTGAAAAAATATGTGTCCGGTGCCATCTTACAGCACACAGCAGCGAAGAAAAAAACTGACTGGAGAGCCCCACAGCTCCCGAAGAATTCTCCAGACCCCATTTAGAGCCGATATCACGGAGAAGTCCCAGATAAGTAGGTGCTGTCTCCCCGCCTTCTCCAGATGAAATCCCAGTGACCATCAGCTTCTACAAGCATGGCTCTGGCATGCGGGTACCAGGACTATTTTCTGAACCATGCAGCCATGATATGCAAAGTGATCAATGGAAAGTAATGATCTAACACTTGTCCTTGAAAATCAGGTTTGAATGGTGGTGGGAAAATCTGAGCAAAAGATAATGCCCAACCGAAGTACATCTGGACTCTGTATTTAACTATGGTGCTATGCCGACCTGGGAGGGGTAGGGTGTCTGTCCCTCTGCCTGTCCCCGTTTGCAGCAGCAACATGGTGACCTGCATCTTTTAGCACCTAATGAACAGCCAGGTATGAGACTGCATTGACGAGATACGTGGGGCTTCATGGGATGGGGGTGGAATTGGCCCTGCTCCCTGCCATCCGCCATGACAATGCTCAGGAGTTGCCACCCTCAAACGCCTCCTCTGGATTCCGACCAACCATGATCCCAGAGGCACACATACCAATCTCAGAACCCAGGGGCTTCTGGCAGTAATACTTCTAGGTTTATTACTAAAATATCAGAAATCCAAATTTGTGTGGCCACTATTGTGGCCAGATGACATCATATGCTCTTCATAATCAGTAATAGAAAACAAATTATCTAATGATGTTTTTGTGGCAGGTCTGAATGTTGGGGGAAATTCCAAATAACAATGTTGGGTCTTTTGTCGTAATATTGAATGTGATCAATGTAGACAGAGAGAGAGAGAGAGTAAAGTGGAAATCTGCCACACAGGCGGGAGGTGGGTGGGAGGTGGGGTATACTGGAGTTCTTGGTGGTGGAAAATGTGCTCTGGTGAAGGGACAGATGTTTGATCATTGTATGACCTACTGAGACTTGAACTGAAAGGCTTTGTGACTGTTCTCACAGTGATTCAATAAATAAAAATAAATATATATATATGGACAGAGCAGAGTTCCAGCAGCCGAAGACCTCCAGAAACAGTCACAGCCATGCTGAGACTGCTCCCCACACATCCGGACAAGCCTCATGCATGAAGGAACCGGCAGGGGAACCCAGGCATGTGGGTCCAGGGGCTGAGATCTCCAAGCCTGCTCGGATCAGGACTGGGCCTTCTCCACCCAGATCCCCCATCTTCCAGTAGGTAGGTGTCACACATACCAGCTGCTGCCGGCACCAGGTTGGTCCCATCAATGGCCAAGACCCAGAGACTATAAAACCCAGCTCCCGGAAGCTCACAGCCGCAATTGCAGTCGTGTGACATCTTACTATCTCGTTCTTACTTTGGAGAACCTGGCAATCTACCAAAAGTATCCTGTCCACACGGCAGAGTTTGGCAAACTTCCTGTGTCGTAGTCAATATGCCAAATTCCTATAACAATGATGGGCCTCATTCTCCTAACCCTGAAAGAGCATTGACTATGGCTCTTTTAAAATCTCAGTGATAGGAAGAAGGAGACATTACTGGTGCCTGCTCAAGACAATCGACGAACAACGAATGATCATAATCGTGACATGTTTTGATTTATTTTAGTTTCCATTAAGTATCAAGCTGCAATAATGACAGGACAAAAATTTGAAAAAAAGATCTCAAATTAAACACAATACAATTAAAATAGTCAAGTTGATTCTACTTCAACTGGTTCGAACTTTCCATTCAATTTTTAAAATTATCATTATATTTTCAAATTTTATTTTATTGTAGTTGAGGTATCATGATTACAATTATGTCAATATTTATGCTTTTTGATACAAAGATTACTCACCTCCACCATTACTCAAGTGCAAAAGATTCTCCACCATTGTTTCTCCTTTTTAAAAAATAATATTGAACAATATTATTGTTATTTATTTACATGCATGTTGCTTAATTTTTGTTATTTATTTACGTGCTACATCATAGCCATGAACAAAGTTCTAATGCTCCTTCTCCATTATCTCAAGTTTTCTTTTCTCCCCTACTCCACCCTGCATTTAATATACTGAGATCAACTCTTAAACATATCTTAAGATTTGTTTCCATTGAATCATTTAATCTTTTGCTGTGCTTCTTCATACAGAAAGAGATTAATTATCTATTTGAGAGGATTAGATTTATACTCTGCACCAGATGAGTGATATTATCTGGTATTTGCCTTTTTCTTTCTTACATCACTAAACATGACTTATTCCAGTTCATTAGCGTTGCACAAAACTGCAACATGAAACTTTTCTCAGAACAGAGTAGTATTTCATTGTGCATGGATAACACAATCTTTATCTCTCATTTGTTATTGGGAACATATTTCCAGAGTTTGGATAGTGTGAATAATGGTGAAATAAATGTAAGTGTGAACCTGTTCTTTAAGATTAATGTTTTGTGATCTTGGGTAGCTTCCAAGTGTAATTTCAGGGTCACTTAGAAATTCTATTTTTATTTTTTTAGATGTCTTCAAACTATTCCCAAGAAGGCTGAACCAAGTAATAGTCCCACACAGCAGGGAATAAGAGTTTTTCTTTTTTTTCCACACCTCACAGCATTGTTTACAGATCTTTTGATGTAGACCATTCTTGAGAGTATGAGATGATACCTTTTTGCCATTTTGATTTTCACTTCCTTGATAATTAGTGATAGTGAACATTTTTTTCATACATTTGTTAGCCACTTTTATGTTGTCTTTGAGTAGGAATCTGTTAATATCTCCTTTTGATATTTTTTTGTTTTTGTTTTTGAGCTTTGAGAATGCTTTATATGTCTTGGATACTAGCCTTTCCTCTGATGTCTCATCTGCAAATATTTTCTCCCAATCAGTGGGGTGTCTTTTAATTTTAGGTTTAATTTCTTTGGCAATGCAGAACATTTTAGTTTGATATATTCCTATTTTTTTTTCTCCTTTTGTTTTCTTTGTTAATGTGGTCATAATATTAAAAACCCTTCTGAGGTCAAGACTTGGAGAGTCCTGCTTCTGTTTTCCTCAGTGTATTTTTTAGAAGAGCTTTTAATCCATTTATAATTGATCTTTGTGTATAATGTGAGATAGGAGACACTGTGACATTGTGTTATTCAACTTAAAACTATGTTATAAAACTATAGTAATCAAAACATTGTGATGCTAGAGAAATGCAGACAAATGACAGCTGGCTTTGGAATACAGAGCCAATTACCAAATCATTTGTGTTTGAAAAAGGTAAAAGAGGAAAAAAGACAAGACTAGAAAAGACAAATGGAATGTGGTGGAGGGTTTTGGGTTCTTTTGTGCTATGAGGGTGTAATGATTTTGTATAAGTATCATAAATTTTAACTCTATTATGATTTCCTTAATCATAAAAATTCTTTAAAAACTGCAAAAATAATTTAAAAAATTAACCTTTTCAGAACCAGACATTCAAATCAATGGAACATAATTAAGATATTAGAAACACATTCTCTGGCAAAAAAGCACATGAGAAAATGCTCTACATCATTAATCATCAGGGAGATGCAGATCAAAACCACAATGAGATACCATCTCACACCTCAGAGACTGGCCCACATTAAAAAGAACAAAAGCAACCAATGCTGGCGCGGATGTGGCGAGAAAGGGACACTCCTTCACTGTTGGTGGGAATGCCGACTGGTTCAGCCCTTTTGGAAAACAGTATGGACATTCCTCAAAAAATTAGAAATTGAGCTCCCATTTGACCCAGCAATACCACTCCTGGGAATATATCCCAGAGAGGCAAAAATGTGTAGTCGAAGTGACATCTGCACTTGTTTGTTCATTGCAGCACTCTTTACAATAGCCAGAAACTGGAAGAGACCTGAGTGCCCAAGAACAGATGACTGGTTAAAGAAACTTTGGTACATCTACACAATGGAGTACTATGTAGCTGTTAGAAAAGATGAAGTCATGAAATTTACATACAAGTGGTACAATATGGAAAATATCATGCTAAGCGAAATGAGTCAGAAAGAGAGAGATAGACATAGAAAGATTGCATTCATCTGGGGGATATAAAGTAATAAAATATGAGATTAATACCCAAGAATAGCTGAGATCAACACCAGGAGAATTACTCCATAACTTAGAGGCCAGCCGGGTATTCTAGGGGAAAGGACAATTCAGATAGAAAGGGGAACACCAAGTGGAGGGTGTTTGGAGGATCCTCCCAGGAGGGGAGATGCAGGTTGAAAGTAGACTGGACTGAACATGTTTGCCACTCAATGCCTCTTTTGCTGATCACAACACCCAGAAGGAGAGAGAGAACAAAAGGGAATGCCCTGCCACAGTGGCAGGGGGGGATGGGGGGATGGGGGGACGGGGGGGGAGGGATATTATCCTGGTGGTGGAAAATGGGCACTGGTGGAGGGATGGGTATTTGATCGTGGTATGACCGAGATCCAAGCACAAAAATTTGTAGATCTACAACTGTACCTCATGGTGTTTCACTAATAATAAAATATATAAATAAATAAATAAAAAAGAAACACATTCTCAGTTATTAAAGGAAAGCGTTTCATCAAATGACATTTGTAAAATGAATTGCTAACTTCAAAAAAGATCACTTGATCACTTGACACCCAGTTATTCATCGATTTGTTCGAGCAGGTGCCACTAACATCTCCATTCGTCCCTGTCACGTGCTAGTGTAGCCTAATGGCATCTGCTTGCTCCAGGAACATGAAGAGCCTCGAACCAATCTTTCAGGGTCTTAACAAAGAAGTCTGACCATCTCTTAGTGGGCGGCCACATGATCTTTTGACATCCTGTGGAATCCAGTCAGTAACGGCTTTAGTCAAGCGGTTGTCTCCAAATCACATTACGTGTCTAGTCCATCTGATTTTCGATGCCTTGGCAAATGAGACAGAGTCCCTGATTCTTGATCATCAACGAGATCGGAACTCTGAATTCTTACTCTCACTTGAGTGAAGCATAAGACTCCAAGCATAGCTCTTTTGATTCCTCTTTGGGAGATCCGAATAGTGTTCTCATCATGTTTTTGTAGGGCCCAGGTCTCTGAGGCATATGTTAATGCAGGAAGAATAGTGAAATCAAAGAGATGTGCCCAGAGCCAGAGGTTCTTCATCCTCTTACCTATTTCTTCGAAGCTCTTGAAGGCATTCCAAGCTATTCGCTTCTTCCTATGCAACTCAGGTGCCAGGTGATTTGTCATGTTGACTTCTCGACCGAGGTACACATAACTGCTGCATTCAGAGAGGTTCCTTCCATTGAGAGTGAATGGAATGTGAGGAATGAGTCCATTTCTCATAAACATTGTCTTCATGAGATTCAGCTGTAGTCTGACCTTTCCACACTCACGGTCGAAGTCGGCCAGCATTTGTGACACTTGGCTAATGTTTGGTGTTATTAAAACGATATCATCAGTGAAACAGGTGGTGTAATTGCAGACCTTCAATCTTCACTCCCATTCCTTCCCATTCCAGTCATCGCATGACGTTCTCGAGGAAGGCACTGAAAAGTTTCGGTGAAATGGTATCACACTGCTAAACCGCTCTCTTGACATCTATGATCACTTTTTTGTAGAATGGTGATATCCTGGTAGTGAATCCATAATACAGCTCACGGAAGATCCTGATGTATTGAGTTTGAACACCTTGTTTGTCTAGGGCTTTGATGACCGCTTCAGTTTCAACAGAGTCAATGGCCTTCTTTAAATCAATGAACGTTAGACAGAAAGGAATCTTGAACTCCTGAGAAGCCTCAATGAGCTTGGTTACTGTGTGACTATGGTCGATGGTGCTAAATCCTTTTCAGAATCCCACTTGCTCGCACAGTTGTCCTTCATCTAGTGTTCTGCCAATCCTATTCAGTATGACTCAAGTGAACAGCTTGTAGATGACAGACAATAGGCAGACTGGGCGATAGTTGCCAATGTCATGAATGTTTCCTTCTGTGTACAGTTGAACAGTCCTACCGGTTTTCCACTGGGATGGAAACTTGCATTCAGACAGGTAGTATGTGAAGAGCCAAGCCAGTGTATTTATATTGATGAGTACTGACAGCACATTCTTCAGGTATTCGGGTTTGACCTTGTCTGGGCTGGGTGCTGTTTTCTTCTTTACCGATGAAATGGTGTGTTGGATTTCGGAAGGGAGAACATTGTGAACAACATATCCATCCTGCTGAATTTGGTATGTGGGCAGGTGGATGTGGCTATCAGCGTGATTCGAGTAGAAGTCATGGATAATCTTCTCCATTGCCCTTCTGGAAGATGTGATAGATCCATCAGGACTTCGGAGGGCAGTCATCTTGGTCTTATAGTTGGCAAAAGACAGGCGGCATTGCAAATGCTTTTCTTGGCTTCTGCCGCATCTGCCAGAACTGCTGCTCTTATCTCTTTGAGGTCTTCCTTTATCGCTTCTCTGCTCTGCTTTTTGAGCTTGGACGTTTGCTTGTGGTTGCCTGAGACTTGAGTCAAGCCACATTGGCAAATGAGCTTTAGAGTTTTCGAAGAAAAGCATCTTTTTGTGGTTATCTCTCTCTTGGTGTTCTTCGCACAATCATGGAGGTGCTGAACCAGTCGATCATATTCTTTGTCAATGTTGTCAATAATGGCATAGTGCCAAAATGCCAAAGAGCTCCCAGTTGGTGGTCATTCTGGGAGTTCTCTTCTTGAACTTTGCAGCCTTTTCTCCCCGATTCGTGAAGTAGAATTTTGCACGAAGGAGACAGTGGTCCAGTCCGGTTTGGAATTTTGGGACATCAGCAACATTAGTCAGGCAAAACCATCGACTGAATATGATGTGGTCTATTTCACTGTGGAACCATCCACCGGGAGACGCCCATGTCCAACGTTTAGATTCGGCCTTCTGGAGCTGTGAGTTACTCTGGATGGTCTTGGTCAACATGTTGAAATCAGACAGTCTCTCACCCTGTTCGTTCCATTCTAGGCCATGGCCTTCAATGTGGAGTTCTTCAGCTGATCTTCTTGGTCCTATCTTGGCATTAAAATCACCAACAATGATCTTGTAGAAGGTGTGTTCTTTATAGATCTTCTCCTGCTCCATGTAGAACTTCTCAATTTCTTCTTCATCATAATTGGATGTTGGACAACGAAGATAGAAACTGCCAGAAGTGAGCCACATCTATTCAAGTGTAATCATCTGATTCGAGTTGTTAGGCATTTGAATGAATCAATGTTCATGGCCAAGTTCGTGTTGACAAGGACACTGACACCAAGGACACCTCTTTTGTCACATGTTCTGAGTAACAGTTCTTCTCCAGTGTAGAAAGTGGCATGATGTGATTGATGCCTTCTCATCTCTGTCAGACCAATGATGTTGTACTTGATCTTTTGCGCTTGCACCATCAGGTCCTCGGTGGATGCATCCGATGCCAGTATACGTGAATTCAAAGGTACAGACAGTAATTTTACTCCTTTGTTTCGGCAGCCTAGTTCAGCCTTGAGATTTTATCAGCCTCTTCTTCCTCCTCCACTACCCAGCTGCTGCCACAAGCCAGACCTCTTTCTGGATGCTCAGGCTGAGACTTCATTCATGAGTGAAGCCCCACAGAACCAGGTGAGTGGAACTTTATGACCTTGGACTCCAGGTTCAACGGGACCCGGAAACAGAGATCCTCTGCCTGTTCCCACCAATCTCCTGTGACCCAGGGATCACACCCAGAAGCCCCACCCTGCCGGTACCAGATAAATACCTTATTGGCTGACCTTCACTATCTCCACTACCTCCACTACCCAGCCGCTGCCACACTCCAGGCTGCTTTCTGGACAGATCATAAGACACTTAATACCTATCTTCCAAGATTACCGCACTGTAATTTATGGGGTTCAAATATGGTTTGAACCATGGGAACACCTGCATGGGTGATTAAAAGCCTCTATCCCTCTCAGAGAGCCTGGCAAGCTACTGAGAGTATCCTGCCCTCATGGAAGAGCCTGGCAAGCTATCCGTGGCATATTTGATATGACAAAACCAGTAAATACAATGGGACAAAACCAGTAAATACAATGGGTCTCATTCTCCTGACTCTGAAAGAGCCACCAATATGGCAGCATTAAGAAGGATGCAAAACAGATAAGAAAAGAAAAGAAATTGGACCATTGTACCACATCATACACAACATTTAACTTTAAATGGATCAAAGAGTCATAGATATTGGACCCAAAATTATAAAATGCATAAAATCATAGAAATATAGAAAACACCTCATGCAATTAACTTCACATAGATGTTTGTTGACTAGGCTCTGCTGTCAAGAAAAAACAAAAGCAAAAAACAACACAAGAGCTACATCAAACTAAAAATGTTGTACTGCAAAAGAAGTTAATTAAGAAGACATACTTTAAATGGGAGAAAATGCTACTACTATACACCTGATAAAAAGGTCTTATATACAACACATCTAAAGCACTCACAATATTCAGCAACAAAATCGAACAAACCCGTAAATAAAAGGGGAGAAGTACTGAATAAACACTTCTTCATACATATAGCTTAAAAGCACATTTAAAATGCACATTAATTGATTATCTGGGTAAATGCAAATAAAAATGGCAAAGAGATAGTGCATTCTATAAAAATGGCCTGTATCAAAAATGTCAAAAACAATAATTGCTGGTAATGACAAACAAAAAAGAATCCTTCATACACTATTTGTGGAAATGTAAAGTGACTTAGCTTCTATGAAAAACAGCGTGAAGAATTTTCAAGAAATTTGAAATAGAACTACCATATGATCCAGCAATTCCACTCTTAGCTTTATTTCCTAGTAACACTAAAACAATGATTTAAAAAATAAGTGCATCCCATGAATATTTTTATCCACATGTAAATGAAGATTACAGCAGGCCCACATCAGAATATGGCTGAAGGAAATAAGCGGCCTAATGTCTATAAGTCCTCATAGATAATTGCCGCCTTTATCACCTCCACTAATAATCTGGGTATTGTATTTATGCTGTAGATTGTGTGTCAACTGCTTTTTTCCTGCTTATGATACATGTAAATGTTATGTTTATTTCTTGATTTACAACACAAAAAGATTTCTTATTCCTATGTTATAACAACCCTCACACTTTAAAAATAATTCTTACTTTATTACATCTTTATTGAATGATTCCTTCCTAATCTAATAATATAGATTTTCTCCTATATTTTCCTATAATGAACTTACATTTTGGTTCATCTTGAAAAAGATATGGCTTTTTTGCAGGCCTGTTTACAGTAACAGAGCTCTGGAAATAGTCCAAATGCGCAATAGATAAGCGAATATATACAAAATGGAAAAAAAACACATTTTGTTGCAACACGGATAGAGCTAAAAGGTCAGGAGGATTTAAATAAATAACTGATGTCACTTGTGTGTGGAACAGAAAGCAAGAAAGATAATAGACAAAGTCTAATAAAAACAAATACTTTGGTGACAGGTCAGAGGTTACCAAGAAAGTGGATGGAAACGATCCTTTAGACAGTGGTAGACACATATTGATTTTATGGTGATATGAGCAGTATGATGGCATTGTACACTAAAATTTGTAGAACTTTACACTCTTGTAAACCAAAGTTAATACAATGAATAGAATTTTAAAGAATAATTTTCTGAAATTACTACTAAAATTTCCACCAGACCCAGAAATTCCATTTCTGAACAATTATTCCAATAATTTAAAAAAAATTTATCCTAAAGAGCATATCATTTTTGAATCAGAGAGTTTGCTCAATGTTTCCATACAGAAGGACCAGGGCTGATCTACATACCCAGATGGTTCCCTGAACACTACCCAGAGTAACCCTTGAGCAAATAACCACAAGTAACCAGGTATGGCTCCCTCACTCAAATGTGCACCAAGATATATTATAGATAACTCTTAAGACTGACAATATAAACAATATGAACAACATTACTATAGACATGGCTGTTGTATTAGAAAGATAATGGATTTGAGGTACTTTCATTGCTGTATTATTTACAATATACAAGATCTGGAAACAACCCAAGTACCAAAGAACAGACAAGTGGGTAAAGGAATTGTGGTTTAGACACAATATTTATAGAAAGTATGTGTTTATACACACAATGAAATAATAGTCTTCTATGAGAAAAGAGAAAATCTTGCAATTTTCTGAAACATGAATTCAATTGGAGGAAGTTATGCTAAGTGAAGTGAATCAGAAAGAAAGACAAACACCAGATAATCTTACTCATATGAAGATTATAAAAGAAATACAGCAAGGGATTAGATAATCCCTAGTAAAAACAACTCTAAAATATTATTAATAGACTGTGATTTGATGGTACGCAGGTTGGGTGTGGATCATGAGATCCTGACATTCTAGTAGTGGGCGTGGTGTAGTACTGTAAACAAATAAAAATAATATTGGTACTAATGTAAAAAATAAACAAAAAAAGAAAATCTCTCGGAAGAAGCTAATAACATGCATTCTTTTTAAAGCAAATTTTATTTATTTATGACACCATATAATTTCAGTAGAAAAGCGTTAAACCTTTATAGGTTTATAAGCTTCACCACACTAAAGATTTTATGTTATCACACTTAAAAGCTATTCTCTTTTCCCATTTTTCCCTCCCTTTTATGGTGATTGACTCAATTTTTTTCATATAGTCTAGAATATTTTGTTGCCTTTTTGCTGGTTTGCTTTCTTCAGTTATTAATATTCCATGTTTAAATGACTCAACCCCCATTTTCTTTTTCTTCCTGACTTTTTACACTTAGTATAATCATCTTATTACTAATTTATGTTTTCCTAAGAGAAAAAAAATTTATTTGTCTTAATACCTGTATAGTATTCCATTACATATCACTGTTTCTTTATCCAGCCATTCACTAATGAACCTTAGGTTAATTTTATATTTTGGTTATTGTAAATAGTGCAGCCATAAACATATGAGTGCAAATATCATTTTGATTTGTTTGATTTACTGTTTATCCTTTGGATAAATGCTTTTGAGTAAATTGTATTTCAATGTTCATGTTTTTAAATACTCATTTCATTTCGCTTAGAGACTGAACCATTTGCATTCCCACCAAGATTGTTTGATAAGTCTTTTTCTCCACATTATCACAAACACTTGTGTTTTCATTATTTTTATTTTTATACCGATCTTTTCACCGACCATTCTTTGTCAAAGTGTCTATTCAAGTATTTTGTTATTTTGTGTTGTTCTGTGTGATTATTTTATTTATTTTAAATATTAACATGTGATAGGACCTCTGGTTTACAAACATCCTTTCCTAATCCTTTCCCTTTTTATTTTTGTGTTCTTTCTCTCAAAAGATCAAAACCTTAAAATATGTGGACTGGTGCTCCACACATTTATAATATGGCAATAGTACAGCAGGTAGGGTGTTCTGTGTTGCACATGGCCAACTAGGGTTAGATTTCAGAGAGTTCAGAGCCAGAAGTAAACCCTGAATACTGTGGGGTATGACAAAAAATAGCATTTTAAGCATTTTAAAACCTTATATTTTATATAGTTCCATATATTTATTTTTAAGTTTATTTCCTGTGTCTGGTGTTTTGAGTCTCCAAATATATCACTGAGGTCAAAGTTCAGAATTGTGTCTCCTCAGTGTTCTGTTTATTCTGTTTCCATTCTCATATCCAATATTTGATTGCATAATATGTTGATGCTTTCTTTCTTTACTTTCTCCTTTCTTTCTTTCTTTCTTTCTTTCTTTCTTTCTTTCTTTCTTTCTTTCTTCT
Source organism: Sorex fumeus (assembly GCF_029834395.1). Taxonomy (NCBI): domain Eukaryota; kingdom Metazoa; phylum Chordata; class Mammalia; order Eulipotyphla; family Soricidae; genus Sorex; species Sorex fumeus. Next base: position 9,395,063 of record NW_026606066.1, read on the forward strand.
TTCTTCTTTTTCTTTCTCCCTTTATTTCTTGCTTGCTTACCCTTCCTTCCTTCCTTCCTTCCTTCCTTCCTTCCTTCCTTCCTTCCTTCCTTCCCTCCTTCCTTCTTTTATATATTGACTCAGATTAGGGTCGACTTTGTAGATTATGTTTTGCTGAGTTTTCTAGTCTTCATTTTTAAAAATTTAAATTTTAAGCACTGTAGTTTACAATACCATAACTGATAGCATTTTATATATAATGCATTCCCAACACCACACCCTACATCAGAGTGACATTTCTCTCCACAATTGTCCCAGTGTCCCCATCCCCATCCTGCCTCCTCTTTCTCTCTCTGTGGTGTGCTTCCTACTAAAAGCCAGTTTTCTATTTCTAGTGCTTTGGGGCATTGTTTTTTTCTGCAATTTTCTTATTTCCTTCCATGAGAGAGATCATTCTGTGCTGATTTCTCTTCTCTGACTAACTCCACTCAGCATGATACTTCCCAGATCCATCCAAGTGGCAGCAACTTGCATGACTTCATCCTTTTTAAAAAAAATAGCAGAATATCTTGCATTGTGTATACGTACAAATTTGTATATCCAGTTATGTCTTCTTGGGAACTTTATTGTTTCCAGATTTTTGATATTATGAATAGTGCAATTTTTTTAGAGTTTGAGTATTATCTTATGACCTTATTCTCCATATTCCACCAAATCTATAGACTTTTGGGTCCCCACCTTCAAATATGCAGATGTTTAGATTGATTAGGCACACTCTGGCAATAAACACGTGAGTTACTTAAAATATGTGTTTTATTTCTATGCTTTTAGGTGAATCATTCTCAGAAGGAGTCTTTTCTACCTTGTTTATTGGAAAATGCTTGGCGTATACACTATTCTGTTGCTTCATTATCCAGACTGACTGCCTTGCTGCTGGCATCTCATAGCACATTACATGATAGAACTATCTCTCACGTTTATATCAGAGGATAATCAGGTCTTACATTAAGTCCTATTCTTCTAAAATTGACTGATTTGTAATTTCTGGTATACATGCCACATTAAAAACATTTTTGTTATAAATGCTTCATTGAAATCTAGCAAAAAGTATGCCCAATTATTTTTTAATATGGAAGAACATTACATCTACAAGTTTAGGAAATATCTACCAAACAAAAAATAAACACAAAATTTATAATTTCATTTAAATGAGGATGAAAAGTTGGAAGGAAACTATATGTTATACATCTTAAGTCAAAGTATCTCTAAATATTCTTTCAGTGACATTTTTTGTAAAATATGAAGGAATCAGGTAATGGGAAATCTACAAAAGAATCAGAGTATAGCCCTAAGAAAATCAAAGTAAACACTAAGCAAATAGAATAAAGAAACTGAGGATGGGATATCTGATCTCAAAGAACCATCTGGAGGTAACTTAAGGAGGCAAATAATTAAAGGGAAATAAAGAACTGATGCTCAATGAAACACAAATCTGAGCAGAAATAATTCCACCAGGATCACTTTTGAAATGACTGTAAATTGAGAGGCTCTACTGAAACCCAAGGTGGCTTTTGACAGTTCACCCATTCACCCTGAAAGCAAACTTGCTCTAGATCAGAAAACAACCTTGAGTTGAGAAGGATTTGATCAGGGTTAGGACTGGTCTGAAGTCATCCACATCCTCAGTTCAGGGCCAATGTGCTTGTTGGCTGCTGTTACTCAAAGAACAGGTATACATTAATGTCTTCATTTAACAAGAGCAGTAACATAAAGATTCCAACCTGAGTCTTTCAACCAGAATTAAAGAATAAACAAGAATATAAAGATCATAAACATGCAGAATATTGAGCTTACTGAAGGAGTAAGAAATAGAAGGAAATTTGAATACTCTATTCCTTTATGAAATTAAAGGGATTATTTTATTTAACTCTGAAAAGACATTGAAAAATGTCTTTGAACATTGAGAGATTCAATGGAGTCTCAAATGATCAAAACACACCAAGGAGACAAATTACTTTGTATAAGGATCACTGAAAAATTCTTCTCCAAGCTAAGTTCTAGTAGTACTGTAGCACTGTCCTCCCGTTGTTCATCAATTTGCTCAAGTGGGCACCAGTAATGTCTCTATTGTGAGACTTGTTGTTACTGTTTTTGGCATATTGAATATGCCACAGGGAGCTTGCCAGGTTCTGCCATGCTGGCAGATACTCTCAGTAGGTTGCTGGACTCTCCAAGAGGGATGGAGAAATTGAACCCGGGTCAGCCGCATGCAAGGCAAATACCCTACCTGCTGTGTTATTGCTCCAGTCCTAAAGGCATCTAGAAATGCCTTTCACCATCTGAGCAGGTGGCCACATTTAGACACTCTGCTTGTTCCTCGCCTTTCCAACTGAGGTTAACCTTCCCAACTGACATTCCCAGTGGTTTTTTTGTAATGGCAAACAGTTTTCTCCCCCATTCAGATGCAGCAGCCGCCATGTCCACCCTCTACAATCTCAGTAGGTCCACTTCTATGTCTCCGGAACCACAAAGACAATAGAAGGTCCAGGCAACAGAATAATAGCAGCTGAGGAAAAGGTTGAGTAGCTCCAATATCGGATGTAGGAAACCTCTAGAAAACAACAGAACTGGAAAAAGTCTGAAAAGAAATGAACAGCACAGCACAGAACTACGGATTAATTCAAGAGGAGTAATATGAGATTTGTCTACGTTCCTGAGGAACAGGAAGGCAAGTTTCATGAAGAACATCTAGCTCAAATATCATAGATAAGAGTCTTTCCAAGTGGAAAATTGCAGGCATCAAGATCCATAAGGTACAAATGTTCCCAGTGAAAACAGACCCAGATAGAACAACTCTAAAACACATTATAATTAGAATGACAAAAGCCAATGGTAGAGACAGAATTTCAAAAGAAGCAAGATCGAAAATATAACTTACATACAAAGAAAAACCCATAAGATTCACATCAGATCTATCAAATGAAACTCTATAAGCTGAAAGAGAATAGTGGGATATAGTTGAAAAAACAAACAAAATTAAATCAAATGAACATCTTAGCAAGAATACTGTATACAGCTAGGTAATTATTGATATTTGAAAGGATACAAAACTTCATGAAAAAGAAACAGTTTCATAGCTTTGAAACCAGTTTTTCAAGAGGCATTAAGAGAGTTTCTTTAAATTAAAAGATAAGACAACGAAAGATAAAAATTAAGAAATAAAAGACAAGACAAACTTCGTAGTGTTTTACCTTTGAGTATGGCATTCACTTATGACAATTATGGTTGCTTTATACCAAATAAAGAGATGTCTGTTTATACATAGCATGCTAAAAATTATATGCTTTTTCAATAATAAATCAATTTTTAATTTGTATTTAATATGTTATATATATTTTGGTGACATTTTTACATTTATATAGATTTTTATTACAACATTTTACTTATTAATACAGATACTTATGCATTGTCTGTAACACAATATTTTCTAAAGTAAAGTTAATATTCCTTTTCTGAGTAAAACACACTTTTATAATTTTATATGGAGCGGTAGCACAGTGGGTAGGGCGTTCGCCTTACACGCGGCCAACATGGCCGACCCGAGTTTGATTCCTCCGCCCCTCTCGGAGAGCCTGGCAAGCTACCGAGAGTATTCGATATGCCAGACACAGTAACAACAAAGTCTCCAATGGAGACGTTACTGGGCCTGCTCGAGCAAATCGATGATCAACGGGAGGGCCTTTACCTTTACCTTTACCTTTTATAGTCCTATTCATATTTTTAAAAATTATTGTTAATTCTCATCTTTTCATACTTACTAAGTTGCATATTCAATGAGTACTGGCATGGAATTATTCACACTATCAAACTTTTTAATTTATAAAAAAAAGGTAAAGGCCCTCCCATTGATCGAACCTTTTTTTAATTTATACTCATAAAAAATATACAATATTTAGGAAAACTTTACCAACTTATAGATATAAAATTTTGTGGAAATTCTTTCTTTTTCTTTCTTTTTCTTTTTTTTTTAAATGTAGGAGTATTTGCTATTTATTCAGCCACTGATTAGGCTGATTCAATTGGGCATGAACTCCACCTTACTTTTTTTTCCCCTTTTTTATAATTTTATTTATTGAATTACCGTGAGAGCAGTTCCAAAGCTTTTGGGTTTAATTCTCTGTCATACAATGAAATAGCAGTCCCTTCACCAGTGCCCATTCTCCACCACCAAAATCCCCAGTATACCCCCCATCCCACACCCTCCTTTTACCTGTGGGGCAAATGATTTCCACATTACTCTCTCTCTACTTTGATTACATTCAATATTTTGACACCAGACCCACCATTATTATTTGGGATTTTACCCCAACACTCAGATCTGCTGAAAAGGCAACAGTAGACAATTTGTTTTCTATTGCTGGTTATGAATAATGTAAGTTGTCATGTGGCCGCAGTAGTGGCTGCGTGATTTTGAAATTCTAAAATTTTAACAATTAAATCTCGAGGGATTTCTGCCAAAACCTGCTGGGTTCAAAGATTTGTTTCTGAGTCTCTTGGATCATGGACACTAAGCAGTTTGATCTAGAGCCAGAGAGGCCATTTGTGGGTGGCGACTTGGGGTCTCGTTGGGGCAGAGAGGAAAGGGCCGGCTCCACCCCCATCCAATGAGACCCTACGTGTTTTTGTCCTTGTTGGCCCAAACCTGACTGTCCAATGCCCTCTGGAGGATGGCGGCCACCGAGCCACCAAGGGGAAGAAGGCGAAGGAATAGCACCCTTTTCCTCCCTGGGGTGGCCTGGCGACAGTAACCTACTTCGGGCTCCAGACACATTTCTGCCAAAAGCCACCGGGTTTCAAGATTTGTTTCTGACTCTCTGAGATCATGGTCATTAAGCAGCTTGATCAGGGGCCAAAGAGGCCATTCATGGGCAGTGACTAGGGTCTCATTGGGATGGGGAGGAAAGGGCCAGGTCCACCCTCATCCCATGAGGCCCTGCATGTTTTATCACTGCAGGCCCAAATCTGACTGTCCCATGGCCTCTGGAGGATGGTGGCCACCGAGCTGCCAGGGAGAACAGGCCAAGGCATGAAACCTATTTCCACCTGGGGTGGCCCAGCACCAGTAACCTACTGCAGGAACTGGACGCATTTCTGCCAAAAGCCACTGGGTTCTGAGATTTGTTTTTAAATCTCTTGGATCATGGCCGTTAAGCAGCTTGATCAGGAGCCATACAGGCCGTTTGTGGGTGGTGACTCGGGGTTTCAATTGGGGCTGGGAGGAAAGGGCTGGCTCCACCCCATCTCATGAGGCCCCATGTGTCTTGTCACTGTGAGCCCAAACTCGACTGTCCAATGGCCTCTGGAAGATGGTGGCCACTGAACCACCAAGGGGGAGCAAGCGGAGACCAGACGTATCTCTGCCAAAAGTGCTGGGTTCCGAGATTTGTTTCTGAGTCTCTGGGATCATGGCTGTTATGCAATTCAATCAGGAACCAGGGAGGCCTTGCCTTCAATTATATAGCTGAGCTGGAGGTGGTTTGTCGGTGTGTCTCCCACATACCTAACTTTTGGCTGTTTACTTTCTTGGTAAACTTTGCCCCATGTTTTTGGGGTCTGGCCAAATTTGGGGCAATTTTGGAGTATCTGGAAGTCTAAAGATGCCACTAGGCTCCTGATGTACTTACCTTACAAGTACAGATTGACCTGCTGGGTGGCCCCATACCTCCTTTTGTGGAAATTCTTGAGTTTAGCTTCATTCATCTAAACATATGTAGATGTTCCTATCTCCACAATACATAAGAAAGACACTAGAAACAATAAATTGATTGCATTATCATAATCTCTAGACACTGGAGCTTCCAGAAACTATCTCAAACAGCTATGTAACTAGGTATTTTTTAAAAATAGAAGATTGGGGGCCAGAATGATAGTACGGGGGTAGGGTGTTGGCCTACTGGGATTCAATCCTTGGCATCTCATATGGTTCCCCAAGTAGCACCAGGTGTAATTCCTGAGTGCAGAGATAGGAGTAACCCCTGAGCTTCACCAGCTGTGACCCCACACCCCACCCCCCACCTCCCTCAGAAAAAGCAAAAAATAATTAAAAGTAAAAAAAAAAGAAGATTGATTTATTTTAAAAAAAAACAAGAAGAACAAGGTAAAAGGAAAACCAAATAATGACGAAAATTTAAATGGGAACAGGGAGGTAGCTTAAATTAGAGAAGACATGTCTTACCTGCATAAGGCTCTCAGTTTGAATCCCTGAGCAACACAGTTCCTGAGTACAGCCATGGTGAGCCTACTGATCCGTAAGTACCAGTGAGAAATATAGAAATTTCTCCTCTTTCTTGACTATCAGGCCCTCTGCAACAGAGCCAACCAGGATCAGGATGGCTCCAGGCCTCTGAGTTTATCTTGGGGGAAAGTTAAGACAAGAAAAGAAGGAAATAACAGAAGGAAATTTGCAAGAAAACAAAATAATTGCCCCTTTTGCAGACCACAACACCCAATAGGAGAGAGAACAAAAGGGAATGCCCTGCCACAGAGGCAGGGTGGGATGGGGGGAATGGGGGGTAGAAGGGATACTAGGATCCGTGGTGGTGGGAAATGGGCACTGGTGGAGGGATGGGTATTTGATCATTATATAATTGAAACCCAAGCACAAAAATTTGTGAGTCTACAACTGTACCTCATGGTGTCTCACTAATAAAAATTTAAAAAATTACAAACATAACAGAAAAATAAAAAAACAAAATAAAACACTTTTAATAGATAAACTTGGAATTTAAACTTTTAGGGGATAGCTTAAACAAGAGATAAAACAGTTAAAAGGAAAGTCTAAAGAACTAATCAAGGATTAATTAAATGTGAAACAGTCAAGACAGAAGCACAATAAAACTTGGAGTTGAAGAGTATGAGAATCAAGACAAAGAATAATGTACTTGGATTATTTAACACACTCATCTAAATATATAAACAGAAGAACACAATTTAATGAGAGCCGATAGTCAAGAAAAGGGAGAAATTTCTAGAAATGATAATGAAAGGTCTTAGATATGTAAATCAAAAATATAACAATCCGGATGGATAAAATAAAACTGTAACATTGTAGCTAACAGAGATAGCAAGAAAATATTCACTGTCATGGTCACGGTCCTCCTGTTGTTCATCGATTTGCTCGAGCAGGCCCAGTAACGTCTCCATCATGAGACTTGTTGTTACTGTTTGGCATTTTGAGTACAACAGTGATAGCTTGCCAGGCTCTGCCGTGCGGGCGAGATACTCTCGGTAGCTTGCCGGGCTCTCTGAGAGGGGCGGAGGAATCGAACTTGGGTCAGCCATGTTGGCTGCGTGCAAGGCAAACACCCTACCACTGTGCTATTGCTCCAGCCCAGCAAGAAAATATTAAAATAAAAAAAAAACAACCAAGGGAAGATAAAAAATCTAAAGATTTCTAAAGAGTAAATATTTAATGGGCTGGAACGATAGCACAGAGGGTAGGGTGTTTGCCTTGCACGTAGCCAACATGGCCAACCCGAGTTCGATTCCTCTGCCCCTCTTGGAGAACCCGGCAAGCTACTGAGAGTATCTCGCCCGCACAGCAAAATCTGGCAAGCTACCCGTGACATATTCGATATGCCAAACACAGTAACAACAAAGTCTCAAAATAGAGACGTTACTGGGCCCGCTCAAGAAAATAGATGAACAACGGGAGGACCGTGACAGTGACACAATTTAATGAGAGCTGAAATATTAAATTAACAGTGAAATATTAAATAAAGAATATATAGAAATAATTCTTTAAAATCTTTAATGTATTAAAAGAAAGTGTTCTTTACCTATAATAAAAAAGCTCTTATTTCCAAATTTACTAAATACATTTTATAATAGAAATTCATTTATCACTAGTTTTTCACTAAAAGATCATTTAAAGTACCAAAATTAAGAAGGAAAAATGCAATCTGATTCAGAGATGCAAAAATGGTAGTTAATAGAAGAGTGGATAATATTGTTTTTACAAAATAATCTTTGTTTTATATTTAATTTGTATGTTTAGAAGACAAAATCAAAATACTGGTAACAATAGCTTGCAAACAAAAGTTTTCAAATCAAGACAAGAAAAATGAAGGAAGTTGGCATACAAATGTAAAAGGCTTAAAGAACAAAATAGTTTTTTTCCTACAAAAACGGAAATTCAAGAAAAGGACGAGATGAAACAGAAACAATAATCAGGGGGAAATAAGAAGCAAACCTGCATTGAAATAAAAACGTGTAACTTTTTTTTAAGATCAAAATATCAATCTAGACACATTTACAAAAACACATTAACTCTCACACTCTTAGTCTGATTGGTAGGCAAAAAAAAAAAAAAAATCAAATTCCAGGAATTAGAATTTCAAAAAATACTTAACAAAAAAATCTTACCAAAGAAAGACATTTTGAATTATTCTAGTGGTATATAACTTGTTTCTCTATTCTTTTATTTTTATAAATGGAACTTGATTCTGTTTTAATTTAATCTAAGTATTCTTGACAGTCTCCTGCCCCTGCCCCTGTGCCTGGCTGTTCCTCACCCGGGTCCCTTGGAGGGGAGTGGGTTAAGCTTTCCTCCCCGCCCTGGCCAGGGCCCCGACAGCCGAAGACCTCCAGGACCAGCCACCACCATGCTGAGACCACTCTCCGCACACATGAAGGTACTGACAGAGGGACAAAGCCACGCGGGTTCCGGGGCCGAGATCTCCAAGCCTACTCGAATTGGAGTCGAGCATCCTCCACCCAGATCCTCCAAATTCCAGTAGGCGGGGGTGTAATCCCATCAGCGGCCAAGACTCAGAGACTATAAAATCCAGCTCTCGGAACCGCGCAGCCACGAATGTCTTATCAGGACATCTTTTTATGACATCTTATCTCATTCCTACTTTGGACAAACTTGCAGGCTATCGAATGTAGCCTGCCCACAGGGTAGAGTCTGGCAAACTCCCCGTGGCGTACCAAATATGCCAAATACCAGTAACAATGATGGGTCTCATTCTCCTAAAGAGCCTTGAATATAATCTCAGGGCTAGGATGAAAGAGACGTTACTGGGGCCTTCTCGAGGCAATCGACGAATAACAGGATGATGAATGAAAAAATGAATGAATGAACTTAACCTGTGGATTGTTTACCTGCAAAATCTGAAGTCTAGAGAATAAACAATATGTATTATAATATTGAGAAAGAACTGCTTTTCTAAATAAACTATTCTATTAATACTGCATTGATCTCAGAAAGCAGAGATGTTTTCACAAATTAATGCCTAAAAAAGAAAAATTCCTCTGATAATCAAAGACTCAGGAAAAAAATGCCTCTACTAAAATTTAAATATTAGTTTACAGTGTAATTGGTTTAAATTAACCATGTAAATATATTAAATATTTATTATTTTAGGTATTAGAAATTGCAGTTTATTATATAAAATATTTTTTTAAGTTAAGTACAAGTTTATTACAAAAAGTTCCCTAAGGTCTTTTTTAGTATAAGAAAACAATAAAAGTTCTCTAAACTGCTAAAAACAATATGTTTGAGGAAGTGAGTAGGATTCAATTGGGAACATTTTAAACTTGAATTAATAAAACCATAAAAATTACTTTGTTACTGCCAGGCAACTATGCTCATGAACATTCTCATTTGAGGGCATTTGCTAATTTTTGTTTCACTCCTGGTAAAAATATTCCTTGCTCTGGCACCTCACAAGGATATTTTGGTTTTATAAACCTGACATTTTCAAATTCTTTTGTTTCCAAAATCAGCCCCAAAGGCACATGTATCTATTGCTTTCAAAAATGACTGCCAATTTTTTTTGTCTGTTCCTCGCTTAATGATGCATGCACAAAATTTCAGTTTTGTTAAGGCAAAAATGTCAATAAATATCTTTTGGACCATTTTGAATGTGAAATTCTTTCCCTTACAACAGCAACAACTAAAACCTCCAGCTAAAATACATGGGTTTTAAAAATACGCCCTCAAACAGTAAATCAGCATAGAAAAAATGCAAACATGATCAGTATTAAACTCTAAATATTTTTCTGAAAACAAGAAACATTAGCTGAACACTGACTGGCCTACCATTGCTAATTTAATAGTATCTTTTATACCAAGACAAGTTTATTTTCCATTTCCAATAACAGAAAGGAGAGAAACTCATTTATTATAACTGACCTTTTAATTCTGAATCAAAATCTAAGTCTCTAAAGATTTTTAATACCATCAAAACAATATGATTACTATAAATTTTCCCATTAGTTTCTGCACCCAGCAATGTTCAAGGGTTCCTACTAGCTCTGCACTCAGGAATCTCTCTTGGCAAGCGCCTTACCTACTGTGCTGTCTTTCAGGTCCCCTGATTGCTATTAGTTTTCAACAGCCAACTGCTTGATACTCAAATGAACCTGAATTTCAGACAGCATTATTCGATCCTTTGTAAGACAAAAAGAAAAATGTGTGGATCAAGACGTTGTAACATACATACACAACGGAATTTTATGCATTGTTAGAAAGAATGAGATCATACAATTTCCCATTACACCGACAAAGCTAGAGGACATAAAAGGGAGTTAATTCAGTCACTAGAAAAGGGATAGATACTCTTTTCTCTCATATATGTGGGATATAAATATATATGGTAAGGTATCAGCAGATGGCCAAAGACAACAGAATTGGACAACATTGGAAGCTAGTAGAAGAACTGAGTTTAAAGGAGTTAGGGGTGGAGGGTTGGAAAGTGAGGTCTTTTGGCTAGGGAAGCAGCCCAACTGTTGTTGGGTATGGTGTTAGAACATGTGTGCATAAACTTAATATCAACAGCACTGTAAAAAACAATTTTTTACCTCAATAAAATAAGTAAAAATGTAAAAATAAATAAAAAGCAGGTATATAGAATAGGAGCAAAAACGCAGTGGATAACTTGCCTTGCAAATGAGCTACATGGGTTCAATCCCCAGCACCATGTATCGTCCCTTAACTCACACTACAGTTGAGTCCCAAGATCAGAGCTAGATAAAAGTTCTGAGCAAATCCAGTGTGATCCCAAAAACAAAAAACAAAAAAAAAAAAAGAAAAGAAAAAGAAATAAAAGGTACAATCTGGGGAGGAGGGACACCTGAAAGAGTGACTACAGAGATCATGGGAGTAGAGAGAATTGAGAGGTAGAGTAGGGGAACAGAGGAAACTTCTTTTTGACGGCCAACACTTCAGCAACGTGTAAATCAGGATCACACTTTGAAAGTGTTGGAATAATTAATACTGAAAACAAGTAAGTTTACCGCCTAATCAGGACGCAATTCTATTCAAAAATTACTGAGAACTGAATCTGGAAAAAACCTGAGTGCCCAAGAACAGATGACTGGTTAAAGAAACTTTGGTACATCTACACAATGGAGTACTATATAGCTGTTAGAAAAGATGAAGTCATGAAATTTACATACAAGTGGTACTACATGGAAAGTATCATGCTAAGCGAAATGAGTCAGGAAGAGAGGATAGACATAGAAAGATTGCATTCATCTGGGGGATATAAAGTAACAAAATAGGAGATTAATACCCAAGAATAGCCGAGATCAGTACCAGGAGGATTACTCCATAGCTTAGAGGCAAGCCGGGCACTCTAGGGTAAAGGACAGCTCAGATAGAGAAGGGAGCACCAAATAAAGGGTGTTTGGGTGTTTGGAGGATGCTCCCAGGAGGGGAGATGCATGTTGAAAGTAGACTATGGACTGAACATGATTGACACTCAATGCCACTGTTGCAGACAACAACACCCAAAAGGAGAGAGATAACAAAAGGGAATGCCCTGCCACGGAGGCAGGGTGGGATGGGGGGATGGGTGTGGGAGGGATACTGGGATCCATAATGGTGGAAAATGGGCACTGGTGGAGGGATGGGTATATGATCGTTGTATAATCGAAACCCAAGCACAAAAATTTGTAAATCTACAACTGGGGTTTCACTAATAAAAATTTTTTAAAAAAATTACTGAGAACTTTCTTCTGAAGACACTTAATATTTTTCATGTATTTAACAAATTTTTCACCAATATGACAGCGTTGAGAATGATGAGGAAGGAGAGGCTGATAAAATCTCAAGGCCAAACTAGGCTGCCAAAACGAAGAAAGACAAAAGTGATTGTACTTTCAATGCACACATCAGATGGGTCCATCGAGAACCTGATGGTACAAGCGCGAAAGATCAAATACGACATCATTGGTCTCACCGAGACAAGAGACAAGAACACATCAATCACATCATGCCATTTTCAACACTGGAGAAGAACTGTTCCTCAGAACATGCAACAAAAGAGGCGTCAGAGGCGTTGGTGTCCTTGTCAACACAAACTTGGCCATGAACATTGATTCATTCGAATGCCTGACAACCCGAATCAGATGATTACACTTGAATAGATGTGACTCATTGCTGGCAGTTTCTATCTTCATTGTCTACGCACCAACATCCAATTATGATGAAGGAGAAATTGATAAGTTCTACATGGAACTGTAGAAGTTCTATAAAGAAGACCAAACCTTCTACAAATCATTGTTGGTGATTTTAATGCCAAGATAGGACCGAGAAGATCAGCCGAAGAACTTCATATCGGGACCTATGGCCTAGAATGGAACGAACAGGGTGAGAGACTGTCTGAGTTCATTATGTTGACCAAGACCATCCATGGTAACTCACAGCTCCAGAAGGCCGAATCAAAACGTTGGACATGGGACTCTCTCAGTGGACGGTTCCACAACAAAATAGGCCACATCATATTCAGTTGACGGTTTTGCCTGACCAATGTTGTTGTTGTCCCAAAATTCCAAATGGGATTGGACCACCGTCTCCTTCATGCAAAATTCTACTTCACGGAGAAGGGAGAAAGGGTTACAAAGTTAAAGAAGAGAACTCCCAGAACAACCACCAATTGGGAGTTCTTTGGCACTTTTGCAGCAACATGGGAAGATGCCATTGTTGACAACATTGATGAGGAATACGATCAACTGATTCAGCACCTCCATGATTGTGCGAGGGAAGCCAAGAGAGAGATAGCCACAAAAAAAAACAACTGTCTTTGAAAACTCTTGAGCTTATTCGCCAGCGTGGTTTGGTGCATGTCTCAGGCAACCGCAAGTGAATGTCCGAGCTTGCAAAGCAATGCAGAGAAGTGATAAAGGAAGACTTCAAAGAGAGAAGAGCAGAAGTGCTAGTAGATGTGGCAGAAGCCAGGAAAAGCATTCATAATGCCCGCCTGTACTTCACCAACTACAAGACCAAGATGACTGCCCTCTGACGTCCTGATGGATCTATCATATCTTCCAGAAGGGCAATGGAGAAGATTATCCATGATTTCTATTCAGATCTCTTTGATAACCACGTCCACCTGCCAACATACCAAATTCCACAGGATGGATATGACATTCCCAATGGTCTCCCTTCCGAAATCCGACACAACATTTTGTCAGTAAAGAAACAAACAGCACCCGGCCCAGACAAGGTCAGACCAGAACACCTGAAGAACCTGCCGTCAGTACTCATTAATACGCTGGCTCGACTCTTCACACACTACCTGTCTGAATGCAAGGTTCTGTCCCAATGAAAAACCAGAGGACTGTACTACTGTACAAGAAGGGAGACATCTACGACATTGGCAACTATTGCCCAATCTGCCTATTGTCTGTCATCTACAAGCTGTTCACTCAAGTCATACTGAATAGGATTGGCAGAACACTAGATGAAGGACAATCATGCAAACAAGTCAAGTTCCAAAAGGATTCAGCACCATCGACCATATCCGGATGATAACCAGGCTCATGGAGGCTTCTCAGGAGTTAAAGATTCCTCTCTAACGTTCATTGATATAAAGAAGGCCTTTGATTCTGTTGAGATGGAAGCGGTCATTGAAGCCCTAGCCAATCAGGGTATTCAAACTCAATACATCAGGATCCTCCATGAGCAGTATTATGGATTCACTACCAGGATCTAACCATTCTATAAAGAAGTGATCATCAATGTTAAGAGAGGGATTCGGCAGGGTGGTACCATTTCACCAAAACTCTTCAGTGCCACCCTCGAGAACAACATATGACGATTGAAATGGGAAGGAATGGGAGTGAGGATTGATGGTCGGCAACTATACCACCTCTGCTTTGCTGATGACATCATTCTAATAACACCAAACATTAGCCAAGCGGCACACATGCTGGCCGACTTCAACCATGAGTGTGGAAAAGTCGGACTACAATCTGAAGGTCGGACTACAAGCTGAATCTTACGAAATCAATGTTTATGAAAAACAGGCTCGATCCTGAAGCTCCATTCGCTCTCAATGGAATGACCATCTCTGAATGCAACAGTTATGTGTACCTAGGTCGAGAAATCAACATGATAAATGACCTGGCACCTGAGTTGCACAGGAAGAAGAGAGCAGCTTGGAATGCCTTCAAGAGCATCGAAGAAAGAGCTAAGAGGACAAAGAATCTCCTGACTCTGGGCACATCTCTTCAATGTTCCAATGTTCTTCCTGCATTAACATACGCCTCAGAGACCTGGGCCCTACGAAAACAGGATGAAAACACTATTCAGGTCTCCCAAAGAAGAATAGAAAGAGCTATGCTTGGACTATCACGTTTCACTCAAATGAGAGAAAGAATCTGGAGTTCTGACCTCCCTCTACGATAGAGAATCAGGGAAGCTGTCTTGTTTGCCAGGGCATCGAAAATCAGATGGGCTGGACACGTAATGAGATTTGGAGACAACTGCTGGACTAGAGCCATTACTGACTGGATTCCACGGGACATCAAAAGACCGTGTGGCCGCCCACCTACAAGATGCACAGACTTTTTTGTCAGGATCCTAAATGATCGGTTTGAGGCTCTTCATGTTCCTTGAATGAACAGACACCATTGGGCGACACTAGCACGTGACAGGGACAAATGAAGATGTTACTGGTGCCTGCTTGAGCAAATTGATGATTAAGAGGAAGTCAAGTGATCAAGTGATCAAGTGATCTTATGCCTCTTTCTGTGTTACTCAGAGTCTCTTTAGAAACACAAGGGCTAGCAGAGAAATATGAAGTTCCAAGAGCAGTGTTTCTCAAAGTGTGATTCCTTGGCTTACTTGGTGAGACTATCTTGGGGAGCTTGTTTAAAAGGAATATCCTCAATCCCATCCAGGCCTGTTCAACAAAATCTTTATGATCAAATGCCTAGGAGTCTGAATTTTAATAAGTTTCCAAGTGATTCTTTTTAATATGTTTTAAGTTTAATGTTGTTCTTGGTGTTGTTGTTGTTGTTGTTGTGGGGTGGGGGCAGAAGTTCTGGAGACTTATTCCTGGCTCTGAGCTCCTGGATAATGCCTGTTGATTCTCAAGGGATCATAAGGGATGCTAGAAATTGAACCCAGTCAGTCAGAGGCGAAGCAAGTGCCTTCCACTCTCAATTCTCTGTATTATCTCTCCAGCCCCAGATTCAAGGTGATTCTTATGGCAGCAAGCCAGCAGTTGTCTGAGTATTGCCTTTCAGAACCACAATCTTAGCTCATGTCTAGTCCAGGGAGTCTTGTGCATGACTGCTCACCCACATCCTGTTTTTAATCAGTGGTTTGTCTATAATTTTAAACTAAAATAAAATTGTCACACACAGTGGTGAGGAAATTACAACTGTCTTCAAGTTCAGTAAGTAAAGATCAAATTTAAAAATTTTAAAAAAGTAAGTGAAGATCAAATCTGCATCCATTACCTTCTTTATTTTGCCTACCTTTATTAAGAAAACACTACAAAACTTCATTAATAGATTATTTAATGGTGAAGAATGTAGTTCACATAATTAAGTAGTTTTAGAATATTAAATTTCTATCTAATTTCTTTCTTTCTCCAGTTTAGCTAAAGTAGTGATGAGGTTTGAAGATACATTGGCAGAGTAACTCTACATTCTGTACATTTGAGAACAAGACAATTACATTGTAATTTTACCCTCCAGATAGTGTAAATAGAAATAGTGTTTTCTCATTTCCTCTCTGGCATTGTGGATTTATTAGTGTTGAAGATTCAGGTAGGAAACAACTATGGTCAGGATGGAAGCCAGTTTCTTCAAACATCCTTTAGAAAAGAAAATGTGTACTAAGCAAATTTTGATCATTCATCTGTGCACCAGCATTCATTAATGTCAAATTTGTAATCTGACCCTAAAACTATTAGACTATATTTGCCAAATTGACAGTTTAAAAAATAGAGGAAATCTTATTTCTAATTACATATGCTTTCATTAATAATTTTATAATATCCCTTATTACAATCTGACTTAATGTCATGAAAAAAAGCTATTTTCACTCTTTCCTTAAGTGATACACACACACACACATATATATATACATCACACATATATATATACATATATATATATATATATCCTTTCTAGCTCCAGTCTGAATTAAATGATCCTTAAAATAGACTCTTAAAGTATATCAGCTACCTTTAACTTAATATTTTCATATACTCTATACGTATGTTTTTGACACAATTCTAAGTATTAATATGAGGAATTTTGGAGTTTCTGACAGTTCCCATTAATTTGAATTGGCTCCAAATTGTTCATTGAACTGGATAATAAAGAGACAAATGAAAATTAAACTTACATGCTCTGTTGCTTATCAAAAAGCTTGCCTCATCAATAAGTGACTTTTTTAATCTGGAAACTGCAGAAATATAAGAAGGAAGGAAAATTGGATGCAACACCAATGATGAGTTCAGTCATATGCCAAGGAAAGACTAATAGACCACAATGATATCACAAAACAAAGCTCTACCATTGTGTATTTAGCAATGGAAGGTTTCCTTTTCAGTCTTTCAGGTTTGGAAACATGACACTGTTAACTAACACCATTATTATTTTTTTATATATATTTTCTGGAGCAATAGCACAGCAGTAGGGTATTTTGCCTTGCGTGCAGACAGCCTGGCCGAGCTGGGTTCGATTCCTCCACCCCTCTTGGAGAGCCCGGCAAGCTACTGAGAGTATCTCGCACGCAGGGCAAAGCCTGTCAAGCTACCTGTGATTAAGGATATATAATATCAATATGCCAAACACAGTAACAACAAGTCTCAAAATGGAGACGTAACTGGGCCTGTTTGAGCAAATCGATGAACAATGGGAGGACAGTGCTACAGTGCTTTATCTGTATTTTCTCTTTGATTATTTTATTACTTGTGTTATGCAGTTATAATGTATATTTATTTTTATTTATTCTGCTAAAGACAGTCTTTCATACTATATTAATTCACATTTTAAAGGGTTTTATTAAAGCATCAGTCACTAAGTCTTCAAATATAAGCTTGCTTTAATTTTACTCATTTTTTATTTTTAAATCCTTAAAGATTGGGGTCAGAGCAATAGCATAGCAGCTAGGGCATTTGCCTTGCACGCGGCCAACCTGGGTTCGATTCCTCAGCCCCTCTTGGAGAGCACGGCAAGCTACCGAGAGATTAGGTCCACACAGCAAAGCTGGCAAGCTACCCGAATTCAATATGCCAAAAAATAACAAGTCTCACAATAGGGACTCTACTAGTGCCTGCTTGAGCAAATTGATGAACGGGAGGACAGTGCTAAAGTGGTATCCTTAAAGATCATCCATTTGATATAAATTGGACATTTTATTTCTCTCCACTCTATGCTTAGTAATTCTCTCTCCCCATCAAGGGATAATTTTTTTCTTAAAATAATGTAGATTTTTCCATCTATAAATGTGTTTTGTATGATGCTATGTATGAAGATTTATTGTTTCGATGACAATGTCTTTAGAATAAAATTGTGCCTATATTTAAATCTTGTGAGTCAATGTTAAGATGCTGGTATTTTTCTATTTTTTATTTTTATTTCTTTCGTCAACTTCAGGTTTATTTTTAAAATATTTTAGGGGCTGCAGAGATAGTACAGTGGGTAGGATGCTTGCCTTGCACACAGCTGACCCGGATTTAATCCCATATGGTCCCTTGAGCCCCACCAGGAGTGATTCCTGAGTGCAGAGCCAGGAGTAAGCCCTGAGAACATTCTGGTAGGCTTTCTCACAAAAAACTAAAAACTGAACCAAAAACCTTTAGAACAGTTTTAGACATACCAAAAATTATGAAGATAGTGGTACAAAGAATCATATATAACTATTTTATTTCTTGTATGTTTGAAATTTTATATGCATTCTGTGTACTGTTTATAATTAATAAAATAATACTGATATAATATTAACTACATTCCACTCTTCTTTTGTAATTTCATTTACTCAATATATTTTATGTTTCGGGACGCCACCCTGATTACCAAATTATATTAAGTCATCATGTCTAGTTAGATATCTTTTGACTGACAATTTTTTTATTAATTGACTTGTTTTTGACAGTTTAAGGAAATATCAGTTAGTATTTTATAAAATGTCTCCCAGTTTGAATAGTCTCATGTTTCCTAATTATTAAATTCATTCAGAGATAAAGTATCATTCAAAACTCATTTTACCACAGATACATGTTCTCAACATAATCTGTGATTACAAATTTAATACCATGACTTTAATAACATGGTTTGAATTTTTTTGCAAGCATATCTGTTTGGCAATTATTTTTTTCTGTCTTTTCTTTTTTTTTTTTTTTTTTTCAATTTTTTTTTTCCCTTTATTTTATTTTATTTTTTTTAAAGTTGTAGATTTACAATTTTTTGTGCTTTGGTTTCAATTATACAATGATCAGATACCCATCCCTCCACCAGTGCCCATTTTCCACCACCATGGATAATATCCCTCCCACCCCCATCCCCCCATCCCCCCGTCTCTGTGGCAGGGCAATCCCCTGTGTTCTCTCTCTCCTTTTGGGTGTTGTGGTCTGCAAAAGAGGCATTGAGTGGCAAACATGTTCAGTCCATAGTCTACTTTCGACATGCATCTCCCCTCCTGGGAGGATCCTCCAAACATCCTTTATTTGGTGCCCTTTCTCTATCTGAATAGCCCTTTCCTCTAGGATACCCGGTTGGCCTCTAAGTTATGGAGTAATCCTCCTGGTGCTGATCTCAGCTATTCTTGGGTATTAATCTCATACTTTGTTACTTTATATCCCCCAGATGAATGCAATCTTTCTATGTCTATCCCTCTCTTTCTGACTCATTTCGCTTAGCATGATACTTTCCATATTGTACCACTTGTATGTAAATTTCATGACTTCATCTTTTCTAAGAGCTACATAGTACTCCATTGTGTAGATGTACCAAAGTTTCTTTAACCAGTCATCTGTTCTTGGGCATTCAGGTTTCTTCCAGTTTCTGGCTATTGTAAAGAGGGCTGCAATGAACAAACAAGTGCAGATGTCACTTCGACTATACATTTTTGCCTCTCTGGGATATATTCCCAGGAGTGGTATTGCTGGGTCAAATGGGAGCTCAATTTCTAATTTTTTGAGAATCGTCCATACGGTTTTCCAGAAGGGCTGAACCAGTGGACATTCCCACCAACAGTGAAGGAGTGTCCCTTTCTCGCCACATCCACGCCAGCATCGGTTGCTTTTGTTCTTTTGAATTTGGGCCAGTCTCTGAGGTGTGAGATGGTATCTCATTGTGGTTTTGATCTGCATCTCCCTGATGATTAATGATGTAGAGCATTTTCTCATGTGCTTTTTTGCCATTCGGATTTCTTCTTTGAGAAAGTTTCTGTTCATTTCATTGCCCCATTTTTGGATGGGGTTGGATGTTTTCTTCTTGTGGAGTTTAACCAGTATTTTGTATATCCTGGATATCAACCCCTTGTCAGATGTGTATTCGGTGAATATCCTTTCCCATTCTGTAGACTGTCTTTGTATTTTGGTCACTGTTTCTTTGGAGGTGCAGAAGCTTCTTAGTTTAAGATAGTCCCATTTATCTATCTCTGTTTTCACTTGCTCGGCCAGTGGCGTGGCATTTTTGAAGATACCATTAGCTTCAATGTCATGGAGGGTTTTGCCAACTTTATCTTCAATGTACCTTATGGTTTCTGGTCTGATGTTGAGGTCTTTAATCCATTTTGATCTTACTTTTGTATATGGTGTTAGGCAGAGTTCTGAGCCTATTTTTTTGCATGTAGCCGTCCAGTGATGCCAACACAATTTATTAAAGAGGCTTTCCTTACTCCACTTCACATTACTTGCACCTTTATCAAAGATTAGATGAGCATATGATTGAGGAGAGATGTCAGTGTATTCAACCCTGTTCCATTGGTCTGCAGTTCTGCCTTTGTTCCAGTACCATGCTGTTTTAATTATTACTGCTTTGTAGTACAGTTTGAAGTTCGGGAGGTTGATTCCTCCCATTTTCTTTTTCCCAAGAATTGCTTTAGCTATTCGTGGGGGCTTATTGTTCCATATAAATTTCAAGAGTGTTTGCTCCATTTCTTTGAAGAATGTCATGGGTATCCTTATAGGGATTGCATTGAATTTATACAATGCTTTCGGTAGTATTGCCATTTTGACAATGTTAAGTCTCCCGACCCATGAGCAGGGGATATCTTTCCATTTCCTCATGTCCTCTTTTATTTCCTGAAGTAGCGTTTTGTAGTTTTCTTTGTACAGGTCCTTTACTTCCTTAGTTAAGCTGATTCCTAGGTACTTGATTTTCTGGGGCACAATTGTGAATGGGATTGTTTTTTTCATGTTGCTTTCTTCTCTCTCACTGTTTGCGTATAGGAAAGCCATGGACTTTTGGGTATTGATTTTATAACCTGCAACTTTACTATACGAGTCTATTGTTTCTAAGAGTTTTTTGGTGGAAGTTATTGGGTTCTCTAAGTAGAGTATCATATCATCTGCGAATAGTGAGAGCTTGATTTCTTCCTTTCCTACCTGAATGCCCTTAATATCTTTTTCCTGCCTAATCGCTATTGCAAGTATTTCCAGTACTATATTGAACAGCAGTGGAGAGAGTGGGCATCCCTGTCTCGTCCCTGATCTTAGAGGGAAGGCTCTCAGTTTTTCCCCATTGAGGATGATGCTTGCTGTAGGCTTGTGGTAGATGGCTTTAATTATGTTGAGGAAGGTCCCCTCTATACCCATTTTGGCTAGGGTTTTCATCATAAAGGGGTGCTGGATCTTATCAAATGCTTTCTCTGCATCTATTGATATGATCATATGCTTTTTATCTTTTCTTTTGTTGATATGGTTGATTATGTTGATTGATTTCCGAATGTTGAACCATCCTTGCATCCCTGGGATGAATCCTACTTGGTCATGGTGTATGATCTTTTTGATGAGTAGTTGGATTCTATTTGCTAGTAGTTTGTTGAGGATCTTTGCATCTGTGTTCATCAGGGATATCGGCCTGTAATTCTCTTTCTTTGTGGTATCTCTGTCTGCTTTTGGTATCAGTGTGATATTTGCTTCGTAGAAACTGTTTGGAAGTGTTTTTGATATTTCAATTTCGTGGAAAAGCTTAAAGAGTATTGGGAGTAAGTCCTCTTTAAAGATTTGGAAGAATTCACTAGTGAATCCATCCGGGCCAGGACTTTTGTGCTTGGGGAGACTTTTTATTACCATTTCAATTTCCTTGATGGTGATAGGTCTGTTCAGGTATTCCAGGTCTTCTTGGTTCAGCCTTGGGAGTCTGTAGGAGTCTAGGAATTTATCCATTTCCTCGAGGTTTTGATGTTCCGTGGCATAAAGCTTCTCAAAGTACTCCCTGAGGATCCTCTGAATTTCTGTGGTTTCTGTTGTAATGACCCCCTTTTCATTTCTGATTCGGTTGATTAGGGTTTTCTCTCTCCCTTTCTTTGTGAGTTTTGCTAGAGGCTTATCGATCTTGTTAATTTTCTCAAAGAACCAGCTCTTGGTTTCATTGATCTTTCGGATTGTTTTTTGGGTTTCCATCTCGTTAATCTCTGCTCTGAGTTTTATTATTTCCTTTCTCCTGTTCGGGTTGTGCTCCTTTTTTTGGTCCTTCTCCAAGCTCTTAAGCTGTGACGTTAGGTTACTTATGTGTGCTCGCTCCTCCTTCCTGAGGAATGCTTGTAGAGCTATAAACTTTCCTCTTAACACAGCCTTTGCTGTGTCCCATAAGTTTTGGTAACTCGTGTTCTCATTTTCATTCGTTTCTAGGAATCTTTTGATTTCCTCTTTGATTTCCTGCCTAATCCACTCGTTGTTCAATAGTGCACTGTTTAATTTCCAGGTGTTTGATTTAGTTTTCTGTTTTTGTGTGTGATTTACTTCTAATTTCAGCGCATTATGGTCTGAGAAGATTGTTGATACAATCTCTACCTTCTTAATTTTATGGAGGCATGTTTTGTGGCTCAGCATGTGGTCTATCTTGGAGAATGTTCCATGTACGCTTGAGAAGAATGTGTATTCAGCTTTTTGTGGATGAAGTGTCCTGTATATATCTACTAAGTCCCTTTCTTCCATTGTTTCCCTCAAATGAAGTATGTCCTTGCTAAGCTTGAGTCTGGTTGATCTATCAAGAGGTGACAAAGCAGTGTTGAAGTCTCCCACTAGTATTGTGTTGCTACTGATGTCTTTTTCCAAATCTATGAGTAGTTGTTTTAAGTACTTTGCTGGTCTCTCATTAGGTGCATATACATTTATTATTGTAAGTTCTTCCTGTTGTACAGATCCTCTGATCAATAAGTAATGGCCTTCACTGTCTCTTATGACCTTCCTCACTCTGAAATCAATGTGGTCTGATATAAGGATGGCTACCCCAGCTTTTTTATGGGAGCTGTTTGCCTGTAGGATTGTTTTCCAGCCTTTGACTCTGAGTCTGTGTTTGCTTTGACTATTGAGATGCGTTTCTTGCAGGCAGCAGAATGTTGGGTTCAATTTTCTAATCCATCCTGCCACTCTATGTCTTTTAATTGGTGCGTTTAGCCCATTGACATTGAGAGAGATTATTGTTATGGGATTTTGTCCCATTGTTATGTTAAAATTGGGTGTATTTGAGGGGCCTTTCTTGCCTTAAAGTAGCCCATTTAGTTGTTCTTGTAACCATGGTTTTGAGTCAATGAAGTTCCTGAGCTGTTGTTTGTCTGTGAAACTGTGTGTTGTTCCTTCTATTATGAATGAGAGTCTTGCTGGGAAAAGTATTTTGGGGGAGGCATTTATTTCATTGAGTTTTTTTACTATGTCCCACCACTGTTTTCGGGCCATGAGGGTTTCATCAGAAAAATCAGCTGTGAATTTTAAGGATGCTCCTTTGTAAGAGATTTCTTTCTTCGATCTTGCTGCTTTCAGAATTTTGTCTCTGTCTAAGGTTTTGGTCATTTTGATCAGAATGTGTCTTGGGGTATTTTTATTCGGATTTCTTCTAGCTGGTACCCTTCGGGCCTCCTGAATGTGGTCACAAGTTTTCTTCAGCTCTGGAAATGTTGTAGCAATGATGTCTTTGACAGTTTCTTCTTCATCGAGGTTTTCTTCCTGTCCCTCTGGGACTCCAATAATTCTTATGTTACCCCTCTTGGCTTCATCACGATCTTCTCTTGCCATCTGTTCCCGAATTGTGAGTCTCTTTTCCATTTTCTGCTCTTTTCGGGAGAGTCTCTGAACTTCATCTTCGAGCTCACTGATTCTGTTCTCAGCCGCTGTTACTCTGCTGCTGAGGCCTTCCACTGAGCTTTTCAATTCGCCTAGGAGATTTTTCAGGTCTGACATTTCTGATTGCATTTTCCTCATTTCTGCCTTTAGATCCTCTTGTCTTCTATTGGCATTGCTTTCCATTGTTTCTTTTAATTCCCTAAGCATCCTAAGTAGCTCCCTTCTGAATTCCTTGTCAGAGAGGTTGTCTAACACTACAGTACTGTTGGTGTCATCTGGGCTAGACTCTTCAATATGAATGTTTGGTGGGCTTTTGCGTTGCTTTACCATTGTGAGAGGTGTGGTTTAGTCCTTCACGTTCAGTGTTACTATTCTGCTTGATATGCAGTGTGAGTTAAGATAGGCTTATGAGTTATTGGCAACTGTATTTCTAGTGGCTGAGCTAAAATAGAGAAGTTTCCATCTAAGAAGTTAGCTTATGGTTCCTATGGCATATGTAGTGGGAAAATATTTCGCGGCCGCGTTAGCGGCCGCGGCTCCGGAAAGAGTCCCTGGCACTGGGCGAGGAGTTGGGAATATCTCCTGTTTGGAATTGGAGCCGTTCAGCTTTGTTGCCCAGAGCTGGGCCTCTGTGCCCGTCCCTCGCGGCTCAGGGGTTGAAAACCGGCTGTCTCGGGGCTGTTTCTAGCTGCGCGTGCCCAGAGAGGAACCCAGGCCCTTGGGGGCGGGCTGTACCTGTTGGAATTGGAGCCGTTCAGCTTTGTTGCCCAGAGCTGGGCCTCTGTGCCCGTCCCACGCGGCTCAGGGGTTGAAAACCGGCTGTCTCGGGGCTGTTTCTAGCTGCGCGTGCCCAGAGAGGAACCCAGGCCCTTGGGGGCGGGCTGTACCTGTTGGAATTGGAGCCGTTCAGCTTTGTTGCCCAGAGCTGGGCCTCTGTGCCCGTCCCACGCGGATCAGGGGTTGAAAACCGGCTGTCTCGGGGCTGTTTCTAGCTGCGCGTGCCCAGAGAGGAACCCAGGCCCTTGGGGGGCGGGCTGTACCTGTTGGAATTGGAGCCGTTCAGCTTTGTTGCCCAGAGCTGGGCCTCTGTGCCCGTCCCGCGCGGATCAGGGGTTGAAAACCGGCTGTCTCGGGGCTGTTTCTAGCTGCGCGTGCCCAGAGAGGAACCCAGGCCCTTGGGGGGCGGGCTGTACCTGTTGGAATTGGAGCCGTTCAGCTTTGTTGCCCAGAGCTGGGCCTCTGTGCCCGTCCCACGCGGCTCAGGGGTTGAAAACCGGCTGTCTCGGGGCTGTTTCTAGCTGCGCGTGCCCAGAGAGGAACCCAGGCCCTTGGGGGCGGGCTGTACCTGTTGGAATTGGAGCCGTTCAGCTTTGTTGCCCAGAGCTGGGCCTCTGTGCCCGTCCCGCGCGGCTCAGGGGTTGAAAACCGGCTGTCTCGGGGCTGTTTCTAGCTGCGCGTGCCCAGAGAGGAACCCAGGCCCTTGGGGGCGGGCTGTACCTGTTGGAATTGGAGCCGTTCAGCTTTGTTGCCCAGAGCTGGGCCTCTGTGCCCGTCCCACGCGGCTCAGGGGTTGAAAACCGGCTCTTTTTCTGTCTTTTCAATGTTACAATCTTTGAAATAAAGACTCCACCTACGCGTAAGGAATGGAGAGTTACATCTTATCTCCTGGAGGGTGAAAAATGTCTACATAAATTACATGTAATTCATTTGCATATAATTGTGTCTTTACCATTTAAAATTTATTGGTCATCTAAATATGAATTTATGCACATTACATTATATTTCATATTATAACATTGTATTCTTCATTTGTTGTCCATTCTGGTACATATTTAATCATGGAGACTCAAACAATAGGCTTTTGCATCTCTTTACTATATTTCAACTATGTGAAATTTTGTTTATTTTTATATTTTTTATATTCTGTAGCCACAAAATACTTCAGGTTTTCCTTGTACATTTCCTGTTTGAATTCTAGAATCAGTGTTTTCTCTAAATTTTTTTCTCTGTTTTTTATAGTGGAAAATAGTATTAGGATCCAAGACCATAGTGCTTGCTGTATTCATTGCTACAAGGATCTCTAAGCCGACAAAGATAATGTATGTATGCTAACCTGTTTATACAAAATATCAGTGGTTTCTTTGTGTAATTCCTGTATCTATATTAAGCTAATATTGAGTGTAAACTGATGTCTCCAATATTACTCCATTTTCACATGGATCATCCTAGCCTCTTCCCCGGCTTAACTGTAAACCCTATTCCAATAATGAGAAACAAGACATCTAGCATTACCTACTTATTTATTAATAGTCTAGTTCCCATATATATAAATAGAAGTTTATGTATCAAAATGGTTAATTGATACTCTCATTGGAAATAATCTTTTCAACTGTAGTACACATGTATACTTCTATTTTATCTTAAATTTTATAGACTAACTTATTTCCCAAGTCACTTAGTCAGCTCCTTTTTCTTCCACTTTGTTAAGTAAGTTGTTGTATATATTAGTAACATAATTAAGTTGTCATATTTCACTTTCCATGCTGGGATCCCCCAATCTTCTCAGTGGGTTTTTACTAATTTGCATATATTGAGTCATATATTCTCTGTGCTGTAAAGTTCTGTGGGTTTTGACAAATGCACAGTATAGTGTATCCACAATTACAATATTATGCAGAATAATTTTACCATTGTTGCCTTGATCATCTCAAACTGTCATCACAAAATTTCAAGGACTACTAGTCTTAAGCACAAAGCTTTTTTATTTCTAGTAAATCACACCACCTTTATGACTTAAACTAAATTATTAACTAACTTCAATTACATTAATGCTTGGTGGTCATTATAATATAAATTGTGGGATCAAAAATGGGGACATAAAATATAACTCCATAACATTTTTACCTGAAACCTCACCAAAACTAAACATGCACATCCTTTGGGGGGTAAAGAGATTACATAGTGCTTGCTTTACATATGGGTTCAACCCAGTTCAATCTCCAGCATCCTGTATGGCCCCCACAAGCACTGCCAGTAATTCCTAAGTGCAGAAACAGGAGTAATCCATGAACATTGCCGATGGGTATGGTCCAAAAATAAACAAATATACAAAAAATTCATGCCTTTCTCACATACAAAATATAATTCTTTCATCCTAACTATCTCCAATATCCTAAGCAGTTTGAAATATAATGTCAAGTCTCATTTCAATATCACATACTAAGATATGAATGAGTTTTAAATTATGATTAATTCTGAGATAACATCCCCCTGCAGCATTAAACCAATGAATCCAGACAAGTATTTCAGAACAATAAGATAGCTTTCACCTTTCAAAAGGGAGGAATCAGAGTGAAGAATGTAGTGACATGTCTTAATAAAATACAAAAACTAGTAAAGTAAAATCCAGTAGATTTTAAGGTTTAAAAAGTCTTTGGTTAAATGATCCACCTTCTGGAGCCATCTGGGTAGGAATAAAACCAGATGCTATCCAGAGAAGCAAACTAGCCTGTAAAAAGTCAAAAGTCTCACTCTTTAAAAACAGTGTGTGGGAGTCAGTGTACAGAGGCAAAGGGGAGCGACGATGCATTCAGATCATCTCTAAATTATCTTCAGTCTCATGGCCCCTTATTTTAACCCACATTCTTTCTGTTCACTTAATAACATGTTTTCTCTCTTCTTGCAAGCCTGAAAATATTTCAAATATTTATATTCTAGATCCTTTTTGCCTAACAATCAATTTTACAAATGTCTCCTCTCTTATTTACCATGAGCACTACAGAGAACCTAAGTCATACCTTTAATATCTTGCTTAATTTTCTCCTCTGATACATATTCAATCTTATTGCCCACAAGTTCAACCTTTCAGAAAATGACATGACACAGTTTAGCCAAGTTCTTTGCCTTCTTAAAAGAAGAATTGTCTTTATAGGACCAGAACAATGAAATAGTAGGTAGGGCATTTTTCTTGCACGTAACCAACACAGATTTGATTCACAGACATCTCATATGCTCCCCTGAGCATTGCTGGGAGGATTTTCTGAGTGCAGACCCAGAAGTAACCCCTTAGCACTATAAGGTTTGACCCCAAAACCAAAAATCAGAAATAACCAAAAAGAATTGTCATTGCTTTATTATCCAATACCATGTTCCCTATTCATTTAATAGCATACCAAAAGCACTTTAATGAAGCACTTTAGTGCTTCTTTTTCTAATAACATTGTCTCTGATCATTTATGTATTCTCTAATAGGATGAAGTCTTTCTTCTAGCACTCCTCCTTTCTTTCTTAAATCTCACAATATTCACTTTTAATATCCATATTCATACCAACAAATAGCCTAGTGCTTTTACAGCAAGCTCCTCAAAATCCAGTACCTTTTACCATCAATTAGATCCAAAGCTTCTTTCTCGTTTTAAGATATTTGTAAAGACGCTACCTCCTCTCTATACCAAAGTCTGTATTAGTCAGCAAGCCATAAACATTACCACATAATGGGTAGATTGAACAAAAGAATTTTTTCTCACAGGTCTGGAGACTAGTAAGTGCAAGATCAGGGTTTCAGCAAAGTTCAGTTTCTGGTGAGCGTGCTCTTTCTGTCTTAGCAAATGACTGCTTCGTCCTCGAGTGGCCTTCCCACCTTCAAGCCTCTGCTGGGTAATCAGCCTCCAGAAATGTGACAAAAAAGAGTTTTTTTCCCCCCCCGCCACCTCATTTGTGGTACTTTAGAAGACAGCCCAAATGGACTAAAAAAACTCTAAAATTCACCAATGCCATCCATCTGTTCAATCTACACACATAGACAGCACACACACACACACACAGACTCACACACTATATCCACACGCTGAAACTAGTGATGTCTTTACTACTACTATAGTGTTGCCTTTTCCAGAATAGCATAAACATGGAATCGTACAGTACATAGTCTTTTCAGTCAATCATTCTTAGGAACATTGCATCGAAGATTCTTCTCTTTTTTATCCCATACTAGCCCATTTTAATAGCTGAATTTCAAGTACACCATTGCTTTTTAATTCATTAGCCTATAAAAGGGCATTTTAATTACCTTCAAAATTTATTTAGAGTAAGACTGCAACAAATATTTGAATGTGGGTTATTTGGTGGACATATATTTTCACATCCTTTGGGTAAGCACTTAGATATGTGATCGTTGAATCATATGGTAAAACTATCTCCAATTTTTGTTAAAACAAAATCAAAGTCCTAAGTTGCCTTTCAAAGTGGCTATAGAATTTTTTCATCTTTATGGCAATGAAAGAGTTACTCTTTCTGTTGTGTCAGTTCACAACCCTATCAACCCTTAATTTTCTCAGATATTTTTGGCTAGCTATTCCAATCTAATAAATATGCAGTAACTAATTCCATATTTAAATTTTAAACTCTTGAATGATAAAATTATATAGTGGGCACTTTTAGAACATTTATTTGCCACGTATATCAGCAATGAAGATGCATCTATTCAGATATTTTGAATATTTTATTTGGTTTACTTGTGTTCTTATTTTTGAACTTTAGAAGTTTTGGGGGAGGGTTTGGCACAGATTTTGGATGCGAGTGCTTTCTCAGATAAATGTTTTGCAAATATTTTCTCCCTGTTTATGACCTTCCTTCTGATTCTCCTAACACTGTCTTTCCTGAAACAGAATTTTTGAATATCAATGAAGTTATAAGTAGTTTCTTTCATAATTTATTCTTTCAGTGTATGGAAAATTATTTACATGTCCAAATGCAATGATAAACACACTTACTTTTGCACTATTTTCTAGAAAGCTTATACTTTTTTATGTTTTACATCTAAGTCTATAACCCATTTTAGTTAACTTTCTTTAGTTAACTTTGGTGAAATGTATAATTTCGCATTTGAATATACATTGTTACACAATTGCTTGTTGGAACACTTTCTCCTTTATTCTTATTCTTTTGTCAAGATAAGAACAGACACTTATTCTGTTTTATTATCTGTGTGTGTATTTCTTTGCCAATGTCAGTTTTAATTATTGTTGGTTTTCAGAAAGTCTTAAATTTGTATAATGTTTTTTCTCCAGATGTGTTCTTCTTCAGCATTATATTGGCTATTCTAGGTTGTTTGCCTTCCCTTTCTCAATAGCTACACAATAGCTTGCGGGAATTTATACTGAACCTTATTAAGAGTTGATATTTTAACATTATTGAGTGTTTCAATCTATAAAGACATAGTATTAATGCAGTTATTTGACATTTCTTAAATTTCTTTCAACAGAGTTTTAGTTTCCACGTGTATAGATTTTGTGCATTTTTTTCTCATTTTACCAAAGTGTTTCATTTTTGGTACCATTTTAAGTTACATTATTTGCTTAGTTTTCAAATCCAGTTGTACATTGCTGTTGGTATCAGAAATCTACTGCTTTTGTAGTATTTTTATAATGTAATCTTGATTTACTCACATATTCACTCCAGATTTTTGTAGTTATTGTTGTTTATTGGTCATTTATATATAAATAACAATGTCATCTATTATCAACAGTTCATTTATTTGTTTCCAGGCCACAGAAAGCAAAAGAGTGCAGTTGGTGGGGAGCTTATCTTGTACCTGGATGACCCAGGTTGGAACCGCAGCATCACGTATGGTTCCAAGTGTCACCAGAAGTAATCCCTGAGCACCATGGCACGTGAACCCAAAATCAAACCAAAAATAATTCTTTCTCAATTTCTGTACCTTTTATTGTTCTTCCTTATCTTATTATATTTGCTATGGCTTTCAGTACAATGTTAAATAGAAGTGCTAGAAAGGACTTTCTTGGCTTGTACCCTTGTGCCTGGTCAAGATTCTCATCATTGCAACACAGACTCTAAGATTTTTGACACGTTCTTTGTCAATGACAGGGGATTATCCTTTATGCCTGAAATATACATGCTTTATCCAATTTCAAACTATTTCATTTATAAAGTCTTGAAAATCCTTCTTTCTATGATACCTCTGGATTTCTGCTGATGGTTGATTATTTTCTTCTGTTCTTTGAAAATTTTATTATTAGGGTATTTCTTTATTATATGATTTAATTCCTGTCCTCTACTTCTAAAAGTGTACCCATAGGGGTAAAATCCATAGTACAATGGACAGAGCATTTGCCTTGCACACAACTAACTTCGGTTCAATCATTAGCACCCCATCTGATGGGGTCACCCCAAGAATCACTAACAGTGGTTCCAGAACACAGAGCTAGCTTCACCAGATAATCCCAAAATAAGCAAATAAACAATAATCCCACAAAAAGTGACAACTGAGCATGCAAATAACTGAAATGAATCAAATATATTTAGATTCTCTGAGCAGAATTTAAAAGAAAATGATTACTTTATTTTATTCTTCAAAAATTGTATCATTTAATGCATCTAGGATACAAATTTGAAAGGTCAAATAGACCTGGATCCATTTCCCAACTCATGTTTTGAGCTAGTTGTATAATCTTGATTAGATTTTTTTGCTTCAGAAATCTTTAATACTACCATCTCTTTAAATAAAATAAAATAATAGCATCTCTTTTTTTGTCTAAGTGTTTTATTGATTATTCAATCTACTGTCTACTGTCCTCCCATTTTTCATCGATTTGCTTGAGCGGGCCCAGTAATGTCTCCATTTTGAGACTTGTTGTTACTGTGTTTGGCATATTAAATACGTCATGGGTAGCTTGCCAGGCTTTGGCGCGCAGGCGAGATACTCTTGGTAGCTTGCCGGGCTCTCAGAGAGGGGTGGAGGAATCGAACCCGGCTCGGCCGGGCTGTCTGCATGCAAGGCAAACGCCCTACCACTGTGCTATCACTCTAGCCCGACTACTCAATAATTTTTAATTATTTTTGTTTGTGAATTCCTTGAAGGTATTGTGAGCAGATTCTTCAGTACCTCCCTATTCCTCACCTCCTGACTAAACCCTAATACTTGAGTATGCATAACTCCTGTGGTTATGTCTAATAAACAGAACAAAGCACAAATGATCAAATATCACAACTGTGGCCTATTATACTATATGACAAATATGATAGGATATCACTTATTCGGTTACATCACATTTATACTGAACTTGTTTGAAGTCTTTTTCTCGCTCTTCATTGCTGACTTTTTTAAAAAGCAAGTTTCTATGAGTCCTATGGTCACAGGAAAATATTCTGAGAAGGGCTGGAGCAACAGTATAACGGGAAGGGCATTTGCCTTGCATGCAGCTGACCCAGGTTCGATCCCCAGCACCCAATATCTACCCCTGAGCACTGCCAGATGTAATTCCTGAGTGCAGACCAGGAGTAACCCCTGTGCATCGCCAGGTGTGAACCCTCTGCATCCCCACAAAAAAGCATTCTGACAATTTCCTGGGCAATATAGTAGCCCATTCCGTAACCAAACCTCAAGTGATAATGAATTCTTATCAGGCTTGATGGTAGCCTTATAAAACCTTAAGCAAACCCAGCTAAGTTTTACATATTCCTGACACATAGCACTTTTGTGATATAATGTATTTATACAAGGAGTGTGTTAAAGAGAAAGAGAAGGCTAAAATAAGGGAAACTCCCAATTAAGTTGCTTTTTAAGGATCTCAAAGAGATAGATACCAATGAATATCCCAAGGATTTTTTTTTCAATTGCTTTTAGGAGTCATTTCATTCAACTAAAGATGGAGAGAGAACAGGAAGAAATTTCTGACTCTGAAGAATAACATTCTCTATTTCAGAAAGGTATCAAAGTTTTATTTTATTGCCTTAAATTTCATAGGGAAATAAATATAAAATGCCAGTATGCTTGTGAAGTGAAGAGGTAAATATTGCTAATGTATATGATTTATTATATTTAGATTATACACTTCCATAAATACTTATTTGTTCTTGTCTTGATCTCACAACTATGTCCAAATGTGATTTCTTCATTAAAAGCTGTGATTTTTAGGGGCGAAAGAGATAGCACAGTGGGTAAGGTGTTTGCCTTGCACACGGCCAACCAAGGTTCGATTCCCAGCATCCCATATGGTCCCCTGAGCACCGCCAGGGGTGGCTCCTGGCTCCTGAGTGCAGAGCCAGGAGTAACCTCTGTGCATCACCGGGTGTGACTCAAAAAGAAAAAAAAACTGTAATTCTTAGATATTGTTTTCATCATTCCCCTAAGATATGTAGTAAATAAAAAGTATAAAGTTATGACAAATGTTCATTGCAAAAATACACTTTCAACGTTTGATACAGTAGTATTTCTTTAGTCATATGACAAATTTCTAACATATTTGATCCAATTGGTTTATTGTTACCATACAAGAAAAATTCATTTTTATAAATTTGTAAAATAATGCAATTTACCAATGTTACATAGCTGATAATTTTAAATAAAAATAGTCTTAATTTTTCAATTATTTCTCAGTAAATTACATCAAAATGAGTCACTATGTAGCACTTAAGTTAGACTGTCTGAAAAGTTATGCTGTGAGAAATTTACCCTCATTTCCACTAAATACATAGTTTTCTCACAATTTGTAAACACACAGACCATAGCATAAACTTACTTCCTGTGGTTTGTTTAAAAAGCACCCCCCCCATCAGAATAGATACATCTAACTTTTGACTTTAATTCTTGTAATAAATTATACTGAAACTTATTTTTTCCCGTTAGTGCATCCTTTTTGGGTTTGACTCTTAACAGTAAAAAAAGAAGTATTGGACTACATTTACCATTTAAATCTACAATAAGTAATAATGACCTATGTTATGATTTACCAGATGACTTGTTCTCAAAATAATCCTTTGTAGAAGACTTTGAAGCCATGGTTTCTCAAACAAATATAATATATCTCTCTCCTGCAATTAGTAGAGTAGGACAAGAAATTGTGCATTTATGTAAGATATATTTAATATGATAATTCTAGCCTGCCATGAGAAATAAGTATTATAAATCAAATATAAGCTCTTCATTGAAAATGCACTATAATTATTTACTTCCAAATATCTAAAAATGTATAGGCACCAGAAGAAAGTCATTATACATGATTTGTTTTCCTATTTAATAAAGAGAATATTCTTACCTATAGAATATATCTACAATTGTATATTTTAAATATCCCTACTAGTGGGATAGAGTCCTGTCCTGTTTAACTGCATAAAAGACAAAAAGACAAACAATATTTAGAGAAATAAGTCAAGAAATGCCTGCAACAACTGACCAAGGAATTCTCCAAATTCCCACTTCTTCATCTGTGCACCTAACACCTGTGCACTGTTAAGCCAGAAACGCATGGAAAGGTCTTTTGACTTTCAATAAGGGGAAGACCGTACTGCACTGGTCCTGTGATGCATACTGCATACTGATTTACATGCAAATCAGTCTGATTGCCTATTTGATGTTTATAAGTTTGGAGAGATAATAGAAAGTGAATAATTTTATATCTTTATTATTTATTTTCTAATCTGTAAGTTTACCTTTTGATTCTTTTCAAAAATTGATTCATTTCTTAGCACTGTAGCACTGTCCTCCCATTTTTCATTGATTTGCTCAAGCAGGCACCAGTTTTTGGCATATCAAATACTCCATAGGGAGGTTGCCAGGCTCTGCGGTGTGGGCGAGATACTCTCGGTAGCTTGCCGGGCTCTCCAAGAGGGATGGAGGAATCAAACCTGGGTTAGCCACTTGCAAGGCAAACCCTCTACCCGCTGTGCTATTGCTCCAGCTCATTTCATTTCATTTCTTAATTAGTTTAATGAGTTGCAGCAGTTACATCCAGTCACTATAAAATATCTCTGTTCTTCCTAAACACACACCACACACACAGGCATGCACACACTTACTCCTGCATGCACACACACACACATGCACGCATACACACACAGAGCATAAAGTCAGTAGAACTATTTTGCTTTGTCCAGATTATCTGCTCTAGTATATAGGAAAAAGTAGTTGTATTACCACTACAGAAAAATCACTAAAGGGTAATGAATGAAAACATAAGTGAAAGTCTGAAAGTAATGTGATATAATTTTAAAAGGACTATTGAGACAGTTATTTGAAATACATGATATGAAGGAGAGATGTGGAAACATTTACAGAAGAAAACTTTTTTCCCTAAGTCTTTTTCCAATTTTACACATTTACATAAAATTAATAATAATCACAAAGTTGTAGAACTTGTCATCACCTTCAAACATAGTTAAAAAGGTTAGAAAAATGATATTTCCACCTATTTGGCTTAGACATTCTTGAAATAGCACCTGATAACTATCTTTCTCAACATGCACCTTAAAAA
Organism: Sorex fumeus; assembly: GCF_029834395.1. Taxonomy (NCBI): domain Eukaryota; kingdom Metazoa; phylum Chordata; class Mammalia; order Eulipotyphla; family Soricidae; genus Sorex; species Sorex fumeus. Next base: position 9,429,852 of record NW_026606066.1, read on the forward strand.
TCTTTCTACAGATTTCATCATGCTTATTTCATGATACTTGCAAAAAATCCAGCTTCCCCTGCTGTAAGCTCCCACAGATGTTAAAAAATGACTGGTGATCATTTTTATTTATAATTCTTCATAGATTTGAACAGAAATAGATTTTTGGGTGGTGCTCAGGGCTTACTACCACACATGGCAGAGATCAAATATGACCTCCTACATGCAAAGCTTGCATGCAGCCCTTAGAGTTCTCTCTCCTGCCCTGAGCAAAAATATTTTAAATAGTCTATTAGTAAGCTTTCCCCTATGCTGTAGAACTGCTCTGTAGCACTGTTCTCCCGTTGTTCATCGATTTACTCGAGCAGGCACCAGTAACGTCTCCATTGTAAGACCTGTTGTTACTGTCTGTGGCATATCAAATACACCACGGGGAGCTGCTACTGAACTTAAACATAAAATTTAATATTTTTTAATTTAATTTTTTAATTGAGATTGTAGTTTAGTATACAAGTAACGATAGTTTCTATGCACGTAATCCCAACACCAAACCTATTTAGAACTTGCCAAATAATCAGAAAAATACTCTCAAATAATATAATCATTATTATTACTTCATTATATAGTTGGCAAAAAATGTCTCAATATTATACATAGTCTATAAAATAAATACGATTCCTGCCTTCACAGACAGCATTAAAAAAAAAAAAACCAAAATCCTGGGTCAATTGATGTTTAAACTCATTACTTACTTCTCCTGATGTCAGCTTAGAACTGGAGTTTATCTAGTTGGAAAATGATTTTTTAAAAAAAATTAATGGTAACAAATTTTAATAAAGGTCACTGTTATGATGAAATAGCAGGTCAGTTTTGAAATCTATCTGAAATGCCACTAAGCTAGACAGAGCTGATCTAACTGAATCTGGCAACGTTTGTGAAATAAACTAACACAAAAGACACTAGAAGCTATTAAAAGCGACTTTCTTCCTCTTCCACTGCATGGTGAAGACCGGGGATAAATTTCAAGAGCTGCTTCCTCACACTTCCTCGTTTGCCTTTCCGTGGCAGGGTCCCAAACATGCTGGAGAAGCTGCCCTCCCATAATGGGGACATGGATCCGCTGCTGGCCGTACTAATGCTCCGGTTTCTCCTCGAAGAAGACCTCCTCAGAACATCATCCACATCCTTGGGGACGAAACAGTCGTCATCCGTGCTTGCCTGGCGGCTAAATGCTCCCCTATTGGAGTCCTCAGACACACATGTCTGGTAGCTGTCCTCACTGTCTATTGTCATGGAGCTGAGACAGCTTCTGCAGCTGCTCTCACTGGATAAGCTATGCCGGTCCAGGAAGGCTGAGGTTGGCCCAGGTAGATTTCCAAACAAAGTCGATTCATCTATTTCCATGTTTTCCAAGCTTGGGAAGTTAGCTGCATCACCTAGAAGGCAAAGAACACAGATTACTATGGAATGGATATTGTTCCTTCCATGTAAATAGATCTGAACATCCTTCATTCACTGTAAATGACACCCTTCAAAATTTCTCCACAAAGTGCACAAGAAAGAAGAAAGAATAACATTGTTCACTGAGCCCTGAAAATGAGAGTGTGTATGTATATGAGCCTAATTGATAAACTTTATCTCAGGTTTCCTAGATTAAAAACATCCCGTGGTCATGAAAGCAGTTGTATTAGATTAAATTATTTCAAACAAGATTGTTCATCTGAGAACAGCTCTACCTTCTTTGACAAAATGTCAGTTTAATTTAGAATTTCCTAAAGGATCATCTTTAAAACTTCAGTGATCTTTCAACCTTTTATTAAAATTTTTTCAGAATAGGGTTAGAAAGAATATTCAGAAGGAAATACTACTGTATTGGTTTTGCCCAAGTGCCTCTGATTTCTAGTTACCGATATTTTTAAATAATTGCAAAGTTCTTAGTACTTACAACAATGTAAGTATATGGAAAATAGTTGTAAAACCTGGCTTTATATGACCATTATGGAGAAATCAAGGACTTAAAACATAAATTCAATATTAAAAGTTTCTTTTTAGAATATTTAAAAGCTCAGGAATGATGCTAGATTAAAACAAAAATATCTACCCTCAAGTAAGTAATGATTCATTCTAAGGAATCAAATTTTACCTATTTAGCTTAATTTTTCATGAACCTTTTATAACCTACATCTGGGCTTTCCAAATTCAAATTCTAATCACACACTAACATAGTGTCCATATTCCACTTACTACTGTATTATTTGAGTTTTCTGGTGTGCTGTTGGGAGTATTTCCAATTCTGAGCATGGCATAATTAGGTCACGGCTTTAAAGCACTCAGAAATGCTTTTAATTTATGCTGATTACATCTACGGTGCTTTCCTATATCTTTGGTTGACAATGTAAAGAGATTGTTTGTGTTTTAATTTAACAAAAAAATTATATGGCCATCTATGCAATACCTAGTCCTAATGCAGTACATCTTATTTTATTTCATCTTAAGAACAGTTAATGAGTTCTTCCAATCTGAGAGTGACTTCCTTAAAGAATTTCATGCATGTGTATTTATCATAATCTAGAAAGAGTAAACTTCTGTTAATGTTTAAAAAAATTATACAACATTAGTCTTAAAATGAGTTAATTTGTAGACTAAAGAGATGGTACAGGGGTTAAGATGCATGCCTACATTTAGGCAACTTTAGTTTGATTCCCAGTACCACATGGCCCACCAAGCATCATCGATGTACAGAAGCTTTAAATTACATTAGCTGAAGTAGTAGAAAAATAGGACAAATTTCCAAGAGCCTTTTCAAGCATGTGCACATGTGTTCATTTGTATATTTTCACATACATGGAGTGTGACTATTCCTCCTTCAAAATCACAGGTAACTCCAAAGGTCATGTTTAAAAAACATGGACAAGTATCTTTGATTCATGCTAGACAAAGTTTTCTTGTAACAGTTGTTATCTTAAAACAAGTTAGAGGCAGAAATACTAAAATGAAATAAATTTGTGTGGTTTCTGAACAGGAAATTGCATTTACCATGAAGCAGGCGCTGTTCCTGTAAGTGCAGAGATCTGTACTCCACCCATTTTTTCTTCAAGGTTTGCTGCAAGAAAGAAAAACACCCTTAATTATTAGGAAATTCAAGTGAAGATAGCAATTTCTTTCTTGGTGCTGAGATTTGTCATTATTTTTTTTTCCTTTTCATTCTGGCATGAACAACCCTTACCATTCGTTTGAAAGATAATTTTCTGAATAAAAAAGGACATTTAGCATACTATTTTCTCAAGTTATAATATAATAACAATACATATTCTTAAAAAATAGGACAGAAAACGTGGCTATAAATTGGTGTGGTGAGGAGGCATCCAGCAGAACTTGAGGTTACTCCTGGCATAGTATTCAAGGGTTGTTCTCGCCAATGCTTGGAAAACATGAAGTGCCAAGAATTAAATCTAGGTATGATAGCATGAACTCCAGCTTTTTTATTATGTCTCCAGTCTTGTATTTTCACTTTTAAAATTATGATAGAACCAAATTAATTAGGTTTATATCCAGGTAGTAGTTGTTTAGGCAAGGATTTGCATCCTAAGCTTTCACCAGCTGCAAGATAAAAACAATAATGACACTTAAATCGCAGGATCATGAGATTAAATTGGCATGGTATATTAAAATGTTGAGATTAAATTCAGTAAATTATCAGTCAATAAAATTAACAGTCTATAAACCTGAGGACCTACGTCTTTTATTTTAGAAAAAAAATCTGTTTTCCACACTAAGATGGGAAAGCAGGCATGTTCTGAAAGTCTTCAAGGACCAAACTTAAAAAAGAACAAAGTACCTTATTTCTTAACAACCTCCTTCTTTGGCTGACCCAGTGCACAGAGAAGCAGCCCAAATTGGGAATAAGGGACAGCTCCAATAGTTAAACCCAGAGGCCCTGGCAGAGCCCACTGACAGGACTAAGGGAATAGGATGCTAAAACAAAACAGGAAGTTGGCCATTGACAAGATAGACAAGACTCTTTCTTGCCTGTATGCCATCCTCTGTTCACCCCTTTCCTTGACACCTGTTTGTTTATGTTAGTCTGGAGGAATGATCAGTGGTACTCACAGATTATTCCTGGCTTTGTGCTCAGAGATCACTCTTAAGGCTCAGAGGACTGTATGAGTCCTCCCAGGACTGAACCTAGGTTGATCACAAGCAAGACAAGCACCCTAGCAGCTGTTCTATCTCTCCAACTCTTTCTTTGATCTCATGAGTCTCCATAGGAAGTCCTCTAGAGAAGCACACCTCAGATTTGCCAATAGACACTTTCTCTACAGGAAAGACAACGTTGTAGGAAACCAGCAGAACTTTCTAGGATGTAGTCCAGAAAGGACAGGTGAAGGTAAAAAAGGAAGAGAAAATAAAGTACATTTTTACAGGGAGTAGCTTAAGAACACAAGAAAATATTAACACTGTGTAAATGTCATTTAGATACTTAAGGGAAATGACTGGTTCCTCAGGTCAGATACTGAACATTCAATAGACTGGTATTTCCAAGACTTGATAACAGCAACATTTAGCAGCTGGAATCTATAGTTAGGGATACAATGTGCACAATGTGCAAGTAATAAATCAAAGCAATAAAAAGTAATAAAATGTTTGACTCATTTTTTATTCTTTCCAAACTGTAATATAGTATATAATGTAACTTTATGTAGGTTTAAAACTACTCAGCTACCTTAATTACTCTACTTTTTACCTGTATACACCTGTGGTTACATGGAAGTTCAGTAGAGACCCAGGGAATAGATGGACTAGAAAGAATTTAGCAAGTATACCAAACCTATCTTTGTTTTTTGTATATATTTTTATCCTACAGGAGGAAAGGGAAAGCAAGGGTAGGTTGAAAGTCAAAACTAATAACAGGAGGACCAGTGAGATTGTATGTAGGTAAGGTACTTGCCTTGCATGTGAGGGACTCAGGCTCTATCCTCTGCACCGTAAACAGTCCCCTGATAACTGTCAGGGGTGATTGCTGAGCAAAAGGCCAGAAACAAACCCGGACTATAATGGGTGTGGTGTCCTAAAAAAATTAGTTAAATACAAAAGCAAAAGGGTGTGCCCTTACTCACTAGAAATGCAAAGCCAGTGCTAGGCAAATAGATGATTTTTGAGAAAATACTGGTTTTAAAAATATAATCTCTGTTGTTTTGGCCTGATCATGCCCAAACATTTAAGTATGACATCACTTACACACACACACACACACACACACACACACACATATATATATATATGAGCCAATGTTTCCAGGTAACTAAGAGATTTACTAGAGCATTCCTATTTTACTCAAGCACATTTTTGCCTTTTGTTAGCATCTCAAGTGCATATTTGGACAAATGTAACCTCTCACATTCAGAAGAAAATTATAGCATCTGTGAAATCAGCAATACAGGGTAACATCACCTCACTGTGCCTGGCTCAGAGCCTATTCATAACAGCTGCTCAATTATTGGTTGGATAAATATAGGAAAGAATTTCCTGAAATGACACTCAACTATCGCAATTTGGAGTGGTTCCAAATACTCACTCAATGTTTTCAATCTACATAAGAGATAACTGAACAGTCTATGACACTTTATACTTTTACACTGTTTTCACAGACACTGTGCTGTTCAGTTGTCCTAAATGTCCTAGAAAATTCCAAGCTAGAACATAAAGATTCATTCAATATTGCAGAAACCTCAAGATCTCAAGATCCTGTAAATCTCAGAGCTGGGTTACAAACTAGCTCTCCTACTAGGCTAGGGGGAATTGTGTTTTCATGTTAAATATTTGAATCATAGATCACAAAAAAGGGGATCCCTGAAAACAATCTTAGAATGAATCATTGTTTCTTAAGAAGATATTGGAGCCCCACGGTCTTTGAGGAACACTTACAGAAGACGCACAAACTAAAGGTCATTGTGTGAAGGGGAAGCCAGAATAACCTTGATTAAAGGTCAGATCTTAACATTTATGGGTCAAGAAATGAATTGGAATTACATGGTTTCAAGATAATAAATGGGATAGAAGTTTGAGAAGGATTCATTCTTTTGACTTCAGCTGATCCTGGAAATGCAGAAAGAAGTACAGAGGAGTTGAAATGTTCAGAGGATATATTATTTACATGCAGTTATCTAAAACAAAAGACAAAATCAAGTTTTCTGCTTGGCTGAAGCTCTATCACCAAAAACAAAAGGATACTGAGAAAAGTTGCTACTGAGATTTCTTGCAGCCCCTAAAGCTATAGAGGCAAAGGCATGTACAAATGCTATGCTGTAAACTATCAAGTAGCACACTGATCCTCAAAGGGAGGACACCCAAACTAATCAATATAAAAATTCTTTCCAAATAAAGTGACAATTAATAAATTTTCAGAGATTCCTTTGAAATAAAGATATTTATAATCCGTAAAAGTGAAATAAGATCAATGCTCAAAAGAGTTAGAAATTTGAAACAAAAGAATAAGAAATAAAAGATCAAGTAAGTAGGAAATTAACTTTGGAAATAAGAAAATTATTTATTAAAATCTATTAGAATACAAAATTCTCTACAAAACACATTTTAAACCCTCATAATATGTTAGGAATTTTTAAGAACACAAAAAGATAGTGATACAAAGTATGAAAAAACACAAGAAGTATAATAGATAAATAAAGAGACTAATGTATATCTAACAGGAATTACAGAATAAATAATAACCCAAGAAGACTGAAGATGAAATTCAAAGAGATAAAGTTGATAGTATTTCTAAATTGAAGTCACAAGTCCTTAGGTTGAAAGGACACTACTAATTCTAAACAGGATAAACTTAGAGATTATATAAAGGTAAAAATTAATACAGAATAGGCATATTGTGGTGAAACTATTAAACATACCAATCATATTATGGCTAAACTATAAAGACAGAAGAACATCTTAAAACTAAATAAGCAAAAAAACTAATCAAATTTTGTATCTGGGGTCTAAGATAATGGCTCAAAGAGTGCAATTCAATCCCTCCACTGGTTAATTATTCCCTCCAGTACCCAGGGGTGACCCTGACTTCTTTCAACACCATTGGGTCTGATTCAACATCACTGGGTCTGAGCACTTAACCAAAAAAAAAAAATACAGGCCTTCATCATAAGACAGAGTCTCCAGTGTCTTGGGATATGAATACCGCTAGGAAGACCCCTTTGACAAAACATTGTATCAGTAAAATACTGATGAATTTAGAAGTCAAAAACTCTGTTAGAGGGAATTATCAACAAAAATAAGAGAATGTATAAAAATGGAGAAAATAAATACAAAACAACAAAGAATAAATCAAAAATAGTAGAAAGTTTGATCAACCTTAAAACTAATAAAGAATCTAAAACAGTAGTTTAAAATTATTTTCATCAAAGACCTAAAACCCTGATGATTCAGCTAGAATTACAAGAATTCTATCAGGGAACAAAATGGGGAATTACCCAATTTATGCAAATTGTCTAGTAAACTTTATAGCAAAATTAAAGGTAGTCTAAGGTAGGGAGGGAGGAAGGTATAGGTAAGTGCGAGAAATGAAGCTACCGTCAAAAAAAAAAAACTGAAGATAATGTCAGCAAATAACACCTACAAACATGAAAAATAATTATAAATTAGGACTAGGATGGGTTTCTTTTAAAAAGAAAAGGAGTTCTATATTAGAAAACTTTAAGTGTCACCACAATGACAGATTTTTAGAAAATAAATTGAAGGCCATGTTAAAAATATAAGGAAAAGTTCACAAAATTTAATACCTAAGTTATAAAAACTAGCAGGAAACTTGATATTTAAAAGACTTTATTAATCTATAAAATACACTCCCGGAGATAGTTCATTCCTATAAAAATATGTAAGAATTGGCTTTAACATCAGGAATAAAATAAGGATGCTAAATATTTCCTATTTATCATTATAGGTCCTGGTTATTGTGGTAAAGTGAGAAAAAGAACTGAATGAACTCTGAATAGATAGTTATTAATTTACTGAAAAGACAAAAACAATTAAGAGGCAAAATTTTTTTAATTAGAGTTTTTAGCAAGATGTTAAAAATTAAAGCAGACTGGGGCTGGAGTGATAGCACAGCGGGTAGGGCATTTGCCTGGCACGCAGCCGACCCAGGTTCAATTCCCAGCATCCCATATGGTCCCTCAAGCACGGCCAGAAATAATTCCTGAGTGCATGAACAAGGAGTAACCCCTGTGCATCGCTGGGTGTGACTAAAAAAAGCAAAAAAAAAAAAAAATAAAGCAGATACACCTTTGTTTTATATATATATATATTACCTCAATCAAATCATTTACTCTTTTAAAGAAAAAAACTCTTAAGAAAAGATATCTGTGTGTATTTTTGCAGGTTGGAAGTCAGAGAGATAGCTCACTAGCATGTACACATACACAGGAAACAGAGTTCAAACCCTAGCTCCAATGGCTGCTAAGTACCACAGGGCAGAGCCCTGGAGGCAGCCCAGCAACACAGTCCTTGGCACCACAGGTCTTGAGCAACCTCTCACCCAACCACACAGCAGTAGCCTCTAGGCCTTGTGAGCACTGCTTAGTAAGCTGTCCCCCCAAAAAATACCTATGATCTACTTGAATAGAATTCTGATTCTCTTAAATATTTAAAACAGTGAAATTGCCTAAAAAAACTCAATATCATATAGAAATCAAATCTCTCCCATATACACCTACACACACACACACACCATGTGATAACAGTCAAAACTCCCACATTGATGAGTCTTGGCAATCTGATATCAAAACTTGCATAGAATTGTCAAAAAAAATAAAAATAAGAGTAACCTGGAACTCAAGCAGCAATGAAGATTTATTGCAAGGATATGTTAAGTGAGTTTAAGATAAACAAATTGACAGATGGATCAGTATAAGGAGTACTAGAAATTCATCGTAGATGGAACTTGTTTGAAAATAGAGGTTTTATTATACGTCAATTGGTGGAAATACTAGTCAAATATAGAGACTATAAATAAAATGGTACTAGGGACAACTGAGTATTCTTGTGGAAAAAATAAAATAGAAAAAATTATTTCTGGATGAATTATAAAATTCAGTCTGAAAAAAAGAAAACTAAAAAGATTTGGAAGAAAATATAGAAAATGACACTACCTCAAGGGAAAAACAATCTGGTGCTCTTTCATAAACAAAAGATATCAAAGTAGGAATACACTTGACGTGCTAAGGGAACAAAATATCAACTCAAAATAATTCAGTTGATAAACAGAGGTCTATTTCAATAGTAACAGTGAAATAAAAATTGTTTTTCAATCAAGATTGTCTTTCATTTTACCTAGGAATAAATTACAAGAATTCATAAAATAAAATAAACAACAGCAAGCACATAAATTCAACAAGTCATTATATTTTTACTAACAAATATTTATACAGAAAACTATGTTTTTAATTTTTAAAAGTTGTAAACCTAAATGTAAACAATGACAAGGAAGATGGAGATTTAAATCAACATTTAAAGCATGTTAAGAATTATCAGGGAGTGGACAATTTTTTTTAACATTTGTATAAATATAAATAAAATATTCTCACAATTAAAATAATAGTTAAGTATATATGTATCCTATAGTACGATTTAAATATTAAATTTAAAGAATAGAAATTTTTGAAGCATAAAACTGTGTTGTATACAGAAATTCTTATTCCATGAACTATGAACTTGTTTATGTTTTAAATAATATCACTAGTTTATTTTATATTTCTTTACCTTATTTTTAACAGAAGACTGAAAATTTAATCCTCTTTTCAAAAGATGTGCCCACTTTCGAAAAATGCAAAGTAACTTTTGGAAAATTTTTGACAGTAAGTATAACATTAGCACTGCACTGTCCTAGTTAGCATTGTCCTCTTGTTGTTCATCGATTTGCTCGAGTGGGCCCAGTAATGTCTCCATTGTGAGACTTGTTGTTACTGTTTTGGGCATAGCGAATACATCATGGGGAGCTTGCCAGGCTTTGCCGTGCAGGCGAGATCCTCTCGGTAACTTGCTTCCCTCTCTGAGAGGGACGGAGGAATCGAACCCAGCTCTGCCAGGCTGGCTTTGCACAAGACAAACGCCTTACCAATAGAAATAGACCAACGTCTATTTCAATAGTAACAGTGAAATAAAAATTGTTTTTCAATCAAGATTGTCTTTCATTTTACCTAGGAATAAATTATAAGAATTCATAAAATAAAATAAACAACAGCAAGCACATAAATTCAACAAGTCATTATATTTTTACTAACAAATATTTATACAGAAAACTATGTTTTTAATTTTTAAAAGTTGTAAACCTAAATGTACTATCACTTAAATTCCATTAACTACTCAAATAATTTAATATTTAAGACATTGCTTTTAAAGTCAGGTAAAGTGCTTGAGTTGCACAAGCAAAACCTGGGATGGGTTCCTAGCACCACATACAATTCCAGAGCCCTGTCAGAAATGATACCTGAGCACAAAGCCAAGAGCAATACAGGATATTGATGGTATGGTAACAAAAACAAAAACAAAAATTGTTAGTAAAGACAAAACTGCATCTTTAAGTACTATTTCTGTATAAAAAGTGTAAAATAAGTTCCAATCACTATTAGGATTAAGAAGAAAATCTACTAGATTTAAAATTTGCACAAAAATCAATAGCAGTAAGCAGTTGAAGAAATAAAAATAAAGCTTTTAATAGCATAAAACAAGGTGGCATTTAAGAATATATATAATAAAGTATGTGTAAAAATTAAAAAATTACTAAAAAGTCTTTTTTAAGTATATAGAAGACCTGAATGAAAAGCTCAAGATAAAATGTTAGAAGCAAAAAAAATCAAAACCATCAAAATATGAACTTCTACCACTTACTTTCCAAATGTGATTCAATTCCTACTACAACTGAATATAAGATTGCTCCCCCAAGGAATTTTACAAAATGATTTAAAAATAAATCAAAAGGATAAACAGAATGGCAACAGCATAAAACCTTTGTTGACAAGGAAGAGAACAGGGCTTGCTGATGAATTAATTAAATGTGGGGGAGAAAAGACTATCGGGTAAAATAGAAATTCAGTAACTCCACCCTCATGAATTTGCTAATTAAAAGAGCATTTTTCCTTAAAGGAAGTTTTCAAATGGCCCCATAAGCCGAGCAATTCCTGCTCAGACATAGCTGCCAAGGCAGATGGGTGCTCTTGGAGGAAGCATGCAGTTGGGGTTGAAGGAAGGGCTAGGTTGAGACTCACAAGTAATGATCTAGCCTCCAGGACATGGCAGAGCCTCAACAGACTAGCAAACTGAACATTCTTAGGAGCCTCAAGAAGCCATCCTAAAGAACGTTTATCAAACATGTTAAATTGCCCATACCCTCATAGAATATTTTCACTTCTTTAGAGTTGACTGGGAGTTTGGTCCTAAAAGCAGATTCCAAAGACTGGATGAGAGGGGCAGGATTTTAAAAAGCAAAAACAAGGTAGAATGAAAGGACACAGGGGAGGACAATGAAAAAGCAAAACTTCCAGGCTCTGCTGCAGACATGTGCAACACTTGGGAAAATAACCAAAAGTCTAGTTCCTCCTCTCTGTTTTTTTCCACACAAAATGTAAATCAAGAGAAATCACAGGTGCATTAATGAAAAGTCCTTGAAGCAATATGCCTTCCTGTTGCCTTTTTAAGTCTCATAGACACAGAAGGAGGAAGGAAGAGAGTGATTTTGCACTAGTGTGTGGAATTTAATATTCCTGCAAAGGTAATTGGGTAGCTTTTGATAACTCAGTAGTTTAGACTTATCACGATATTTCATCCTCAAGGGCTACCTTGATTCCTCAAATAGATCTTTATTCTTCCACTCACACATTCAAGAATGAAAACTGTGCCTCACTTTATTAAATTAAATTACCTTTAAATTTTGCAGCTTGACTTCAAGCTCTGCTCTTTTGAGAATTGTTGTTCCATTAAGAGTCTCTATCCTGTTTCAAGATTTAAAAGAAGTGGGGGGGGGGACAGGAAATAGCATAAGTGATTCTTTCAAACAGGTTATATCTTACAAAGTACTATACTTGAGCACAGATTATACTTAAAATTCAGCACAAATGTTTCTATTCTCATCATACTTATAGTATCTGGACCTTCAGTCAAATCTTGTGACAATATTTATGTTTAAAAACATTTTCAAAAAATCCTCCTCTTGATAGTGGCTTAAAATAATTCTGGTTAATTTCCAAGTTATAGCTTAATTTATAGAAGTCACTATATGGTAATAACAATCATTGTTCTCTTCTAGAATTTATTTTCATGAGTTTTTTCATTTAATGAATATTTATTGAAGAACCACTATAAGCAAGTTCTAGACACTGCTAAGCCTGTGGGCTACTAAAAACAATAGACACTAAAGACTTTGAAATAGAACATACTATTTCTTGAAAGAGGAAAAACATTCTTTCCCCTTTAGCATTCTAGGAACTTTTGCCTCCATAAATTTTAAAACTAGAAGAAATAGAACAGTCCTGCTATTAGAAAATTATATTCATATAATCCTGTCATCTCTAAGCCTTTACAAATTTTATTCTAGAATTATCAATTTCATGATAAGATTTTCCTTATCTAAAGTTTTTTTAAATGTTGTTTAACCTTCAATGATTTGTTTTGTGAGCTCAAGTTATAAAGCTCAATTTTGATTGCCTCTTAGTTACCAGAGGGAAAAACCTTCATGACTAATGGTTCTAAGCATTTTTGTAGTATTTGTTCAAATACAGTCGCCAATATGTTTCTGATAAATAAACTATAACTATTTACAAATGCAAGATGTTTTAAAGGTATTAAGTGAAAGAAGAGAATTAAATGTGGAGTGTGATTTTTTTTGTTATTTCCTCTAGCCATCATTTATAAAGTTTGAGATGATAATAAGTTAAGATACTTTCTCCTAGGGTGATTTTGACTGCAATAGTGAGGATTCTTATGAAACTCTTTTAATGGGACTTTTATGTGATCTATTTTATTCAGACAATAAATGCACATAAGTAAAAACCAAAGGTACCGATTATTGCACACATTTCTATTTGCCTGCACTCATATTCCTCAATTAGCCTCCTGCAGTGTGTCCTTTTCACACATTTGTGGGGTTTTTAAAAATTATTTATTTATTTAAATTGAATCACAGTAAGATATGTGGTTACAAAGTTGACCATGATTGGGTCTCAGTTATACGGTGTTCCAACACCTGTCCCTTCACCAGTGTACATTTCCCACCACCAATGTCCTGAGTTTCCCTTTTTGCAACCACCCCAACCCTCGCCCCGCCTCTATCACAGGCAGTTTTTTCTCTTTCTCTCTTCATGTATTTGTAGTATAACTTTTGATTCTAACCACTATTTTTTTCTTGCTCTCTAAATTTTACCTTTTAGATTCAGGTTTTTCTGAAGCAAAAACATCCTCCCACCACCCATATCCAAAAAGGCACACACCCGCCTTTACCCCAAACTTGTAGAATTCATAGAGTTGGCCTCAGTTTTTTACAACCACCAGTGATCTTTCAACACTACCTAACACACACCCAAATTCCCTTTTAAAGTTAGTTTTAATCACTAAAGAACATTCAGAAGTTTTCTTATCAGCTGTGTGCAAGTAGTTTGGTACAGCTCAAAGGAACAGATTCTGGCATCCGAAGCAGGTGGTCAAATGCCAGCCCTGTCACTTACTAGGCAGTTGTTCTTATTTAAGCTTCAGTTTATCTATAAATATACATAAAACTAATCTCACTAGGTGACTCTGAACAATTAATGAGAAAATACAGAGCCCACATTAATTAAAAAAAAAACTTGAATTACCTAGCATGCTGATGAGACCCCTGGCCAACTGTCTTTATTTCTTGTTATATGCTCTATAATTCACAAGCTAACAACAACCTGGGATTTTTCTCTGTCCTTTGGATGTACTAAGCTCTTTTCGAGAATTTAGAGATCTTGCTCTTCACCTGAAATATTTCCACCAGAAGTTCATATAATCATCACATTTCTTCATTTAGACTTCAGATTTTTAAAAAGGTAGTGTATTACATTGTTTTAAGTGATTTTCATTTTCTTTTTCAGTTTCATTTTAAAAGGTTAAAATCATATAGTAATTTATCATTACAAACCAACTTTTATGGATTTATCTTCTGATTTGGCAGGCACATTTCTTCTCTCTCTTTCTTTCTTTCTCTCTCTCTGTCTCTCTCTTTCTGTCTTCATATATTTTTAGCATATCTTTTGCTACATACTTCTCAATTAGCCACCTGCAGTGTGCCCTCTTCACACATTTTTGGTTTTTTTTTAAATGATTTATTTATTTATTTAAGTTTTGTTAGAGCAAGCAACATAAAAAAATTCATATATGTCTGTCAAGGAGGCAGGCTGGGGGATGACAAGAACCCCGTAGGAAACGAGTGGTAGAATTGATGTTGAAACATTGTATGCCTGAAACAATTCTGTTATGAATAGCTTTGCAAATCATAGTGTCTTAATTTTTTTTAATTAAAGCAAAAAAAATCCCCTCCTTAAAAACACTTTTCTCAATTTTCTATACCATTCCTCATTTTATTTTCTTTATAGCAGCTTTCAATAAGTAAAATATCAAAATTACTTATTTTGACAGGCTTTTCTTATCCATCTTTGAAGTTCATAAAGCACTGGAAAAGTCTTTATCTGCCTTCCCTGGGTCTATTACAGAGCCAGAAATGTAGTTTTTGCTCAACAAATATTTTAGTGAATAAGAGAATTCCATCCTTTAATAAATGCTAAGGTCTTATTAAGTTTTAGGGATGATATGGAGAAACAACATTAACTCTATTTGCCAATGTCACATTAGCAAATTTGCAATAATAGTTGCATGTGTTGCAGGGAAGAGAATGTTGGACAGACTTATTCTTTCCAAATGTAACACAAGAAAAAAAAACTGACTTGAGATATAATAATGGGGGAAAATCAGTCTTTTTTGACCTTTCATGTGTTCTAACCACAGGATTAAATCAACCATTAAAATTGGACCAGTTCCTCTTTGTCCAAAAAAGAACGTGTGTCAATTTAATTGAACTCAACATAAAAAAAAATTAATGTTTTCATGTTAGCCCTCCCACACAGAAGTTTGGGCCATTGATTGATGTCCTTTTGCTTCAGATGCTGATACTGTGTTTATGTTTGAGGAAACCTTGAGAAACAAAAGGAACTGATTTTTTAAAAAAATTAAAAAAAAAAAAACACCTCTGTACCTAATCCCCAAGCTGCCTCTCTTCTTGTGATCCTGAACAAAAGTTTTCTCACTCAACAGGCCTTCTGAGAGACCTCAATATTGTTAAGCCCCACAGGAAGCCAATGAATAGTTACGTTAGCAGGTTTCCTGATGATCTGATCAGGTCAACAACTTGCTTGTGGGTAAAGCCTTCTGTGCTCACACCATTGATATTTGCAAGGACATCACCTAGGACATAGAAAAAAAGTGAGTGTTCCAGCAGTTAAATATCCCTCTTTATATCTATATCTATCTGTCTACACACATATGTGTATATGATGGAGAGAGAGAGAGAGAGAGAGAGAGAGAGAGAGAGAGAGAGAGAGAGAGAGAGAGAGAGAGAGAGATACAGGCAAGCAAGCAAGGCCCATCAAGCCTCAGCAACAAAAAGGAGCTGAGAAAATTCAATGCCACAATTATGTCCTGACCTTCACTGCTAAAACTTTTCTTTCCTGGCTAGTTAAATAATTCCAAATATGACAAAAGTAATGAGTTACCAGCTTTCAGGCCTGCATGGTGTGCTGGACTACATTCATGGATCTTGCAGATCAGAGTACATGTCTCTGAGGAGCAGGGGTTTTGGGTCTGGAACCTGCATGTCTGTAAAGTGAAGGTGAGACATAATTACTACTTTAAAAAAAGAAAAAAAATGCCAATTAGTGGCTGGAGTTGGTACTGCTGCCAAGCACTGATCTGGGCTCAATCGCCAGCACCACATATGGTCCTCCAGACAGTAGTGATCCCTGAGTACGGAGCCAGGAGTAAGCCCCAAGAACTGCCAAGTGTCACCCCAAATCAAAAACTATGTAAAAAACTTAAAAATATACCTATTACATTCATTGGTATGGTACCTAGGTACAAAGAACAATTTGGAAACTTTCCTGAATCAAAGATGACAATTTCCATTACCAATCGATAGCCAGTCTCCTTTATAAAAATGATCTGCTTAGAGTTAGAAAGAGGAATAAGGCTACCTCGAGACATTACAATATCAAGCTAGCAAGCTGGAAAGACCACTTGATGCTAACATTATTGTATTATTTATTAGTAAGATAAAACAGTTGCGGCCAAAAGCAAAGAGAAAAAAAAAAACCATGTGCTTCTATCAAGTTAAGGTACTCATTATAAGAATATATGAAACAGTACACATTTTAGCAAGGAAGACATGCCAACAACAATTATTTTAAATCAGAGTTCTGCAAATAATGACAATCTGCCCCGCATTAATTCAGAAGTACTATAATTGACTCAATTACCTTCCTTTCTGAACACTCTCCGGTATGCCTGCCCTGAATACTCACCGGATCATTAGTCATCCAACTAAAATAGAAAAAAAGTTATGCTTTGCTCCTTGCTTTAATTTGGCAAAAGCATCTTAGTCATGTACTCAGGGTGGTGGGAGTTTGTTTCTGCTTTTTACAAATTATACCAAGAACATTGTGTAAATATTTGTTCTAGATAATGATACAATGGCCTACAGCAAAATATTTTTCTTTTTCACAAACTTAATTTTATAATGTCTAGTTTCATTTACATAAAAAAGAATACTGAATTATATTTAAAACATCCAGTTCCTAAAATCAGCCCACATTATAGTAAACATCTATTTGAAGAAGTGAATGTCTGATACTCATTCTGATATTTTACAGGTTTACAGAAGATGGTCGTATGCAAGCAATTTAATATTTTTTTAACCTCTAAAGTATTTGTATTCACTCTATAAAGTATTTAGAATCCTCATGTCTTTTTTGCAGGGGAGGGAAGGGCCTCACAAGTGGCATTCAAGGGGGCAAAGGGCCATTCCTAGAGATTCTCAGCTAAATGGGTGAGCTTTCCAATGCAATGGTCCGAGGATGTAGTGATGCTATTGTCCTGTAGAGCCAGGGATGTCCTAGGTCACACAGGGTTGCATCTGGTAGTTCTCAAGGGACTCTGTGGAGCTGGGGCTCAAACTGGCATAGGTTACATTGCAAGTCCTGTGCCTTAACCCTTACACTATCTCTCTGCTCCCTGGAATTGCCATGTTTTAAAAGCAGGCCCATTTTAAGAATCATACAATATCCTTCCTGTCATTTTAAAGACCACTCTAATAGCTTTTCAGAAATGCAGTCTTTTTTTCAGAGATAAAGAAGAGGTATTGTTCATGCGGAACATGAGCCAGTTATGATAGAAAGTCCGTTGGGATACCACTGTCATAACAATTCTTATTAGCAGCATGAATCTGTCCTCTATGTTCAGTAATTGAAGTGACGGGGAACATAATGACTTATGGGGCCGCCAGCACCTTTATGTTTATATGTACATGGGAAAAATAGGTGTGAAATTTGTGGGTGAGAAGAAAAGGCAGAAAAACTAAAGCAATAAAAAGAAAACTCTATCATCTCTTTCTGTCCTCTCTCATCTCTCATTTTTAGGGACTGGTGACAAAAATCACCTAAGTTTCTTGGAAAAAACAGAAGCCACAAAGTCTTGCTCATGACCAATGACCTTCATTATAGCACTTGTCACTTGCTGATGCTTTTACCTGAATATGCACTTATATGTGTACTTTACTTGAAACTGTAAGTACCCCATAAATTAGTACTTACAGAATGTGAACTCAGATGAACATAAACTAAAGTCTATGTTCCTATCAAGGTGTATGAGTCTCAGTAAAACAATCATGTTAAACCACAGAAGGATAGACCTATTCTTTTCTGTAACACCTTTCACCTGGTAGGCCAGAGCCCAAACACATGTTGCAATGGTATATAATACAGTTACACATATGTGGTTTTAACTGTCTTTAAAATTTTTTCAGAACATCCCCCTATTTAGTGATTACTGAAAGTCTTAAGAGAATCCAAGAATAGATAAAGGAATGGAGGAGTAGTTCATGGAAAGCATACACTAAAAACATATTTGATAAGAAGTGGGTTTCTACATTACTTGGGTAACATATACGTGCTGCAATTTGTAGTGAAGGTGTCATTTATGGTAACATATAACATGATATGATGCTGTGGCCTGGTGATTTTGACTCTTTCCCTTTTCCATATAGAATACATGGTATAAGCCAGAAATATGGAGAAGCAATGAATTCTAGAAGAGTGAGGAAATTTGTCACAATAAATAAGCATAATGTAGCACTCATTGAATGTGTTTTGGGGAATAACTTCTATACATATCCTTTTGGATAATCCATTTTGCTTTCTTTGGAAGCCACACCAGCAGTGCTCAGGACTTATTTCTAGCGTTGTGCTCAGGGATCACTCCTGGCAGTGTCCAAGGGATCATATGCAATGCTGGGGATTCAAATGAGGTTGACCTCAGACAAGGCAAGTGCCTTATCCCTTGTCCTCTCTCTCTGACTACAATTAAAAAAAATGGTTCATCACAGAAAGAAAAGTGTCTCTATAACAAATTGAAAGTGTTTCATGTGAATTTAAAATAAGAGAGAGCCCTATGCTTCTAATACCTTATAGAAGAATCATTTTCATTTTCACCAAATTTAAAAAGAAAGTAGAAAGTTGGGGCCAGAGAAGACAGTGCAGTGAGTAAAACAGTTACTGCACATGAGGCTGACCTGGGTTCAGTCTCCAGTGCCACAGATTTTCCCCATCACTCCAAAAGTGATCCCTGAGCTGGAAGCAAATCCTGAGAGTTATCAAGTGTGTCTCACAAACAATAACAACAGAAAGTAGAAGATATCTTCTAGTCTTCTTTCTGTTCCTTGCAGCTAGTGTTCCATCTTGTTTCTTTACACATAAAATATATTTTACTTATTTAGCAGCTTCCAGTTCCTAATCTTAAAATACACATTGACTTTCCAATGTGGAGATTATATTCAGCCACCAGAGTTTTCTGAAAGCAACACTAAAGCTAAAATCTAAAAGCTGACATGCGGTGTAAGAATAAGATTATGTAAAACATACTAAAAGAAACACAAGTGCTACATAAAAAAAACAACAACAAAAAACAACTACTAGTGCTGCATTTGATTTGACTAGACTTTATTTGAACCTAAACCAAATAAAGCCATAAGTAGGCAGATAGAAAATAAAAAGGAAATTCTTATACAATTACAATAGATACTTCAAATTTTCCTAAAGAATAAAAAATATAGAAACAAATGTTTGTATATACTTAGATTTTTTTTACTTATTTTATATAAACCAGGTCAACGAGTTTGAATCCACATAAAAAGTTCACTTAGAAATTATTCCATATATTATATGAAATCTCTGTTATTTTTTCAATGTAACAAAACATGATACTATATTCCTAAATAGATGCAGTCCTCACACATGAATACCCATGCTTTCAAGCATTCTTTGAACACTAATGTAAAGACAGAAAATCTGACATACAATACAAATAATAATTAGGAAACTATATGTATCAGAAATGAAAATACATCAAATGCAGAAAAGTATTTCATTCTCTTAAAGTCTGGATGATAGCGAGCATTTCTGTCAGTGTTAGACTTAGAGGAAGATGGCAGCAGGAAGTTAAGCATGTCTCAGAGTCTTCTTTATTCACTTCAGTGGTTTCCTTGCAAGAACCAAAAACAAAGCGAAAAGCTACCCCGAACAATTACACATTGGAAAAAAGGTACCATTTTGATCAGACTCAAATCCTAATTTCATTCCTTCTTTGTAAATGCAATAACACTATCAAAGCTGCTTTCTTCACTGAACGTCTGAAGAATTTGAAATTTGCCCACCTGAATTTCAAAGCCAAATGTCCCATTATCCTGCTTTTCCACAGAAACAAGTTTCCTGTAAAATAAAAAAAAAAGAGTAAACAAAACAAATAAATGTTTATGGAGATCAAAGGATCACATGTGACACATACTTTCTACTAAAATTAACTCATGGTTAAGAATAACTGGTATTTATGTAAACTATAGTATGACTCAGAGAGTAAGAGAGATTTCTAAGTATCTTAGTAAGAGACTAAATGGTAAGTGATTTTTTACCTTGGAGAACAGGAAAAGTCACCTAAAGAACTTGATCTCATCAAAGCAAGCTGAAACACACACACAAAAAAAAACACAGTTAGAAATGTCCTTAAAACTGATCTGTAAAATGCTCTAAGTTGCAAGGAGTTTTGTTGATTATCACATTCTTTGGCCAGGCTCCTGAGAACTGTTACATGAAGTCAGTAATTTCCACTTCCAACTGATAGCAAAAGAGAACTGCAGAGAAAGGGTCATTTAGGCATTCTTTTATAAAGATTAAAAGAGGCTTAGATTTTGAAAAATGAGCTTAGATAATAATACTCAGGCTAAAGATAATATCCTGTGGTAAAAGAGTTCATGTAATGTGGCCAAACTTCAAAGTTTCCCAAAAGACCCTAGATACTTAATCTGTATTTAAAATAGCCTCTGATTAATCACAGCAATTTGTTATCACACTGGAATTCAAAGAATAATAACACACACCCATCGAATGGCATATAAAATCCGAATATTTTCACTTCTGGAGATGCCAATGAAATGAAAGTGTTTATTGAAATAGTTCAACATGTAACTTTCTTTGCAGGATAAAACACTCTTTCAGGAATCACAATTCAAGTAATACGACACTACTACACTTCTGCAGTTTATTTTTATAAATTTTTGAAGAGCAAAATAAGTGAGATTGCCAGTCAATAAGGTAAGTGATCCGAATGGCACAAATGATAAAAGTAATTCCACCTTCACACCTCTGCATGTTTTGGGAAGATGAAATAAGCTTCCATATGCATTTTACCGTTATAAATGGAGGGAAAGTTAACAGTAGAAGGCATTTTGCTTTTCAAGTTATTGCAGTGAGTTGTGTGTGTGTTTTTTTCTCACTCTTGTTTGTTTCTTAAGGAATTAAAAAATACCAATTAGTCATTTTTCAACTGTTAGTCATAGGTTTAAAAAAACATGCTCAGGCTGCTCATTTGCCCAAGGGACCTAGCTATCTAATGTGGTTGTCATCTATCAGGAACATGGAAAATGTCAGGAGATGCAGGCATGTTCAGTGCAAATGAATATAAATACAGAGGGAATAAAAAGGAGGAGAAGAGTATGGATAAGAAATTATTGTACAAATAAAATTCTCATTCAGATGTTTGTTTCAACCTAGTTTGGCTTTTGTATGTTCCAGAAGAAGAAAGGAGTGTTCGATTTAGTGCTGGGCTGCTTCTTGTGGTAGAGAGGACACTGAGTGTTCTAACCCTTTCACTTTGGTCATATTTTCTTGGGAAGGGCAGCAAGGGAGCAGATGACCCAGGTGCCACTTTCAGTGACACTCCTGGCTATGAGTGCTTGGTAATTCAGTTTTCCTGCCCAGTGAAGTGATGCTTCAGGCATAGTAGTGTCAGGATCACCAGGGCCATAGCCAATGCAGGGGAGACTTGGTGCAAATGTTGCCAGGGATCAAACTTGAGACCTAGTGCATGTGAGGCCTGCACACTGGTCCTTTGACCTACCTACCATCCAGTTTCCATATTTTCATAATCAGTTTCCATCATTTGCATCTGCTTATCCTTCCTCCCTGGGCTGGAGCAATACCACAGTGGTTAGGGTGTTTGCCTTGCATGCAGCCAACATGGCCGACCCAAGTTTGATTCCTCTGCCCCTCTCGGAGAGCCCGGCAAACTACCAAGAGTATCTCGCCCGCATGGCAAAGCCTGGCAAGCTACCCATGACGTATACGATATGCCAAACACAGTAACAACAAAGTCTCACGATGGAGACATTACTGGGCCCACTCGAGCAAATCGATGAACAACGGGAGGACAGTGACAGTGACAGTGATATCCTTCCTCCCTATTTCACATTTTAACTTTCTTAAGTAGATCCTATTTAGCTATGCTATTTATAATCTTTTTTTTGCTTTTTGGGGTCACACCTGGTGATGCACAGGGATCACTTCTGGCTCTGCACTCAGGAATTACCCCTGGCGGTGCTCAGGGGACCATATGGGATGCTGGGAATTGAACCCGGGTTGGTTGCATGCAAGGCAAACACCCTACCTGCTGTGCTATTGCTCCAGCCCCCCTGTGTTAATCAAAACTGTGTTCATATTTTAAAATATTACCCTTAGCACAGCGACTAGGGTGTTTGACTTGCTCGCAGCCGACCCGGGTTTGATTCCTCTACCCCTCTCGGAGAACCTGGCAAGCTACTGAGAGTATCCCGCCCGCATGGCAAAGCCTGGCAAGTTCCCCGTGGTGTATTCTATATACCAAAAATAGTAACGAGTCCCACAATAGAGACGTTACTGGTGCCCACTCGAGCAAATCAATGAACAACGGGAAGACAGTGCTACAGACAGTGCTACAGTGCTACCCTTACTTATCAACATTTATGAGTTCATATGTTATCTGAAAACATATTTGTATATTGACTTTGTGTAGCTATTATCTTGTTCTCTTGTTGGGGGGCACACTCAACAGTGGTCAGTGTTTACTTGTGATTCTGTGTTCAGAGGTCACTCCTGGAGGTACTCAAAAATCAAACAGTTGGTCACATGGAAGGTAAATGTCTTAACCCCTGAAATATTTCTTTGGCATCATATATGTATATTCATAAAAAGGAATGGATCAAACACCTCATTTCTGTACATAATTATTTGTATAATTTAAGCTTCTGGGCTTTTTATTTTCTTTCTCCTGCCAAATGGATAGGACAGGGACTGGAGGAGAATGGAAATTGAAAATAGCTAAATTGGCAATTAAGATTAGGTTACTAAACAACAATTCTAACAAGTTAAGATTCAAGATTCAAGGGAGGGCCCGAAGAATATAGCACAAGGGTTAGATACTTGCAACCAACCATTTTTCATTACCTAGCACCGCATACTGTCCCCCAAATACCCTCACGAGTAATTCTTGAGCACAGGGCCAGAAAAAAAGTCCTAAGTACCACCAGGTATAGCCCAAATATCAGATAAAAGGGATCCAACATATAATATTCAAGTTCAGTAAGAGTGTGTTAAGTTGTTCTTCAACTTTATCCATGAAATAAGTCATGGGACATACGCACGGGTCCTTGATTAAAAATATGAAATCAAATCTAACACTCAAAATATGTGTCAAGATTAAAAATAAAATAAACAATAGTGAAATAAAAATATCAACTAAAACTTTCATCCTGAAAAAAAGACTAACAGAACACATTTAGTAATGCTTAACTATATAATGGCAGAATAAATAGTGAGAAAATAAATTTATAAAAATTTGAGACTTTCTACTATAACTTTAAATGCTCTTTTGCTAGGCAAAGAATCATGGAATTTGTGTGAACTTCAGAATTTCATCTGATCTATCTTCAATCTGCCTTCTAAATAAGAAATAATTTTATAAAGATTCAAGTCCAAAATTGTTTAGCACAATATAAGTCCAAAGCTGCCATCAAGAAAAAATTTCTGGGGGCTGGAGTGATAGCACAGCAAATAGGGCATTTGCCTTGCACGTGGCCGACCCTGGTTCAATTCCTAGCATCCCATATGGTCCCCTGAGCTACCACCAGGAGTAATTCCTGAGTGCAGAGCCAGGAGCAACCCCTGTGCATCACCAGGTGTGACCAAAAAAGCCAAGAAAGAAAGAAAGAAAGAAAGAAAGAAAGAAAGAAAGAAAGAAAGAAAGAAAGAAAGAAAGAAAGAAAGAAAAAGTTTCCTTCTCCCTATATTCTGGGGCCAAGGTTGAATGGAAGGGGCTGAAAAGAGACAGATGAGAAGCAATAGTGTCCATGTCTGGGGATTCAGGTACAGTGGTGTTAAGGAATAATAGATCCAAATATCCACAGAAATGTGCTGGTCAAAGAGAGCAGGCAGAAGGCATGTGTGTGTGTGTGGGGGGGGGGGGGGGTTGTGGATATTGGAGGGAACCTGGGAACAATTGATTGAGGGAAGTTGACACTGATGGGCTCAGTGCCGCAATAGTGTATGTCTAAAACTCAAATATGAAAAATTTTGTAAACAACCTAGGTTTGATTCCTCCACCCCTCTTGGAGAACCCAGCAAGCTACCTAGAGTATTTGCCTGCATGGCAAAGCCTGGCAGCTACCCGTGATGTATTCAATATGCCAAACACAGTAACAACAAGTCACACAATGGAGACATTACTGGTGCCTGCTTGAGAAAATCAGTGAACAATGGGAGGACAGTGCTACAGTGCTTTAATAAAAATTAAATAAGATCAAAGTAAAATAATTCTATCTACAGAAATTTCCTTATACCCTGTTAACTTTTCTGTTTTTTCTGTTTTTCGCTAAATTTTTGTTTAGTACCACAACTCACAAATCTATTAATAATAGTTTCAGTGTACAATATCCCAACTCCAATTCAAATATCAGTATGACCATCTCTCTACCAATGTCCCAGTGCTCCCTAACATCCTCTATCTCCCATTCTGCCTTCTTAACAAAAAATTTGCAGTTTAAGTATTATAGTTTGCTGGTTAAAGAAACTTTAGTAGATCTACACAATGGAATACTATGCAGCTGTTAGAAAAGATGAAGTCATGAAATTTGCATATAGGTGGATCAACATCGAAAGTACGTTAAGTGAAATGAGTCATATAGAGAGGGACAGACATAGAAAGACTGCACTCATTTGTGGAATATAAAGTAACAGAATCGGAGACTAACACCCAACTATAGTAGAGTTAAGGACCAGGAAAATTCCTCCACAGCTTGAAAGCTGGCCTCACCTGTTGGGGGAAAAGGCAGCTCAGATAGAGAAGGGACCACCAAGTAAAGGATGCTTAGAGAGCCCGCTTGGGATGGGAGATGTGTGCTGAAAGTAGACTATAGACCGAACATGATGGCCACTTAATACCTGTATTACAAACCACAACACTCGAAGAAGGAGAGCAAAAGGGATTGTGCCTGCCACAGAGGCAGGGGGCGGGGGGAGGGGGAATGGGGGTGGTGGTGGGAGGGATACTGGGAACATTGGTGCTGGAGAATGGGCACTGGTAGAGGGATGGGTACCCAATCATTCTATGACTGGAACATAAGCACGAAAGTTTGTAAGTCTGTAATTGTACCTCACAGTGAAACATCAAAATATAAATAAATAAATAAATAAATAAATATATTTTTTATGAAAAATAAACAATGTTGCAAACCATAGTGCCCCAAAGTAGAGAGAGAGTATGGGGAAAATTGTAGAGGCAGGGGACGGGTGGGATGGTGGAGAGGAATACTGGAAACACTGGTGGTGGAAAATGTGCACTGGTGGAAGGATGGGTGTTCAATCATAGTATGACTGAAACTCAAACATGAAAGCATTGTAAGTGTATCCCACAGTGATTCAATAAAAAACGAAAAGATATATACAAAAAAAATTATTGCAGTTTGTGTCACATGCTTTATTAGTGTTTATTCATATGGGTTTGGTACATACAGTTTGGTGCATAACTTCAATATTACCCAAAATCCTTTCGTTACCTCCAGTCCACCTCATTATTTCTCCATAATTTCCCTACTACATCTCAGTTCTATGATCCAGGGCCATGGGCTTGTCATCACTTGACACTTTCCATGCCCTTGACTTGGTACTCTATAAAACACATATGAGTGAAAATATCCAATATTTACCCTCCCTCTGACATATTTCACTTGAAAATGATATCCTTAATTTAGATCCAAGTTGCAGCAAGCTGTATAATTTTAACTTTTCTTATAGCTGCATAGTATTCCGTTGTGGAAATCCACAGTATTCCGTTTCAGAAGTATACTGCTACTTCTTTATCCATTCATCTATTGTTGGATATTTGGCTTGTTTTGATACCCTGATAATTACACAAGCACTGCAATGAATATAGATGTGTAGCACTGTAGCACTGTGCTCCCGTTGTTCATCGATTTGCTTGAGCAGGCACCAGCAACAAATTGTGAGACTTGTTATTACTGTTTTTGGCATATTGAATACGTCATGGGTAGCTTGCCCAGGCTTTGCTGTGTGGGCGAGATACTCTCGGTAGCTTGCTGGGCTCTCCGAGAGGGGTGGAGGAATCAAACCCTGGCTGATCATGCCTGCTGCATGCAAGGCAAACGCCTTACCCACTGTGCTATCGCTCCAGCCCTTTTGGCTAAGATCCAGAGTAGTGTGAAAGATATGTATTTTTTAAAATTAATATTTTCATAGCATTGGGATAGATGTCAAGTAGTGGAATCACTGGATCACATGGGAACTCGATTTCAGCAGTGTGATGGGGAAATGGTAAAATTAGTGGTGAGAACGTTGTCTGTTCAATCGTTATGGAAAAAATATGAAGATTTCTTTCTAATAACCTTTCATTGTAGCTAACTGACTAGTCAAAAATGAAAATATTTGCCTAACACAAAGTGAGCCCCGTACAGACAATTCAGTTTCTCTGGACTGATTTTGGTTATCAGTGACACCCACACAAAAAAGCTACATTTCAAATTATAAATTAGTTTTCATTTTGGATTAGCAATGAACCTGTCTTAGGTACCTAACGTTTAGATAGAAAACAATTTAAATAAATTAGGAGCCATCAAAATCTCTGACACGTGCCACATCTTGACACAAAGCCTGCTTGCTTTTGATCTGGGCTGTCAAACTCCAGCAACATGTAATATTCTCAGGGTTCTATCTTGCTCACGCACTAAATGATCTGCATAAGGCAAAGAAGTATTTCTAAGGTATTATCAATGGTCTTGCACTTTGGAGGGAAATATAATTTTTTTCTTGCAGCTCTTTTCCTAGAACATGCAGCCCATGTTAGGGTCTCACCAGTGGAGTCTTGCTCCCCACCCTCCTTTCCCAGTCAGTGTCTTTTATTAATATTGTAGCAAAGGCACCAAAACTCATGAATGAGGAATTGGTGTGCTTAGAACAGCATATGCTGGCAACAGCTGTCTTTTATTACACATTATCTAATATGAGAAATCTTGGTTTAGCTATTTGGCAGGCCTGCGATCTACACATTTAATTATGAGTTCTGAGTGGATGACGCTCTTTAACCCCTAGCCAGCCACTAACATCAAGGTGGCTGTGGTTGAGCCTGTGGTCCTTTTATTTCTCTTTATAATCAGATGACAGAAAAGATCAGGCACTAATCCTCTGAGTGTAATTTTTGCTGCCATGCACTGGTTTATAATGTCCCTGTTTGATGGCAAACCAAGATCAATGCTTCCAGCGATCAGTTTGCAAAAATTATGTACAATGTGCAGATCAGTCTGCTTGAAGAAATGCAGAGTTCACTATTATCGCCACCTCTGCTGCTAAGGAACACACTGTGACTTCCTGGTCCCCTCTCTTTGTACTCATTTCCTGAAAGTGGTAGGGTGGAGGTAGGGAGGATACTTATTTAGAGGTGAGGTTTTCTGGTTTGGTCACTTGTTGTTTTTCAGAAATCCCAAACATGAGCTCCCTTCTTCTTCCAGTCCCTTGTCATCCTCTGTCTAATTGTTCCACATATAGCTTTCATATCTGGAGCCCTAAGAGGGCTAGCCATAAAGTACTCTAAGATAATGAGATAATGGAGAGGGTAGCACTGCAGCACTGTAACACTGTTCTCCCGTTGTTCATCGATTTGCTCAAGCAGGAACCAGTAACACCTCCATTGTGAGACTTCATCCTGTTTTTGGCATATCGAATGCACCACAGGGAGCTTGACAGGCTCTGCTGTGCAGGCAGGATACTCTCCGTAGCTTGCCAGGCTCTTCGATAGGGACAGAGGAATCGAACCTGGGTCGGCCACATGCAAGGCAAATGCCCTACCTGCTGTGCTATCACTCTACCCACACTCTAAGATATAGCAAACTAAACTGGCTGAACTCAGTTTATTTCCTAACTTGGATGTGTCCAGGGGATACCCAATTAGAAGATAGTGTCCTAGGAATAGGAATTCTCAGTATATCCCTAAGATCCTCATTTTCCTTTCAGTTTTTTTTCCTCCGTTTTTTTTTGTTTGTTTGTTTTAGGGCCATATCTAGAGGTGCTCAGGCTTTAGTCCTGGCTCTGATTCTGTGCAAGTACCTAAACCCCTGTACTATCTCTCCAGCCCTATAAACCTTGTTTTCAACTCCATTATTAGATATTGACTTCAAGAATGTCACCGTATGCATTAGAGTTTTGATCAAATGGTGATATTAACATTGTCTTGTATCTGAAAACATTCCTTAAATGATCAAAATACTTTGTGGCAGTGAAGAACACTTGAGAATTTGGTCACAGACAGTGCTGCCAAAAATCATCTGAAAGCTCCTAAGACAGGACCCACCAAATCTGAATTCCAGGTTAGATTATTAGCCTATATCCCAACTTGTTTAGGTAAAATCACCTTTCCTAGAGTTACCCACTTAGCAATAACGCAATAGCTCAAAGAAAATTAGGCAAATATAGTTTGGATTACCACAAACATACATTCAAGCTTTGCACCTGTCTGCCTGCTACTCCACCCCACCCCCACTGCACCCCCATCCTGATTCTCACTGAAGCATTCAGTAAAAACTACTTTCCAGAAGCAGCTGGCTGCCCTCTGGGGAGAAAAAGGGAAGGCACAATACCTCCTTTCTTGGCATCATCATATTTATAAAACAATTCTTGTTCCCACCTGTCTCCTTCCAACAGTAGTTTCCCTGGGCATTTTTTTCTCTAAAACAATGTTCAGAAGTTAGAAGCCAGGCTGATGTGTCTGTCACATCCTCCAAATACAGGTATTAAGATTGTATGCACATATAGACATCTATTTTTAAGTAATCTGAGTGCGAATACCCAAATGACTAAGATTCATCTGAAACTACAGGCCAAAGAGTTCATCTTGGCAGAAACCAAAGCCAACAATAATGAGAAGTCTGAATGGTTGACGTCAGCCCTGAAAGTGTTGAAAATAACAGTGAGCACGGAAACACCTGCTCATGTGACAGCCTTGCTGGGATCTGTTTGCCCACAATTCAGTCAGTGCCAAGTGGGTGATTGTTCTCCAAAAACCAGTTCAAGGAAACAAACATGAACTTGGAAAATTCTGAAATTTTGGAATAAATTGGCAACAAGCCTCACTGGTAATAACTGTCTGGATCAAAAATATTATCTACAAAATATTTTTCATTCTTTTCCTTAAAAGAAACTTTCACAAAAGGAATAAAATGGTGTTAGAGTAGGAGAGGATGAGACAGGATAAAATAAATGGCCTGATAAATGAATGAATTGGTGTGGCATGTTATGTGCATATATTTTCTCCTTATTTCATTTTTTGTTATATATATACATATATATACATATATATTAGTAACATACACATAGTACAGAGTTTGTGGTCATTCCATATGCCAAAAACTCCATCTAGTTTTCTCTGATACTCCTCTCTCTTCTGACGGACCCTTAAAGTTCATGCTGTTCATTCAGGCTTAAACCTCAATGTGACTCCATGCTTACTACCTTTTAGAGTCAAGTCTTTTCCCCTTTCTCATTCCTCCTTCCCTTCAGCGTATTGTTACTGATGTTGTCATTGTCATGATCTGGCATTGTACGTAGGGCTGGCTGTGACACTCACACATATTTTAGCTGTGATATTTCCCTGGGGATCACATGTTAAGTTGCAGTGCCTGTTTGCACACTTGGCCATGAAACTCCCAGAGTGTGCTTTCCTATAGTTTTGGTACTTGCCCCCCCTGCTTGCCAGTAGTTGCATTTCCCTACTGTGATACTCGAACATCTTTTTTATTATAGTACTCATGGGGGGTGGGAGGGTCTCATTTCTTCCTTTGATGCTCATACCTACTACTGTATTGTGGCTAGAATCCACTTGCAATGCCAGAGACTGCAGAGAGTATTAGGCAGCAAAACTGGCAGGATCGTGCTTGGAATACATGGCACACTGGGGGATTGAACTCATGACCATATGCTTAGAAGGTGGGTGCTCTTATCTGCTGTCCCATTGCTCTGGGACAGTTTTCAGGATTTTTCAGCTCATATTTAGTTCTTTAAGGCACATCTCCATTCCCTCATTCCTTCTTTCTCCAACTGCTACAAAAACCATTTCCTGATCATTAGTCTCCCCTTCCTCAACCACATGTGGCATTTCTAGATAAAGTTCCTAAAGCTCTCCACTGCTCAGATACAGTGACTGCCCTTGAAGCTCATATGACTGCTCTCTGGAAGGAAGAGTCCAAGTATGTGGGAAGCAGCCCTCCCAGACAGCCCTCTTCCCCTCACAGGCACACACTGAGATAACACAACAGTGTGCTTGCCTCCCAAACCAGCCCTGGAAACTCCCAAATCCATGCGTGAGCCACAATTAGTTTTGCTCTGAAATACATATCCTTTAATGGCATAAACTTGGGTTAGAGAATTTATGTCATTTTAATTTATATGCAGTATAAAATAATTCATATATGAAGTATAAAATTATTCATTTGTTATGCCTACTTAAAAAGGTATGAATGTGTTCTTTATTTTTACCCTTGTACTACCTAAATTTCTCTATATCTGAAAATGAAATAGATAATTTAGAATTACTCATATTTGTTTCATTTAACAGTGATGGTACATTGATTAAAATTTCCATGATTATATTAAACTCAATGTCATAAAATCGATTTGGAATTAAAAAATATATATCAACAACCCAAACAATGGCAAATTTTGCCCTTAGGTTTACTGGGGAAAGTAACAAAGAATCAGCAGCATACATCATCAAAAAATAATCATGTCGCTTCCTCTATGTTATAATTCTAATTCTGAAGTTAGAAAGTCTATGATAAATATGTGATGTGTGATGTGTAATCGATGTAAGATTTAAGGCCAAAAGACCTACTAAAAGCAAATCTGAATGGTTTCTGCAGAAGTCCTTCATCCGAATGCTGATATGTTCTTGGAGTGCTATAGCAAGGTAGACCACTAAAGCCTGAAGAGGTGTTAAGATCATTGTTTCTTTGTAAATGTTTGTAGGGTGGGAGCTGCTGGACGATACCTGGAGGGTCTCAAGGTTTAGAACTGGCTTAGTGCTTAGGGATTGTAGTGCCGGGGATTGAAGTGGGATTGACCCTGTGCCAGGCAAGCACCTTAAGCCCTTTACTATCTTTTTGGCCCCCCATGTGATTTCTTTAAGAAACTGGAAAACTGTAGAATAAAAAATCAAACTTCCAAATAAATTCTGTTGGATATGGATTTTTCCAAATGAGTCTTCACCTCTAGGGTAGCACTGTAGTACTGTCCTCCCGTTGTTAATCGATTTGCTCAAGCGGGCCCAGTAACGTCTCCATCATGAGACTTGTTGTTACTGTGTTTGGCATATCGAATATGTCACAGGTAGCTTGCCAGGCTTTGCTGTGCAGGCAAAATACTTTCGGTAGCTTGCCCGACTCTCCGAGAGGGGTGGAGGAATTGAACTCAGGTCTGCCGTCTCAGCCGCATGCAAGGCAAATGTCCTTAACACATTGCAATAAAATAACAACAAAATGATTGAGCATGTATTCCATGTCAACATATTGTAAATAACTGCATGCCTTCACCCTTAAGTCACAGAAAACTTCCATATGCCAGTTCTTTTCTTATTTTCATTTTATAAAAAAAAAACTAAGAAGTCCAGAGAGGCAAATGTCTTGTTCAAGATCCCACAGCTAATAAGTGGCCAACATATTGCTCAATTAGGTACTTGCCTAACCAAAACAGTTTTAATTCCCAGTTGCATGAGATACATGCCCCTGTCCAGAAACACAGACTGCTCGTTTACTAAAACTTGTCCTCAAAAAAGTACAAAAAGTATGATCAAAGAATAAGTGAAATAATAATAAATTGTGCTATATAAGTTTTTAAAAAATAAGTAAGCGCATTTAATTGGGAGCAAACTTTATTCTCATGGACCAGGTAGAAAACTAAACAAGAAAAAAATCAGTGGTAGAAATAAAAGGGAAACATATTAATAAGTCACAACTATTGTGTCTATAAGAAACATCTTCTAGTTTGATGTGCTTCATAACTTGTGGTTATCTTAATAAAACTTCATATGAGAAAGACTTGTTTTTAAAGTATGGCCTTCACAAAAATGAATGGTAGTTTTAAAACTGACTAATGTATAGATCTTGGAACTCCTTATCCTTTCTCATCCTTACTTGTAGTCACTAATTTCAAAGCCCCCCCAATAATATTTTTAGGATACAGTCAGATACAAATTTATCAGTCGCCCCCCCCCCCCCAAGAAATAAAATTTTTAAACAAAATAGGAATCTTACCTGCTTTCGTCCCCGAGGTAAAGTGGCCACGGTGTCTGCCAGCATTTGAATCCTTCTATTATCATCCATCTGGTTGTCTGTGAGTGTGGAGTGAGAGCTATATTCAGGACCAGCGCAGAAGTCCACCAAATTGCCATTGCTGCTCTGTTGTATGAGCCTTTGTAAAGACATTATGAATAAAGATTACTCCAGCTAGCACATGCTTGAGTGGCCTTGCAGGATGGGGGAAGCTAAAAGTATAGCCCTCTCACAGTAGCAGAGCAGAAAGAACCCATGTGACTTCTGTGGTTTGAGGTGCTTGTTACACAAACCCTATCTTGCAGCTCACTCCCATTTCTCAATGGTTTCTTTTTTTCCGTTTAGCCCTTGGGAGAATCTAAAGCTAGTTTTACCACTGAGAGAGAGAGAGAGAGAGAGAGAGAGAGAGATTTTTCTTTTTTGTCTCCTTCAAATGACCAGAAATCTCATGCTTTGATGTTCTGTGGCAAGCGGTATTCAAAACACCATCTGCCCTTTGTTTTTGTTTTTATTTTTTTCCCTTTAAGGAAAAAATATAAACTTCCTCATGTCTGCCATTTATTTCCCATCAATTCTCTTAATACAGAGGTTGCAGTTGCGCAATGTAAATGTAAGGACTTGTGAACATTCAGTTCTTGTGAATATAAGCAAAATTATAAGTCCGCTCATAATGTTCTCTCACAGGGACCTTGCAGCGTACTTCCCCAAAGTACAATTTTGCTCATTGACGTTCATAAAAAAAGACATTATACCTGCCATTTGAACTGTTACCATTCAGCATTCTTCTCCTTGCCCTTCTACTCCTTGTCCTGACAAAAATTACCTATCATCATTTTTACAAGGAATAAAAGGAAGACAAAACTAGCAAATTTAGGAGACAAAGGTGCCCATATCTTAGAGAGGACTTTGCTGCATCATCCACAAAGTGGCTCCAGAGGAGAAATGAAGAAGGAGGAAAAAATTGCCAGAAACAAGGAAGTATAAGGAGGCTCCCAGCTGGCCTCTGTGTGTGCATGTGGACCCAGGATGCAGTCATAAAATACTCAAGATTACAGATAACTTCCTGGGACCTGGCTTGGCGATGGGTACTTTTAAGAAAATGGGTGTCAGGGGAGAAGCAGAGAAGGTATAGAGGAGTAATTGCTTTTCTTTTCTTTCCTTTTGGTTTTGTTTTGGGGACACACCTGGCTGTGCTCAGGGCTTATTCCTGGCACTGCACTCAGGGATCACTCTTGGAGGGGTTTGGAGGGCCATATGGCATCTGGGAATTGAATTCAGGGTTGAAGGTATGTGGGCTATACAGTCACTCCAGCCCCAGAAACTATATATATATATGTATATATATTCTTTTTGGGTCACACTCAGCGATGCTCAGGGGTTACTCCTGGCTTTGCACTCAGGAATTACTCTTGGCGTGCTGATCCGGGGACCATATGGGATGCTGGGAATCAAACCTGGGTTGACTGCATGCAAGGTAAACGCCCCCTACCACTGGGTTGGCCGCGTGCAAGGCAAATGCGCGACCCACTGCACTATCACTCCAGCCCCCAAAATATATATTTTTAAAGCTAACTTTTATATAGTACAACAAGTCAACTTTTCAGGGCCAGAGAGATGGTATGGGGTAAAGGTGCTTGTCTTGCATACAACTTATCCAGATTTGATCCCCTCAAACACAGAGCTAAGAGTAGCCCCCAAACACCACTGAATGTGGTCCCCAGAAACAAAAACAAAAACAAACCCCACAAAGTCAATTGTCATTTTAAGATAATTTTGAAAATTAATAGTATATTTTTCAAAAGTGTTAAGTGTTTGAACTAAAATGATGAATTCGGCTAAAACAGAACTTCTAAGCAAATTTAAACAGGTAAATCTGAGTTAGCAGTACTTCAGTAGATAGAGTCAATTCAGAAACTTTCAAAACACCAGTATGTATATGTATAATAACAAAATTGGATTATTATGTGGACAAAATTATTCATTAAAAAGGCAGAGAGTTATCTAAGCAGGAATTATAAGCACAGGTGTCTTCAAAGACCAGATGAATTAAACAACTTGCCACAATGTATAAGATGAAGTCAATGGTAGAGACCCTGTGACAAGGAAAGACTGTGTGATTGGTGGTAGAAATGTGAAGTGGTACAGCCTTTATGGAAAATAGTAGGAAAACTTATTTAAAATACAAAAGACAGGATTGGGGAGATAGCTCAAATGGCTGGATTGTGTGCCTTGTATACTCAAAGGTAGCTTCAATCTCCAGTACTGAATGAAAACTTTTTTGTTTACTTTTTTTGGGGGGGTCACACCCAGCAATGTTCAGGGGTTACTTCTGGCTCTGAATTCAGGAATTACTCCTGGCGGTGTTCTGGGAATCATATATGGATGACGGGTATCGAACCCAGGTCAGCCGCATGCAAGGCAAACGCCATACCTGCTGTACTATCACTCTGACCCCGAAAAAATCCTTTAATATTCTATAATGTGTGTGTGTTTATGAGAGAGACAGAGACAGAAACAGAGAGAGACAAAGAGAGACACTGAGAGACACAAAGAGACAGAGACAGAGATGAAGGAACAGAGAGACAGAAAGTGTACATGGTGAGAAGAGAGAGATTTATTGATTATAAAAATATTTCCAGCCACAAGATACATAACCTAAAGCAAACCTACTAAATTAGTAGCCACCAGTACTCCAGAAATTTTATAAAGTTAAGGTATCACTTTTATTATTTGAAAATGTAAATCACAAATTTTTCTGATATCAAATAACAAAGCAAGTTTTATGAATGAATGCTAAAAGTCTATTATTTTCATACGTACTACTGATTTTAACATGGTATAAATCAGTTTTTCTACTACTTATTTTGGCCATGGTTTTATTCCAACCTTGTTTCCTTTCTGCAGCACCCAGTCCTACTAGTTGACCCACTAGTCTTAAGCTATGTCCCACATTAATGCAATTTCACCCATGGCCCCTTTAGAATATCCTGGGGGCCCACAATGGAGTCATATGGTTCCAAGTTGAGAAATGTTTATATAAATTATAGATGTATGCTATTAAATTAAGAAAGTAAAATAGATTACTTTTATTAGTTTATAAAATATATTTGATAAGTAGATTCTTTCCATTGTGAAGTCATGGACAAAAAATCAAAGTGTAAAAGGAAGTTCTGACATTCAGTCAGTACATGTTAGTATATTATGACCTAATCTATTTTGGTTAGTCAGTTCCCTGTCCTCATTATAAGAGATCAAATATTTTACTGGTCGTTAGATATGCTAAACAACATCCCATTCAAAAGCATCCTTTATGAAAAAATATAGAAAAGCAGTAATCTTTCCATGCATATGTAATTTAACACCAAATCCTTAATCACAATGATGTTATAATATTATTTATACATTTCTCTTAGAACATAACTTAGGGCTATTTTATTACTCTCCTGTATTCTTCCCTTAATGTTAGATGATTCTGTAAGATCAAGCTAGCTATCTACCCAGAAGATTTTAGAAGTGCTCTAAGTACTAAGATAAAATAAATTAATATCAAATTCTTATTTAACTTTGTCCTCTGAAATATGTCCCTTTGGAAGTCATTCTTTTGAGAAAATACTAAGGTCATAGTTTACTGCATATTCACTGAGAACAGAAGCCATGTAAATCTTTTCATTTTTACTGTGCTCTATATATGTAGGAATACCACTCAGCTGTAAGAAGAGATGAAGTTATGCAATTTGCTTCTATGTGGGTGAATCTAGAAAGTATCATGCTGAGTGAAGTCAGTCAAAAGGAGGATAGACTGAGAATTATCTAGTTCATAAGTGGAATTTAAAGAAACATAGTTGGGATATCACAAATGAGCAAAGGCAACAAAAACTGGTCTTCAGTAGAGACTTATCCCAGGGGAGGAATAGGGGATTAGAATAATGAGAGATGCAGGAACAATCATGGAGGAAAGTGGACCAAAGATGAAGGTGTGGTGATGAATGTGTTGTGGTTGTGGATGAAGCCCTATCGTTAACAATGTTGTAACCACACTGCCTAAAACAAAGACCTTTTTTAAAAAGTCATACAAATACTGGAAAGGAAACAAAAAAATTTTCAGATTAAAAAAAAAATTCAAAGAAAAAAATTTTAAATTACTTTAAATATACATGAATTGTCCTAGTCGTGGTTAAATGTTCATGCATGCAGTAAGAACAACCCATTCCACCCATTCCACCCCTAATCTAAAGGCTAAAATACACATGAAACTCCTGCTATGATGTGTCACTGTGTGCAAAGCATACTCAAAGCTAATATTCGAATGCTCACTATTACTGCTAGTCACCTCATTTAGTCATCAGGCTACACATAGGAAAGGAATAAGTGCTTTGTTAAAAATAAAAATTTCTCTTTGTCCTTCTGATTTGAGTTAGTTGCCAAATCCTATTTGCTTATTTTGTTTTGGCTATTTGCCTTTAGTTGCTTGAGATGTCTTTTTTTTGTGAACTCCTGAAATACTGTAAGATTTTGTTCGGATTTTTAAAAACTTAAGGTCAACTTAATTTGGTAAGTGTATTTGCATTAGGAAAGCTCCAGAACCATGATAACTTGCTTTGTCTATTTGTCACCTCATCTGAGTGACTGTCCTGGGTGACTGGGGTCTCCAGCTTCTCCAAACTTTCAATGCCCTGCCTGAGAGCAATCTTCTTCAAAAAAAAAAAAAAAAAACTAAGACCTTACAATCAGGATTCACTAAACAGTAACCAACTCTGAAAAAAGTAAATAACAGAACAGAGGTGACTAAGTCCCCTAAAGTCGATATTCTAATATAAATATAAGCCAAATTTTAGCTTAGAGTTGTGATGTATTTAAAGAAACATATAAACACATTAATAAAACCTTTAACTATAGAATATAGCGCTAGCTAATATTCTTTATATATTTTGTTAATAGAAAATTTACAGACTAGTATATAAGACAGACAGCACTAAACTCATATACCTTCATGTGTTTAGGATGACTCAGAAAAGTATGAGTGAATGAAATCTACTGTAAGATAAAAATGCTACAAACAACATTTAATTGCCAACATTAAGAAATATGTTTAAAAAAATGATTCCTTTTTATGGTATTTTAAACTTTGTCAAGAAAATTTTAATTGGTTTACTTACAGTTGTTATAATTTTGAATTGTTGAAACATTTTGACTTGCATTAATGCTTTATGTACTCACATTTATATTAAAATAAAAATGGAAATACATGAGCCACTTATACATGATTTCTGACCCCAATTATTATTTCTACATGAAATCAAATACTTTAGTGACTTTTGATCCAAATGGGGAATGTGGACGTGGAGAGAGAGGAATCTAATGTTCATAACTACCAACAACAGGAAAAAGAGAAAAAATAAAACAACCTTTTTTAAAAAAAAATAATGAGGGCTGGAGAGATAGCACAGCGGGTAGGGCATTTGCCTTGCACGTGGCCGACCCGGGTTCAACTCCCAGCATCCCATATGGTCCTATGGG
Source organism: Sorex fumeus (assembly GCF_029834395.1). NCBI lineage: Eukaryota > Metazoa > Chordata > Mammalia > Eulipotyphla > Soricidae > Sorex > Sorex fumeus. The sequence goes on from NW_026606066.1 coordinate 9,467,824, forward strand.
CACCGCCAGGAGTAACTCCTGAGTACAGAGCCAGGAGTAACCCCTGTGCATCACCAGGTGTGACCCAAAAAGCAAAAAAAAAAAATGAAATGTTTCTCATCATTGTGGAATTTTAAGCACACTCTCTGCTTATGCTGCATGCACACAAGTCATGTTCTGATATACAATTTTGATATAATTATGTACTGGAATAATTGTATCCTTTAGCATGGATAGTACAGGTTGGTGTCTATGAGGAGGCCACTCAGATAAGCCTCACTTGCCTTTTGCAAAGCACCAATACTAGCCTAAATACATATCTATTTTGAAGTACTGAACATTTTCTCAAACTAAACATCGGAAGGGCAGTTTGTGAATCAGAAGTCAGCAGACTTCTGATAATACTTCATTCCAGACTGCCACAGAAATGTGACTGTAAAGGTAAGGCTTCTCGACCCTTCCAAAAGAAGGTGAACTTTCACAAACAACTTTTGTGCCGGTTGCTTCTGAACTACACCAGAGTGTTTGTGGGTTTCTGCTTTATAAGAGCTGCGTAGAAACATTTTCTTGCTTACTCCCCTGTTCCTTTAGAGCTAGATTTTGAATACCTTTATAGTTTTTAATACAAGTACAAGGAAGCAACATTATGACCTGGTAAATTACAATCCAATCAAGTTATTGTGTTATGAATTGGTAGCAATATCATCCAAAAGATTATGCCCCTGAATTAATCTGGGTGCTTAAAAAGAATAATGAAAGGCCAAAGAGTTAGTACAGTGGTCAGGGCTCTTGCTTTGCACACAGTCAAATCACATTCAACTTCCCCAGCCCCACCCCATATGGTCCCTTTGATGTCGGTGGGCCCCACGGGTGACTTATGTGAAGTGGGGAGGAGAAAGATGGTCACTTTCTCCCCACCGCCTCTGCCACCCAGGACCCAGGGTTACTCCGACATCACCTTGAGCACTGTCAGGAGTGATTCCTGAGCAAAAAGGAAAGGAATAAGCCCTGAGCACCACCAGGTGTGGGCCCAAAACAAAAACAAAGCAAAAAAGACAAGATATTGTGATCGGATTTTCATAAATTCACTCAGTAAGATTGCTGTCATCTTTTTCAGGCAGGGAGAGTGGGTTCTCCCCAGCAGTGCCCTGGAGCCTTGGGACCACTCCCTGTGATATGTGGCAGTGAGGGTCTGATGGTTTGGTGCTCCAGACAGGAGATATATAGATATATATTATGCTGCTTGTGCCAGGAGGGCTGGAGACCAAATTGCAGTTCTTTGGGGATTACTGGTGCTGGAGATAGAACTGAATCTCCACATAACAGACATAATCTCTAGACTTTTGAGCCATCACCCCAGGCACCTCAGGTCTTCATTTAAATATAGAATTGGATCTCTTTATACATTCATTTAGTACACTCATCTTATGGAATAATTTCAGTGGTCCTGGGGGTCTTAGACAACTTTAGGAGATGCTAAATCTATAGCACTGGTGGTTCAATGCTCCACTAAGTAGTGCTCAGAGCTAGCAGAGTTACCTCCCTTGGTGCACTGGGGTCCATGTGATGCAGGAGATCAAGTGCAAAGTCTTTTGACGTCTTTTGTGCACTTGACCATTCAAGCTATCTCCTAGGCCTCACCTTAATTATTTTTGAATTCAAGTTCAGAGAGAATACTCTGTGTACAGTGGGCTACTGGGATAAAAGCATCTATCACAGGGCCAAGTTGAAGCTACAAAGCATGTGTGGTCACATCAAGATGTGTGTATGTTTTAAAAAGGACCTTTGTGGACGTGTTAAAATACTATTTTGGTATATATGCAAGATGCTTATATATACATATATATATATATATATATGTGTGTGTGTATATGTATATATACATATATAACAAGCATTAAAGAATATACATATACCAAGTGTTAAAAAACAATGAATTTAGGAGACTATCTGCAAAATTATCTGTTGTCTCAAATGTAAGACAACTTTCTGAATTACATGGGCATGAAAGAATAGAAGAAGGCATAAAAGAGGATTTTAAGCATTCCAGCCCCAGGTTTAGTCAGAGCAGTTCTGCTTTTAACTGCTTTACATTGTGTTCCTAGTCCTACCACATGGTTTTCTTGAACTGTAAACTTTGGAAGTAACAGGTCTACAAAGAGGGAAAGAATTAGCACACATTGTGCTAAGAATAATAGGCTATTAAGCCCCTCAATAGCAAAATGTCAAGCCACTAATACATTTCAAAGTTTCTTCAAATGTGCCTCCTTTTGGGAGGGAAGAAGTCTGAATAGTAACAACTCACTTTAAGCATAAACACAAAGAAATCAGTATCAGTGCAACCAGTTTTCAAAAGATTCCTAATTCTGGTTTTGTCTAGAGTTCTTCTTGAATAGTTTTCTTCACTTGAGAACTATTATCTTACACAGACACATGCACACACAGACACACACACACACATACACACAATGTAATTTTGTTGTTGTTGTTGTTGTTACTTTTTCTGTGGGGTCTCAGAGATAATATACAGGTTAAGGTACTTTCCTTGCCTGCAGGTGAAGTTCAATCACTAGCACCACATAAAGTCTCCCAAGCATCACCAGAAGTGACCCTTGAGCACAGAGTGAGGATTAGCCCCTGAGGAAAACAGTGCATAACAAAAGCCAAAAGAATTTTTGAAAGTTACTTGATTAAGGGGGGGTGGGGTGAGGGAATATTGGGAGGGTGAGGAGACTCTGGGACAGTGGTGGAGGGAAGCAGACAGTCTGGTGGAGAGTGTGGTACTGGGATGTTTTACGCACATAACCCTACTGCTAACAGAATTCAAATCACAGCATCTTTAAAATGTCATTTGATTAATACAGTATATAAGAATGTGTCCAAGAATACATGTAAAGGTCACAATACATGTTGTTTTACTGTTATAACTTTGGAAAAATAAGTGATATCATCCATAAATAATGAAAAGTAACTTTGTCAAAGTGGGTTGTTCTCATTAAAATTCAGTAGTGATTTTTTGAAGTTAGTTCATTGAAGTCTTTTGAGTACAAAAGCTGGATTTTATATTTAGGTAAAAAAATACTCATAGTTTATATATGTTAGTATGTACATAGTGTGTGTATATATGTGTGTGTGTGTGTTTATATATATTCATTGTGTGTTGTACGCATGAGAGATGAAGTAGAAATGAGAAATGAATTAAAATTGTAGAGAAAATTTAGAAAGAACTGTCCTTAAAAATCATAAGGCTCGGGACATTTTACCATTAATTTTCTGATTTTTCAGGATAGGGTTGCCTTATGTAAATTGACACAGAAAATAAGACAAATTCATTCTATAAATCTAGCTAACCTCATAAAATACTTATAGAGTATAAAAAAGAATCGAAGCTGAGAGGAAGGGGAAAAGAGGAGGAAATGGAAAATCAGAGAGGGAAGAATTTAAATCTCACTTATTAATACTAACATAAATGTCCTAATTCAGTTATTAAATTGAGTTCATCAGTGGATCTAAAATCAATGTTTCTCAACCAAATATGATATATTCCAGGAATATAGCAATAGTTCAATAAACGGTTATAAAATAGTATCAAAAATCAAAGTCTTGATAAAAGAGAAAATACAGTGCAGTATATTCTAAATCTTTGAATATTCAGCAATTTTCTGAAATTTCTAAGTAAGCTATGAATAGAAGTAAAAATTTCTTAACTGAATGAAGGATATCTGTCAGAAATGGCTATCAAATATCATATTGATATTAAGGTGCCGCTTGTAAGGCGAACGCCCTACTGCTGTGCTATTTGGGGTAGCACAGCGGTAGGGCATTCGCCTTACAAGCGGCCAACATGGCCGACCCGAGTTTGATTCCTCTGCCCCTCTCGGAGAGCCCGGCAAGCTACCGAGAGTATTCGATATGCCAGACACAGTAACAACAAAGTCTCCAATGGAAACGTTACTGGGCCCGCTCGAGCAAATCGACGATCAATGGGAGGGCCTTTACCTTTTACCTTTATTAAAGTGCATTTCTGTTATTGTGAGAAAGAGGACAGAAATGATCATAATTCTCATTAACACACTGCCATATTCCATATTACAGATAAAAGGTAAGAATTTTATAAAGAATAAAGCAAATGGCAAGAAAGATTTTTGATAATGTGGTTGTATAACTAGAATAGCTAAGACAATCTATTGAAGGACAAATTTGGTAAGGTAGTTTTATTATCAATTAAAATATATTAAGTATATAGCAATATAATAAATTGGCTTTGCTTGTTTTCTTGTTCATTTGAAAAACATATAGAACATGTACTTATACTAATCTAACAGAGAAAGTATGCAAGGCTTTTCAAGAAGAATTTTAAAATAATAGTGAAATAATGTTCATTGAGAAAATTTTAAGTATCAAAGTTTTATGAGTTAGAACTTTACAGTTTAACAGAATAGGTTAATAAAAATTGTATTAACAATATATTGTAAAATGAAAAAAGAATTCCAAAATATATCTATGCTATTTGAAAATTTAAGCTCATCAAGTTATTTGTCTTATTATAAAAAGAATAAATCGTTTAAAAATGGCAGAAATGGGAAAAATACGTCATTTATTACAATATAATAAATTTTAGATGGTTTATATTGTTAACTATAAAAGTAAGGCAAAACATATTACAATACACAGTAACCTTCCCCCAAACACAGAAACTAATAGGTAAAGGTAAAGGCCCTCCCGTTGATCGTCGATTTGCTCGAGCGGGCCCAGTAACGTCTCCATTGGAGACTTTGTTGTTACTGTGTCTGGCATATCGAATACTCTCGGTAGCTTGCCGGGCTCTCCGAGAGGGGCGGAGGAATCGAACTCGGGTCGGCCATGTTGGCCGCTTGTAAGGCGAACGCCCTACCCGCTGTGCTATCGCTCCAGCCCACAGAAACTAATAGATTCCAAAAATTATTTGTATACACAGTTACTAAAATCTAATAGAAACTTAGAGCAAAGCATTTTCATATGAAGGCTATGAACATATAATTTATGGAAGAAATAAAAACTTACTCTACAGATGCATTTTATTTAATTATTTGTTTGGTTTAGGGGTCCCATCCTGTAGTGCTCACCAGTCATTCCTTGCCATGCTCTGGAGACCATATAGTCAGTGCCAGAGATTGAACCGAGGTATAGAATAAAAGTGACTATATTCAAGACAAGTGCTTTACCTCCTGTATTAGCTCCCTGACCCAGAAATACTTTTATAGATGCAGAAAAGTAACACGAGAAACTTTCCTGTGGCATTTTTGTAGTTGTTAAAAATTTGAGTTTTAAATGTATACTAATTGAGTAGTAGCTAAATGATTTATGATAAATAAATGTAAAAGAACTGATGTGCCCATTGAAAAATACAAAATAAATATTTGCATGATGGCAAAAACCATTACACTAGCATGCGACAGGGATAAATGGAAACGTTACTGGCGCCCACTTCAGCAAATAGATGAGTAACAGGAAGTCAAGTGATCAAGTGACAAAAACCTTTAAAATAAAGAACAGATAGTAGAAAATATAAATAAAATTCTCACATTTTTGCTTTTCTTAAGGAAAGACTGCATATTTATATTGTATAAAACATATATTAACATTAAAAACTAGGAACATATATATCAACCTACAAAAAATGCTTCCCTCTGGAGAAGAAATTGTAAGCAAAAGTAAACAAGAACAAAGGAAGACTTTCAAATTTTGTTTTACGAATTATTTAAACCTTTTCAATAACTATATATATATAATTTTATTTACTTTAAGAGTTCAAATAATTTGCAGTGTATATTTTAAAGGACAATAAGATTTTATTTATAATTTGATCATATGATTTTATAGATCTTCATATTTCTATTTTTGTACAATGAGGATTATTTGTCTATCTACTAGACAGTTGGAGTCTATTTGCAGGCCAGTGTATTCTTTTTCTTAATTGAATTTTTTTTTTTGGTACACACACAGTGATGTTCAGGAGTTACTCTTAGCTCTGCACTCAGGAGTGACCCTGGTGATGTTCAAGGGACCATACTGGATGGCAGGTATTGAACCTGGGTCAGTCTCATGCAAGGCAAACACCCTACCCACTGAATTATCATCGTTTTATACCTTAATGGAATTTTAGCAGTTATCTTCTACCTAATTTATTTGTTAATCATTTATTCTATCTACCCTCCCTCACAAGATACATGCTGTTTCATTTCAAAATATGCATCTTATAACAAATTCAGTATAAGCAAGAAAACATCCACCTCTACTGTGCTAATTTATAACCCCGAGTTACTCCTAGTAACTTTCTTTCTCAGCTTTTAGCTCAGCTTTTATTGAATCTACCCAATGGCTATAGCCAGGATTTCCCCCACAAAATTGGAAAGAAATTACTGTGGGGTTATTAGAAAATGGCTTCTTAGAAATCAACAACTTATTTGGGACTGGAATTTTGTACAATACTTGGAACAATAAAACACCCATATGAGATCTGGGTTATTTTCCCACCTGGCTTTTGAATAGAATCCAGACTCAGTCTGCCATTTGAGAGCCTACAAATTCCTGTAATCTATGATTTCATGTTGTACCACATCCTGGTCACACTAACTTTCCTTCTAACCCTCCTCCAGAGAACAATTCCTCTTTAAGGCTTTTCCACTTACTCTTCCTTCTGTCTCAAACACTACTTCCCACCCCCATCAATCTATCAATTCTCTCTCTCTCTCTCTCTCTCTCTCTCTCTCTCTCTCTCTCTCTCTCTCTCTCTCTCTCTCTCTCTCTCTCTCTCTCTGCTTCCCCCGCCCCATTCTTCTCAATGTCTGCTTTCTGTATTTGTTTCTCTGTTCACTCCCACTCCACTCTAAGCTCAATATTACCTACAAAAAAAGTTTCCAACTCTTAGGTTTTAACCAAGCCTGTCTGAACCACGAGGAACTGCTTTGGGGAAAGTTTTAACCATGGAATTCCCTTCAGTCTGCCCACCACCATATTAGAGAACTGGTGACTTAGAGAACTGTGACTCCTGTAGGGGACCTTTGACAATAAGAAATTAAACAGACAGGAGCCAGCACAAAGCAACTGTTAGTAAATTCCTTACTATATCCATTTTTTGTTTCAGTCTAGGAAAATGTGTGTGTTTGTGTGTCTATGAGAGAGATGACTACAGATAAACAATAAGGTAACTTTGAATATGTGAAATTCACACCACCATGCTGAGACCACTCTCCGCACACCTGAAGGTACCGGCAGAGGGACAAAGCCACGTGGGTTCCGGGGCCGAGATCTCCAAGCCTACTCGGATTGGAGTCGAGCATCCTCCACCCAGATCCTCCAAATTCCAGTAGGAGGGGGTCACACCCACCAACTGGCCCCCTGGCACCGTGTAATCCCATCAGCGGCCAAGACTCAGAGACTATAAAAACCAGATCTCGGAGGGAGAACAGTGCAGTCTCCTGCCCCCGTGCCTGGCTGTTCCTCGCCGTGGCCCCTTGGAGGAAGCGGGTTGAGCTTTCCTCCCTGCCCCGACCAGGTCTCCAGCAGCCGACGGCCTCCAGGACCAGACACCACCATGCTGAGACCACTCTCCGCACACCTGAAGGTACCAGCAGAGGGACAAAGTCACGTGGGTTCCAGGGCCGAGATCTCCAAGCCTACTCAGATTGGAGTCGAGCATCTTCCACCCAGATCCTCCAAATTCCAGTAGGCGGGGGTCACACCCACCAACTGGCCCCCTGGCGCCGTGTAATCCCATCAGCGGCCAAGACTCAGAGACTATAAAAACCAGATCTCGGACATTTTATTATGACATCTCATTCCTACTTTGACAAACTGGCAGGCTCCCAAATGTAACCTGCCCACACGGCAGAGTCTGGCAAACTCCCTGTGTCGTACCCAATATGCCAAATACCAGTAACAATGATGGGTCTCATAAAGAGCCTTGAATATAATCTCAGGACTAGGATGAAGGAGACGTTACTGGGGCCTGCTCGAGGCAATCGACGAGTAACAGGATGATCTGTGATCTGTGATCTGTGATTTCTGTTCCAGTCTATTTACAATTTTAGAAAACTTCACTATTTCTTTGAATTCAAATTTGATATAAGAAATAATAAATTGTGTAACAGTTACTTCTATGCACCTATAACCCAACACAAAGCCTAGCAATTGGTGTAAATATATAGTTTTTAGTCATTAAAATAATAAAGTTAATGAGCCAAAACAAAGTATAAAACAAACTATAAAGCAAAGCTCCCAGAAGAGAGCAATGCAGAATCTCCTGTCCCCACTCCAGGCTGTCTTCACTGGGCCACTCGGAGGGTGGCGGGTTGAGTCTCCCTCCCCACCCCAAGCAAAATCCTTGCAGCCAAAACCTCCAGAACCTAGCCACAGCCATGCTCACTCTCCACATCCTCAGAAAAGCCTCACGCATGAAGGAACCGACAGAGGAACCCAAGTATGCGGGACCCATGACTGAGATCTCCAAGCCTGCTGAATTGTTTTCCCCCAAGGATGTGAAAGTCTTATCACTGTGAAATAAGGTCTTTGCTAAACTGCTAAAATAAGATAAAGAGAGTGTACCCAATTCTGAATGACTGGTATTCTTGTAAGAAGAAAACACTGCAATGTTGGAGATAATGATATATAGAAAGAACACAGTATGACTGTGGAGGCAGGTTTGAGGTTATAAGCTTTGTAATTATAAGCCAATTAGCATCAAGGATCAATGGACAACTTCCACCTCACCCCCTAGAGCTAGGAAGAGGCAAAACAGAAATCGCCACAGTCTCAGAGAAAATAGGACCCGAAGATTCCTTGATTTTAGTTTTTAGAGCTGTAAGAAAAAAAAAACTCTTAATCATTGTAAACCAAGTTTGTGATTTGTTATGAAAGTCCATTCCCATGAAATCCATTCTTCCTAGAAATATTATGACAATAATGAAAGTGCAATGTCCTTCAATATTATGAGCAGGTGATTATTCAATACCTCCAAGACTTACATATTGACTCAAAACACAGTAGAAGTTCTTTGAAATAACTATAAAATTTTATATATAAATACATGACAAGGAATTATGGTGATCTTAAAAACACTGACACCTTTTCTTTAGCCAACATTCTATTTTATGTATAAACTGGAGTAAAGGTAGGGGTCATTGTGAAATGAATAATTTAATCTGAGCGTGTTGGACAGCTGACTGGCAGAGTTCCCAAAATAGAAGCCTGGGGAAATGGCCATGCAGTGCGGACACTTAATTTCCAAAAGCAGTCAGCTAACACTGCACCTTCCTCACCAGTGGAAAAGTACAGTAACAAGTACTTTACCCAATAATGGGGTTCTTACTAGCATTCACCAGAGAACAGTCTATTTTTTAGGTAATGATAATATTTTATCCTTAGGAATTATTGTTCATAACTAGTAATATTTTTTATTAAAGCAGTATTTTTCTAAAATAATAAAAATAAAAAATAAGATACTCCCTCCGAACATGGTTTATTAAGCACCTCTGTTTTGACCTCAGTAACCAGCCTGGCCACCCGTCTAGGCTCACCTATGCATCTGTCAGGACAGGCAACCACTGAGCCCTGCTGAAGAGTCCCATCCTTATCTGTAATTTCCACTCCTGCTATTCAAAGGCTCTGTAAAAATTGCATCAAAAAATGCAACAAACTTTAGGATCCTTCACATAATTTATATAGCATCTTCCTTTACACCGTTTCTGATTTCCAGTGTTGAGAAAATCTACTGATGGTCTAATGTATACTCTTTACATCTCTGATAGTAAAAGAGTAGACTGTCACAATAAAACTGGTGAAAGAGGGGTTCTAGTACAGCTGGAAGGGCATTTGCCTTACATATGACTGACTTTGGTTCATTCCAAGCATCCCGTATGATTTTCCAAGATTGCCAGGAATGATCCCTAAGCACCGAGTCAGGAATAAGCCATAAGAACCATAAGACCCAAACAAAATGAAAAACAAAATTATGAGAAGATTAAGTAAAATACATTAGCATTTTTCTCTTTTCTACATCTTATTTCCTTCCCTACCTTGACCACCTACCAGTGCTGTCACTGTCACTATCCTCCCATTGTTCATCAATTTGCTTGAGCGGGCCCAGTAACGTCTCCATTGTGAGACGCATTGTTACTGTGTTTGGCATATCAAATACTTCACAGTTAGCTTGCCAGGCTTTGCCGTGTGGGCGAGATACTCTTGGTAGCTTGCTGGGCTCTCCAAGAAGGGCGCATGAATCGCAGAGGAATCAAACTTGCCCTGGCCGGCCTGCTGCGCTCAAAGGCAAATGACCTACCGCTATGCTATCGCTCCAGCCCACCTACCAGCGCTAGACTCTGATAATGTCAGAGTCAGTCTAGGAAATGTTTCCACATATACCCAAGGCAAGAATAAAGGTCACATCAAAATGAGAATTAAAACTAATGATATATGGGATGGAAATGAATTTTAAGACTTTTCAATCAAATAAAAATAAGATGATTTAAAAAATTTCCCAGAGAAGGCTAGAATTTGAAATGCAGCCAACCTTTTATTCCTCTTACATCACATTCTAAAGACCATTCTGATCCAACTATAAATGTATTCCCTGTAGTAATGGTGATGCTGCTGAAACCAAAGAATGCTGTCACTTTAGATACAGAACTTTAGGATCATTCACATAATGTATATAGCATCCTTCCTTAAACAAATTTTTCATAGTTGTAAATCCTAATGTGTTTAGGAAAGGATTAAGTGCAACTAGTTTAGCTTGAACTCTTTTGCTCTTGGGGAAGCTTCTTAATTCATCCGAGCGCCAGTGTCTTCAATTATGAAACAATAATTATGCTACATTTCACTAAAACATTTGCAATTGTATTTAGGATTAGTGATAACTTAATAATAATCATTTCCTAAAATCAAATGATTTGACTACTTTGGACAATTGTGTTCACTAAGTACACATGGTTCTGTATCATTTCTTCCATTTTTCACAACATTATATTCACCTGGACTTACCTACTTTCCCTCTGTCTATGAAAACCCTATTTTCCTAGATCCAATTTAAAAATGATATCCTTCATGAAACCTTATTTGCTGTTCCCAAGAATATATGAGTATCTCCTCTACAGATGAACAAATGCATGCCTTGGAGAATCTCTTTGATAAACTATATTTTCCCTTTTTTACTCACATTAGATGTATCAATATTTTCCCCAATGAGTGGTGATTTCACTTCACCCACTTCTATCTCAAAACAGAGTTCTTTGCTCATTCATCATTGTATCCCTCTAGCGCTTAGAAAAGTGACTTTCTTACAAGAACTGCTCAGTAAGCATTTGATGAATACATCCACAATCTGCCCAAAGCAGTGACAGTTGATTTATTCTCTCAGTCAGTAGTTTATAATTTTGGGCAATGTAGAAATTTGATTAGTAGATTGTTCTATAGATCCAAATGGTTAAATACACCTTGTGTTCACTGGATTGTTTACTTACAATTAGTATAAAAATGATCTGATAGTTTAGAAGGAAAATCCAATACAATAATAATATGCACTGCGTACTTTGATAAACTCCCATCAATTTACTATTAATTTACGATTTTTCGAGAAAATTTTACCCATAGATTAAGAAGGATCCTAATTTTAGGACTATTAAGTTTGAAGACAACATTCATGAGATTTGAAGTATTAAGGTTCTGTCTTCAATGCATCCCCATCTGTGCACCACGGTAAACCACAGGATCAGGTTATATCATGAAAAGTGTAAGACTCACCCAGTCATTCTGCAGAGCAGAATGCAGCTTCCTAACTCATTAGTCTCAGTCTTCTGTGTCTCTACATGATTGGACTTCATTTTCTGTCACTTCTGTCCCTAGAAACTAACATCTTTCTGTGACTTGCTGCATCTTAGCCCAGTCACAATGCAATAACACAGTACAATAGCCAACAATGGGCTCTCTGTATACAGTGACTCAAATTTACATATTTCAACAAGTCCTACCCCCAATTTAAGTTTACACTTAGCCTGGCATTCAAAAATCATCCATACTCTAATACCTATTTTCCACTTGTTAACTTTTAATCTAAATAAATACTTTCACTTCTCCAAGATGCAATAGACTTCTTGCTGAAAATATACCTAGTATTTTCATATTTCTGTGTATTTTTTAAAATTTATATTTTTTCATTATGTTTAGGTGGCAGAGTTATGATTATGTTCAAGATTCTAGTACTGATGCTCAGAAATACTGCCACTTTCTGCCTCCAAGGTGACCATGACCCTCCCCCACTCCTATGTCCACACTGCTCCAATGTTCCATTATTTTTTGATTGACAGTTATGGTTTGAGTACATACTGCTACTTCCCTTACCACCACTCTTGTGCTCGAGACCATTCACTTATGCTCCCCTGTAGCTCATTTGCTCCCCACCCCTCACTACCTAGCACTCTCAGGCAAGTATTGTAGTACTTGAGATGTTTTATTTGTCTTTTGGGGCCACACCCCATAGTGGAGTTATGTTAGCAATTACTATTTCTCATACCCTTTACTTGTTTCTCCTTATACCACAGATGAGTAATAGCATTCTGTATTTTTCCTTCTGACCCTCGCCTATTTCACCCCACCTGATAGTCTCCTATTCTATCCAAATTGTTGCAAACTCTTGACTATTACTTAATTATTTTCTGGTGAAAACATAGTATTTTATGTTGTGTATGTGTAACAAAATTTCTTTATCCACTCATCTGTTGTTGGAGAATCTGTGTCTGTGTTTAAATGTTTCTGTTCAGGCAGAGCTCATATGCAACCTCCTGTGTGAAACTTTTTCCCCATGACAACAACCAGAATATGTTTTTTTATTTTTTTTGCTTTTATTTTAATGAATCACCATGAGATACAGTTACAGACTTAGAAATTGTCATGATTGCTTTTCAGTCATAAAATATTCAAGTACCCATCCCTCCACCAGTGCCCATTCTCCATCACCAATATTCCCAATATCCCTCCCACCACCCTTGCCACCCCCTGCCTCTGTGGCAGGCACATTCCCTCTTACTCTCTTTCTCCTTTTAGGTTGCAATACAGGTACTAAGCAGCATCATGTTTGGTTCATAGTCTACTTTCAGCAGACATCTACTATCCCAAGCGAGCCCTCCAACCATCATTTACTTAGGGGTCCTTCTCTATCCCAGCTGCCTTTTCCCCCAGCACGTGAAACCGGCTTTCAAGCTGTGGAGCGATGATCCTCCTGGCCCTTATCTCTACTATCCTTAGGTGTTGGTCTCCTGTTGTGTTACTTTATATTCCACAAATGCAGTCATTCTATGTCTGTCCCTCTCTTTCTGACTCATTTTACTTAGCATGATACTCTCCATGTCTATCTACTTATATGCAAATTTCATGATTTCATCTTTTCTAACAGCTGCATAGTATTTCATTGTGTAGATTATCAAAGTTTCTTTAAACAGTCATCTCTTCTGGGGAACTCGGGTGTTTTCCAGATTCTGGCTATTGTAAATAGTACTATAATAAACACACTAGTGCAGATGTCATTTCTACTGCAATTTTTTGCATCTCTGGGATATATTCCCAGAAGTGATATTGCTGGGTCAAATGGCAGCTCAATTTCTAGTTTTTTGAGAAACATCCAATTGTTTTCCAAAAAAGAGCCAGAATATGTTATGGTTACTATTAATTCTGTATAAGATTTAGTATCTGCAATCACATATCACCTCTGACATAAATTGCAATCATTTGTTTGGTCATTCCACTATGATGACAGGTATAACTTTATATATATATGTATATATTTTAGTATGCATGTATTTATGTGTATACATTTATAATCCTCAGACTTAAATAACTTATTGGTATAGTAAAAATTGAATGAATGTATGTTAAATTAATAAATAAGTTTTGGGAGCATAAAAAATGGTTGATTCTATGCTGCATACAGATTTCTAAGATGACATGGAGAGATTAGGAAAGATACAAAATGGTGAAATAAAATTTTCACTCCAAGCTATTTATTTCACATGCTCATTTGCTGAGATACTCAAGTGTGGAAGAGGGACACTGGGCATGTTTAAGGGATACAATAGGAGGTAAATTAGGCATTGCTCCTGACCTATTAGATCAAGTGAAACAAACACAAAGTGAAAGTAATGAAAAGGTGAATATTCTGAGAGTGTGTTGGCAGGGCTAGAGTGTATGCAATCTCTAAAATAGACTTGAGATAGCTATGTCACAAAAAAAGATATCATCACCATGTCACAGAGAAGAGAGAAAAAAAAAGGATACAACGTTACAGGATGAAAGAAGGAAGCATTTTATGTCTTTTCTGCTGGTATTAAACTATCTGAAACAGAATTCAAGGACCACCCTGTTCCATAAGGCTACAGAAGAATAAAAATGAAGTCTGCATAGGAAATGTATCTGGAGATAGATAGTAATTATTGGCCAGGACTGATTAAAATTCTTACTAAAATCTCAAAGAAGCACAGTGATCACGACTAAGCAACGAAAGGAAAGCATAATAAGTGCTTCCCGGAGCACGTGTGAAGTAAGGAACAAAGACAAGAAAATATATTACTGGCATCAATCCACAAGCTAAGAAACTGAATGAAGAAGCCAGATTGCATCGATCTGTCGCTCCTATCTATGATATCATATTCAGTGCCACAATCAGTGTGTAGAACAGCACTTGCTCTCCCCGGGAGCCAGATTGTTAATATTCTCTGGTCTTCCTTGGGCTGCTGTCATCTTCCTAAATAATAGCTATTGTAAGGGCAGAGTTTTATTTGTTTGTGTCATATTTTGCCTCTGCTATTGAAAGGACAGAGTATATTTGTTTGTGTCATTTATTTTGTCTCCCTCCTAAAAACTGGTAAAAAACATCACTTTTGTACACATGACACATGGATACATCATCAGAGAGGGAATATTTCCTTCCTTTATACTCCAGAAAGTAGCCCCAAAGTTATAATTCCAGAACCAGGTTATTTTGGTGAGGCTAGTGACACCTAATTCCTCTTTCCTCACCTATACGACTTAGAGAATCAATTAACTAGTCATACTTTAGATTAGATTTCTAAAATGAGATGATTTTGATAGGGTCTTTCTAATATACAGGTATAACATAGACAATGGTATTTATTACAGTTCATTTTTATTTGCTTTTTAGTTACTGCTAGCTTGTGACTTTATTTTGCTTAATGCCTCTGGATTTTTTAAAGAAAAATATACTCTTACATATTTATTTTCAATAAATAATAAAAATAATAAATAATCCCTAGGTGAATACCATCATTATCACTCTCCACTTTTACTAGTTGTTGTATTCTTTGTTTAATGTACTGCCTTTGGGAACATAGGTCACTGTCCCAAGCAAGTAAAAAAACAAACAAACATCTAAATCTGAGCTCTCCAGGAAAAATATAGGATCTGTGTGAAGTACTGGGTTTGTTTAGGGACACAATCAGAAGTAAACTGAGTTATGCTGTGTTTTCCAGTGAACCACCTGGGTTTTGAGTCAATTTCCTGTTTCTTATACTTTTGCAACCTAATTTCCCTCAGGGGCATACCCATGTCTAGGAACCTTTGGACTACATGGAACTCTGAAGATCATCTATCCTTTCTCAATAAATCCTCAGGCACTCTTTGTCATTCTGAAAGCCAGTCAGTTAATTATTTACTTGATTTTGTTGGCTCTGGAAGGACTTAAAGAGAAGAATACAATCCTAAATCATTTTGCCTAAGTACAGGTCATCTATCCCTTTTGTAATTATCTTTCTTTTCTTCCTGCCCTTTTGCCAAAACTATAATAATAATTTTAAAGAAGCAAAAAATTGGCATTACAAAGCAAATTTATGAAAACAAAGTTTGTGTTTTTTTAAGGAGCTCAGACTAAGAGAAAACCAGTGCACTCCCTAGAAGAAATTGTATTTGCACTAATTTTTCTATTTTCCTCTTTTACTTACAGCCTGTGTTTGAACACTGCTATGAATAAGCAAGACCTGAGACTCAGCAGTGAATCCCAGAAGACAGCAGCTCACTGGAGATTTCTCTGGACATTATGCCAAGCCGATTTCACTGGGGTTCCTCAGATGGAGTGGGTGTCCCTCCTCTACCCACTCCAGATGAATCCCCAGTGGCCACAAACTTCCAAAAGAAAAAGTCAGGCTCAGGGGAACAGGAACTAAACACTCCAGGCCACTTGGAGGCAGCAGGAAGGTTCGACCCTTCCCTTCTCCCACCCCCTCAGGGTCCTGGCTGTTAAGACCACAAACTGCCTCTGGGTCATATTTAAGGGCATCACTAGTCTTGATCCAGAGATTCACAGATGAATCTCAAAATGGATTAGCTCCCTATAGAGATGTCTTCGGACCCCAGTCATTTACAATTTTAGAATTCCAGGATCATACGGCTGCTTTTCACGGCCGCTTGACCTCTCATGATATTCATAATATCACTGTCACTGTCACTGTCCTCCCATTGTTCATCGATTTGCTCGAGCGGGCCCAGTAACGTCTCCATCGTGAGACGTTGTTTTTACTGTGTTTGGCATATCAAATATATCACGGGTAGTTTGCCAATTATCTAGCACCTGTCTGCGGCAGACAAGCTTGAGCAATAGTGGGAAAATTAGAAATAGGTGGGAAGGTGTAATGGTGGTGGGATTGGTGTTGAAATATTGAATGTAATCAATTAATGTGAACAATCTTATGAAAATAAAATTTTAAATTAAAAAAAAGAATAAGCAAGACCCAGTGGGCTTTGCAATGGAAAGGTAAAAGAGATAAGACTTGAACTCACATGCCAAATAATCAGTGGAATAACATATCTCTAAGTACACCTAAATGTTTGGTATTTAGTGTCTGTATTTGATGCTGTATTTAGTGTCTTACCAGAAGTAATCCCATGCACTAGGTACATTTTCTTTTGTTATGTATTTTTGATAGATGAGCAACTATCATAAAGTTTGAGCTGAGGTCCTTAAAAATTACCAACAAAATATCATCCTTTTAGTGATACAGACATTTTGACACAGATAAGAAAGATTGTCATGGAGATAGTTCAGGTGGGTAGGAGTAACAGTGGAGTAAAGCACAGGCCGCTTTCCCAAACCAAAGTTCTTTCTGCCCAACTCTACTGGAAAATCAGCATAAGAGTCCGGCCTTCTTTTTTCTCTTTTTTATGTCTTTCCTACTAAATCCTGCCTACCAAGCTTTCATTCCTATGATCTTGCAGCTAATCACTGAGATTCCTGCATGTCATATTAAAAAGCTAACTTTTTAATAATTTGCCATAATGGTATCAAAAGTTACAGCTCTCTGCTTTGTGACTTCTCTATTCCTCCTAGAAAAAATAATTCTTTGTTGCTATTTTCTGACTCAAGACCAAATTCTCATACATATTTCTCTTTTTGCTCTTTTCCTATCCCATGTGCTACAGATCAGATTGCTATGATTTCTGAAGCCTGACACAAGAATCGTTTAGTACTCAATCCTGCTGCCTACTGCCTGTCATCCATCCATCAATTCAAAAATGAATATGTAAGGATGTATTTCACAGTCTTGGCAGGACAAATTTTTTAAAGACTCTGACTGATTTACAACACTTTACAAAATTGCTAGAAATAAACTCTTACCAAAAAAAAAAAAAGAAAAACCCTTTATTACTAAAACAAAAGTACAAGAAACAAAAAACAAGTTCCATTCTTATTTTTAATATGAATAGAAAAAATACATCAAATTTTAAAATCAAATAGTGATTTTACTTTTCCTTATTTTAAAATTTAATACACTTAAAGTATTTTAAAAATTTTTCTTGTGGGACCTACTGATTGCTGCTCCATCATCTCAACTGAGGCTTGCCTCTGACTGGTATATCACTCACTTATTCCAAATAGAAGTCAGAGCCCTTCCTTACTGACAATGTCACAGCAACCTCCACAGAAGACCAGAGCCATAGTAAAGGCCCACACCACCTTTCTAACTGTCTGCCTTCTGCTCTCACAGCCCTGGAAATGCAGAGAAGATGAAGAGCCTCCTCCAGCTTAATCCCTCCTCATCTTCCAGCAGGGGTTACTACAAAAATTCATCTCCAGCACAGTAAGAACACTAAAACCAATGGGGAAAACAAATAGAAGGTTACAATCTCAATAAGCAAAAACAATATCACCAAAGACATAACACCAATATGTTCCCAGAAACTGTCTTTAGTGACACTATGATGAGGATGCTCAATGAGCTCAAAGAACAATAGAACAGGTATTTCACAAAGCACAAGAAAGTATAAAAGTTAAAATGAAAAAAATACCACAGTCAGAAATGAAGAATATGATAACTGATCATGGTGGTCACGGTCCTCCCATTGTTCATTGATTTGCTCTAGTGGGCCCAGTAACATCTCTGTCATGAGACTTGTTGTTACTGTGTTTTGGCATATTGAATACATCACGGTTACCATGCAAGGCTCTGCTGTGCGCGCGAGATACTCTCGGTAGCTTGTCGGGCTCTCCGAGAGGGGTGGAGGAATCGAACTTGGGTCGGCCATGTTGGCCGCTTGTAAGGCAAACGCCCTACCGCTGTGCTATCACTCTCAGGTGGAGATGCATGATAATTGATATAAAAAGTAAATGATTCTCTGAAAAGTAGAATAATAGAAGATGAGCAAAAGATCAAGGAGCTCTGAGATGAGGAGGAAACCATTAGGGAACAACAAGAGGTGGAAAATAGTATGGAAGTGAACAGCAGGTCAGAGAGCTGTGGCTAGGATTCAAGAGGAATGGTGCAGGAATCATCGGAGTCCCTGAAGAATAGGAAGGCAAATGTGATAAAGAAACAATAGTTAAAGAAATAATCTATGGGAACTTCCCAGAGATGAGGAAATATACAGGCACTGACATCCAAGAGACCCGAAGAGTACCAGTGAATATAGACCCAATTAGGAATACTCCATGCTATATTACATTCAAAATGGAAAAAATCAAAAAATTGAGACAGAATATTGAAAACAACAAGATCAAAAAAGGAACTTATATACAAAGGGAAGTTCATAAGATGTACAACAGATCTATCAAATGAAACTCTATGAACCAGAAGAATATGGAGGGATGGAGCACAAAACTTAATGAAATGAAAACCTCACCAAGAATACTCTTTCCAGCTAGATTATCATGCATATTTGAAAGAACTATACAGAGCTTCATGGACATTCTGTAGCACGTCCTGATGCGATCACTAAGCACAGAGCCAAGAATAAACTCTTAGCACCACTGGATTGGCCCAAACCACCATCCTTTCCCCCACTCAAAAAAAGAAAATATGAAAGTTTACACACAAACAGCTATGACTGGCTCTTAAATTTCTTAACTATAAGACTAGAAATAATCTGGCTAGTGGAAAGCAAATTTTTCCCCACCAAATGTATTTTATACAGAAGAAACTAAAAGATGTAACATTTTAGAGTAAATAAAAGCCCCAATCTTAGTCTTTCATAGATGATAGATATCTAGAAACAGATTCAGAGGAGTACTCAGGAAGAAACTAAGACTTGAATGAAGTGATTTGGATGAAACATAAGTTACTGATATTAGTCTCTGAGTGATCTAAAGGAGGATGTAACAGAAGTCCTCAGATATCCTGACAGAAAAAAAAACTACTCCTCAAATGACTCTTAAAGTGACGTGTTCCAGTCAAGGAAAACTACTCAAATTAAGCATATTTTATCAAGGGAGTTTACAGTATTTTTTCCTAATATATTCAAGGTTGGTGTTTGGACAAAATCTTTTTTCAGAACATGGGAACTGGTCATCTGAGAACTAAGTATGAATATAGCAACTATCTCTTTCTATCAAATTGTTGGAAACTAGACAGACAGGCAGACAGACAGACAGATACAGGAAAGAACTGGAGGGACACTTCAATGAGATCTTTCAATCCGTAAAACTGGCATCCAGAGGCAGTATGCTTCCCCTATGGGGTTCTGTCAGTCCAGTATGTTTTCTGTCTCCTTCCTTGGAAGGTCTATCAACTGTTGTGAAAGTTCTTTACAGAGATAATAATTATCATGACTTGGGGCTGGAACGATAGCACAGGCGGGTAGGGAGCTTGCCTTGCATGCGGCTGACTCAGATTTGATCCCCAGCATCCTATAAGGTCCCCCGAGCACCACCAGGAGTGATTCCTGAGTTCAGAGCCAGGAATAACCCCTGTGTATCACCAGGTGTGACCCAAAAAGAAACACACACACACACACACACACACACAAATAATTATCATGACTTAAGGCCCACCTATATGTTACAGTCTAAATAAGCATTTGACCAAAGAATGGTCAAATATTACTTTTCATTATTATTGGTTCTTAAGCAATAAATCTGTAGTGGAGGACTGTTGGGGATTTCAGTCCATGAGGCTGTTGGCACACTAACCCCATGCTTTTTCTCTCTGATTTCGGACTACTTTTTTAATCCTCACAATTTCCCTGCTTCAGGTCTTTTCACTTGGGGCCGATACCCAGCATCAAGTCGAGAAGGAAAAAATATCTATATATCCAAATAGCTTATAAAAATGAAGTTGCCTGAGTTTGTCTACTATCAGTTGCAGAAGAAAACATGTTTGCATCTATGTGGACTGAAAAGGTATCAAAAAATGCCAGTGTATAAGACCACAGTTCCTGCCAGAGTAACCTAGTTGTCTTGATTCTTTTAATCTGGGTGGATGTGGTGAAAGAAAGACTTATGTTGCTTAACAGCCTTATGTGTTGGTGTTAAATATAGAAATTTCAAAAAAGATTCCTATCTACAGAGGAGTGGAAAACATTGCTCCACATGATGAAAGAGTTAGAGAAAGAGGAAGATAGAAAATGAGCCCCTTTCCTGTAGCAAATTTCATGTGGGAACAAAGATCCTACTGACTTCAAAGGAAGTTCTTGACCCCAAAGAAATAGTTAAATGTGTGCTGACTGAAAAGCAAGTCCATTATGAATAACGTTACCAAAAAAAAACCTCTCTGCTTTCTGAAGGTAGTAATGGAAAAATGACACATTATTCAAAACTGAAAACAGGATTACTAAATATTTTTTAAGGTGCAAAGAGAATTCTGAAAACTATTGTTACAAGGTGAAAAAAAGAGTTTGGAAACTATCTTTAATATGGGAGAAAAAAGATTTGGAGCATCATATCACAATAAAGTAATTTTCTTTTAAAATAACAATTTATAACTTTTATGCAATTTTTTCTGACCCCTATTCTCTGGTTTATGCAAGTTTTATCTTGATAACAGTATAGTTAAGAATGGAAAACTCAGGACCACATTGCTGTTCTCATTTCTTATAAATATACCACACATTAGAGCTCCTCTCTAGAGAGAGATAAGAAAAATAAACTCACAAGGTGCACATACAGAATTTTTAAGATTCTCCACATAACTATATTGAGTAAATTGTCATTATTCTGCATTTAGCATTTGTGTCGGTATGAATTATTAGTCAATAAGATCTGATACATATAAGCAATCTCTGCATGTATCAAATGAGAGAAAGCAATCCTGGTGCCCTTTGACTATTCTCTCTCCTTCTCTCTCTCTCTCTCTCTCTCTCTCTCTCTCTCTTATACCTGTTGGTTCTCATGGTTTACTCCTGGTTCTAAGCTCAGGGGTCACATCTCTTAGTGCTCAGAAGACCATATCATATTCCAGGAGTCAAACTCATATTAGCCACTTTCAAGACAAGAGCCTTCTTGACTTGCCAAGAGAATTCCTGACAAATCTCTCTTAAAAACTCAGCATTTCTATATCCACAGAGTACAGAATACAAAGTGGGACAAAATACTTCTGAAAGAAAGAACAAAACAAACAAACACTGTCCTCCCATTGTTCATCGATTTGCTCGAGCAGGCCCAGTAATGTCTCCATTGTGAGACTTGTTGATACTGTTTTTGGCATATTGAATACGTCACGGGTAGCTTGCCAGGCTTTGCCGCGCGGGCAAGATACTCTCGGTAGCTTGCTGGGCTCTCCGAGAGGGGCAGAGGAATTGAACCCAGCTCAGCCAGGCTGGCTGCACGCAAGGCAAACGGCTGGAGCAATAGAACAAAGGGCTGGAAAGAAAGAAAAGAGATATTAATGTTTCTTGGAATGGGGCAAACACTACTTTTGAAAAAGGAAGACCTATTTAGAAGCCACTATAATTTTAACAGTTAGAGATGACTGTCAGGGGAATTAATATTTCACATGTTAATGAAAGTATAAGGGGAAAAATTGAGAAAAGAAACTTTTAAGATAAATGACTGATCAGAAATTGGTGACAAGAATGACGTACCAAGAGCATGGACTGCTTAGTGAGAATTGCCTAAGAAACATTCATCCTGGGGCAAGATTAATGAGACCCCTATATTCTATGATAGGAACTTTGGACTTGAATCAAAAGAAAATAATCAATTTTACCAATTTTTAACAGAGTCATAAGTTAACCAAATGGAAAATTTTGGAAAATAGACTTGACAATGGATTACAAGGTAGAATAAAGCTGAAGACCAGATCAGTGAATGCCATGACCTTAAAAATAGGGAAGCAAGGGGATGGGGGGGGGAGGGCTACTGGGATCATTGGTGGTGGAGAATGGGCACTGTTAGAGGGATGGGTACTCAATCGTTATATAACTGAAACTCAAGCACAAAAATGTGTGAGTCTACAACTGGACCTCATGGTGTTTCATTAATAAAAATTTAAAAAAATGGCAAGCAAAACTTGAACATGAGATAAAATGGTAAAAGAAAAAAGAAGAGTCAAAGACAGGAAATTAGCAATAGGATTTATGACATCTAGGAATTAAGAACAATGTGAGATCTGGTTGAAGATGGAATCATCTTACAAAATAGAATGGTGATAGAAGAAGTGATGGTGCAGAAACTAAGATATTTAATTTAGAGGCTGAGGAGATAGTACAGCAGATAGGTCACTAGTCTTGTACATGATCAATTCAGGTTTGATACTTGGCACCCACATGTTCCCACTAACTGATTCCTGAGCACAGAATCAGGAGTCCTGAGCACTATTGATGGTAGCCCCCAAACAAAAACAAAACAAAAAAGGAATTTCCATTATCTGAATCCAATTATATTGACACCATTGTGGTAAAGCTCTAGCAAGCAGTGTTCAATTTCTGAGGTAAAAAAATTAAATTAAACTGAAAAACATAATCACCCCTTTATTCCACACTACTAAAGCCATTTGTAGTTGAGGTCACACAGTATCAATATCTTACAGTTTTCAAAAGACAGTAATTCTAAAAGCCACATTAAATGTGCACCTTGCAGTAGACTAGATACTCCAGTGTATAATTATCCCTTCAGACAAATGGGCACTCAAGACTGTGACCTTCAAAATGTTGTCATGAAATTCATGTGTCAATTTTCACCTCTTCCTTTTGCTATCCCCAGTGGTAACCCCTACAAGTCATTTTGTACCAGTGCATCTTGTTGATAGGGTAAGCACCTGAAAAGTGATTGATAGACAACTGGAGTTAACCTTTAAGAATAGTTAAAATTAATACCTTAATTTAAATATTAAAATATTAATAAACTTAATTAAAGTAAAATGCAGTCAAACAATACTGCAGGTGCCCACTGCACTCGATTTGTATATGTACTCAGAATCATTTAACAAAATATATTGATGTCTTGTCTCTCTTACAGATGTTGTCCAAGCTATGAGCATAACAAGCTCTTTTAAAATTATATCTCTAATTTTTAAAGCCTTTGAAGTGTTTCATTCAGAGGTCTTATAAATGCTGCAATTCTAGCAAGTCCAAATGGGGAAGAGGAGTAGAATCCTTGGAACCTGAGTGCCTTATCAGGAAAGATCATAATTGTTTGCATGGCCAATTATAGATGTGAATATGGGAGAATAGGATTATTCTCAGGGGTCATGTTGATTAGATTCATGGTTGTCCGTTTGAAGAGATTCAATAGTAGGAGAGAACCAATGCCTAGTGATCAGAAGGGGTTGAGAGCTGATACTGAAGAAATCAAGTATGAGGATGAAACTGAAGATGAGACAATGCAGAGAAAATGGAACAGATGAAGTAAGACAACAAATATGTGTTCT
Source organism: Sorex fumeus (assembly GCF_029834395.1). Classification (NCBI taxonomy): domain Eukaryota; kingdom Metazoa; phylum Chordata; class Mammalia; order Eulipotyphla; family Soricidae; genus Sorex; species Sorex fumeus. The sequence continues at coordinate 9,491,919 of NW_026606066.1, forward strand.
GAAACAAAATATTGTGACTCTGGACTTTCATACTGTTTCCACAACTCCCTTCTGCATAGCTTGGTGCTCTTTGTCTAATCAGAAGACTCTTCAATATCAGATCTTAGCTGGTATTACTTGAGAGCAACATCACAAATCCTTTGAATTTTTCAGGCCCTGTTCTAATAGGCACCTGTAATATTTATTTTCAAACAATCTAAGAGTAAGCAAGACAGTACCCTTAGATTTGGCCATTAGTACTTCTACTGATAATTTTACCTTTCTGGGCTGGAGCAATAGCACAGCGGGTCCGGCGTTTACCTTGCATCTGGCCAGCCCAGGATCAATTCCTCTGTACCTCTCAATTCCTCTACCAGCAAGTTACTGAGAGTATCCCACATGCATGGCAGAGCCTGGCAAGCTCCCCATGGTGTATTCTATATGCCAAAAACAGTAACAAGAAGTTTCACAATGGAGACGTTACTGGTGCCCATTCAAGCAAATCGATGAACAACAGGAAGACAGTGCTACAGTGCAGTGCTAATTTTACCTTTCTAAAAATTTTACATTTCTAAAAATGAAGTCCCTTCTAAAGATGGAAGGCTGTCAAGAAATTCAAGTGAGCTTCACTCGAAAGAGATAGAACTTTCTGAGTTGGTTGTGGTTTCTAGAGGTTACATGACTTTTGCATCTGCTCATGTGAAACTCTGCAATGTTTCCCAGTCATAATAAAAATGGCATTCCAGGACAAAGAAATAGACTCAAAACACCTGTAAATCATCTGCATGGGAATTCTTTTACATAAACCTTTTCTAGAAACCCTTAGCAATTTTCCCTGGTGAGATTTTTTTATTATGGATCTCATTTTTGAGAAAAATAGGCATCATCTTCACTGATATAAGCCATCATCTCCACTCTCAATGCTGTTCAAGCCCAACTCAGTGCAGAGAGTTAATAGTAGAGGGACGAGCCTAACATGAAGAGACCCTTAAACTTTTCAAACAAGGTCTCATCTATGTAGCTCATCTCACCCAATCTCTTTACAGTGATCTTTGAGAAGAGGACTGTACATTATCTCCCTTAAATATGGTAAAAGCCATGGTGCCTGAAGATATGGTGTTATGTGATGCCCAATGTTAAGTTATAAAAGTCAATACAACTTCTGCCTGATTCTCTTTGGATGGAAAACCCAGATATCTTGTTCTAAGTAAGTCAAGGAGCTTCATAGAAAACCTGTGGTTAGGGCTATATGGATGGCTCAAGAGATGGAGAACATAATTTGCTTACAATATCCCAGGGTTTGATCACTGGCACTATTCTAGGAACAGATCTTGTGCACTACTTGGTATGACCAGAAAACAAAACAAAACAAAGCAAATCAAAACAAAATGGCAAGGCAGACAGCCATGGCCACATGCAAATCTGTAAGGTGTTCAAGTCACTATATCACCCAAAGACCTGGCTGAGATTGAGCAGAAAAATGGCAACTGTGAATAACTGAATCTTCAGATAATTTCAGTCCAGTCCAGATCGTGCAACTAATTCTTTTTTTTCCTTTTTTTTCTTTTTCAGTCACACCTGGCAATGCACAGGGGTTACTCCTCACTCATGCACTCAGGAATTACTCCTGGCAGTTTTCAGGGGACCATAAGGGATTCTGGGAATCAAACTGGATCAGCCGCATGCAAGGCAAATGCCCTATCTGCTGTGCTATCACTTCAGCCCCATCATGCAACTGATTTTGAGAAGAGTCAACACAAATTGATCTCATTTCACTATCTCAATATTCCATTTTCAGGCCTATGAGCAAAGAAATTTTGGAATTCGTTTTAGGTTCTAACATTTGGTATCACTTGTTTCTTAATAGATAACCAGAACAATATGTATAGCATAACCTGTGAGGGTCGATTGTCCATTCAGAGAAATAATCAATGTTCACAAATGACTGCAATATCAATTTATAACACAAAAGTTTCAGCAATTCATAAATAGGTATACATGCTGAAATATTAATATGCATGTGTATTTATGCATAGAAAATATCTAAATGGAGGACCTGAGCTATAGTACAGTGAGTAGGGTTCTTACCTTGCACACAGTCAACCTAGTTTTGATCCCTGGGACCCTCTATAATACCCCAAATCCCTCCAGAAGTGATCCCTGAATGAAGAGTCAGGAGTAAACCATAAGCACTACTCGGTATGGCCCTGAAAAATTCTAAATGCACTAAAGTTAAACAGTAATTCCTTCTATGGAGCAGACTTTAGATGGAAAGGAGAAAAAAAGAATTCCTTTTATTTGTTTTTTGTATGTTTTAATCCTTGCATCACATGTACACTCATGTCTGTAACTTTTTTTAAAGTTTACATCTAAAAAATAATGATAAACAAGGAAAAAGCTAAACAAGTGCCCCAGATGCTCCCTGAGAATATATGAAGCGATGCTATTTCAAATAACTATATTTTTCTCCCTCTGTGCCTTACTTTTAAAATATATATGAAATAGTACTAAGCTCATAGAGCATTTGTGAAAATTAAAGTGCTAGTAGAAGTAACTAACACAATCATAAGCACTCAATAAGTACTAATATAAGATTAAAAAGTTCTGAGATGCTGAGCACTGATATGATAAATGGATGTAATGGGCTCAAAGGTAAAACCAGACCATTGTTTAGTAAAAATGATGTCTTTGCCATTTAGGTTAAAAGAGAAAAAGGAACTAGCATTTTAAGGTGCAATTACAAGGGAGGAAGAGGATGGTTTTGATAACAATCTGAGAACTTCTGCAAATGCCATATTTACTTATATTTTCCATATTTAAGCACTACTAAATTAGAGCTTTTCATTCCACTTCCCCATTCTGCTTCCCCTTCATGGTTTTCACTGGGTGTGACAAGTCTGCCTATTGAAATGATCGTCATCCACAGAGATCCAAGAGATTAATATTGACCATATCTTTGCATCAAATGTTCAACTTCTTCCTGTGGCTTTCTCTCAGTTAGTTAAAAAGAAAGGAACATTGATTTTTTTCCATTTGTTCTCGTATATAGTTCTCTCATTTAAATTGTAGAGAATACGTTAGGTTAACCAAAAGACAGAATGACGTAAGTTGTCTTCTTCTTCTTCCTCAGAATGCATAATTTCTAAACTTTGTTGCAAACACTTTCTAGTTCTTTTTTTTTTTTTTTGCTTTTTGGGTCACACCCGGCAATACACAGGAGTTACTCCTGGTTCATGCACTCAGGAATTACTCCTGGGGGTACTGGGGAACAATATGGGATGCTGGGAATCAAACCTGGGTTGGCTGCATGCAAGGCAAACGCTCTACCCACTGTGCTATTGCTCCAGCCCCAACACTTTCTGGTTCTAATGGTACAGAGTGTTGGGGTTAACTAAGTAAATAGAGAAGATAAAGTTACCATAGATGAGAACATATTAATAGTATTTTCATAATCGTCTATGAGTTTTTTTAAAATTTGTAGACTTAAGGGCAAATGGTATCATCGTTCCACTTAATGAGGCAAATGAGCAATGAGTAGTTCCTCTTTGACTCAGGAATATCTGTTTTTTCCTGTTTGGTCTGACTTACCCAAGTATCATAGAAACAGATAAAGCAGTATTTCATCTTCTTAAAAGTCACTGGACTTAAAAAATCACTGAACTTGGATCTTTTTCCCTTATAAAATCAGTGTTTCACCTCAAGCAAATTCTGGTATTTTAGGAAAAGTTATTATCTCTGTTTTCCTTATTTAACTTAGAGACAAGGCCAGTCTCTTGAATGCAAGATAATTCTCTATACACACAATGAATTAAACAAACCAGAAAATCAAAATCATCAAAACAAAAAGAAACCTTGCTAAATGTGGTCATGAGCTAATTTTTTGAATTGACTTAAATTTAACCACTCTAAATCCTTTTGATATATTTAAACTAGAATGGGATAAAATAAACCAAGATATTGTCTTTATACCAAACAACACCTCACTCATTTCATCACTGTGTAGAGAATACTGAAAGAATAGATATGCCAATTGTAATAAATGCAAATGTGAACTTTATAAATCACATCCTTGGTACTTACACTGGTATACTGTAAAAAGATAAAACATTCCTAATCTACCCTACATGAAGTTTTTGAAGAAAAAGTTACCTACAGATAGCAGATGCATATTACAGATGTTAAAACCTTCGCCTTGCATTCTGGTTCAAATCCTGGTTCAAATCCCCCAGCACCACATATGACCCCCTGAGCACCGCTAAGGACACTTCTAAGTGTCACCCAAAGTCCTATTCCTACAAAAGAAGAAATATTTACTCACAAAATACTTTCTGGCAACATTTATCTGACACTTCTGAAAGTCAGTTCAAGCTACTGAAAAAAATACATATATACTTTCCAGAAGATTTATGTAATACAACATTTAGATCCTCTCCCAGACCACTTTCCTCTTCTTTCCAAGGTCTTAACCAATGGCAACATTACAGAAAAGAAGTAGAAGTTCATCTTCCAAAAGAATGAGGCAATGATTCTCTGATATCTTCTAAGAGTACTTTTTATCCCAAGTATGACATTTAATGTTTTATACAACAAGAAGCCGTGTAGTATAAGATGATAAGATCTGGGGGTCTCAATTATAACATGTAACTAGTTAATAACATGATATTTAGAATTGAACTTTGCAAGGAGAAAAGTGTTTAAAAGTTCTCCCTCATGAAATGTAGAGGACAAGGAATCTGGTTTAGCAGTAAATTATGTCTTATATGCGTGATTTCCTGGGTTTAATCCCCAAAACACATACACACATATTATGTAAGAATGTTTTAATTAACTTAAGATGAGTTCTTTCACAATTTTTGGCTATTATTGCTATAGGGAGATGGGCAGTCCTGGAAAAGTATCTCCAAAAGATTCTCCAAATCAGGCTATAGGCATCTAGGCCTTTGAGATGCAGAAACAGACCAGGGCATTCACTAGGTGTGCCCCTGAAAGAAGTTCTTTCAGGAACAAAGATATATATATATATATATATATATATATATATATATATATATTATCCATCAAAAAGTCGCAGCTCTTCTTTGGCAATACTTTAGCAACAGACTTTATTTACATAGGAACTACCAAGTCAAAAGCAGTTTGAGAAAACCCAATATAAATTTTCAGAGGCAATGCAACACACTTTCCCCATATTAGGAATTCACCTGCATCTCTACTTCTCAGTTTGAGATGTGAACTCTTACATTCTCTCTTAAATGTGTGTTTCTCTTTTTCTTCCCTGTATTTTCTTGGATAGAGGTATTTTAGTCTCCTCTCTGCAACTCTGTTCTGCAATGACAATCAATGAACCTGGAAATCTGGAAACTTAGCAGAGGTTCGGATATATTTTTCTTTCCTACAAAAAGAAATCCCTCACTCCTGCCTGTGACCACAGATCCCTAGTAATTCAGGTAGAGGGTCAAGTTCCCATATAATCAATATATTGTGGAACTTGGGCATAGCTTGATGCCTGCCTCATTAGTCTGGTGGGACATGAATATCCATATATGATGAGTGTTCTTGGCATACTTTAAGTCCTAATCCTCCTACACACTTTCACAGAGTGACCACGTAGGAAAGCTGACATATTCTTCCCCTCTAGATGGGATTACCTCCCTCCTCACTTCACCTAAGTCACTTGCAAGATTAGAGGAGGCACTCAGGACCAGCTGAACTGCAACATATTTCACAAGCCACCAAGAAGACCTACCTTTTTTTTGTTAGTCTTTTTAACACTTTAAATATTTTATCATACTTTGTAAACCTCAATTGAAATTATATACTTTTCACAGGGGAGAGATTATATTACTTCAAATCAAGAAATAGAACCTCACTAAATCATGACTAAATTATCTATTTTTAGCCACTTGGACTGTATGTCTTTCTCCACCACTGAAAGTACCTCTTGGATAATCTTATCATAACCAAACTGACACCTGTTCTGTTTTCTACATAAGACGTTGTTACACTTTCTTAGTCTCTCCTAAACACACATATAGACACACACACACACACACACACACACACACACACCATTACCTGGTGTAACGAGCAAAAAAATGAATTTGTTTTCACTTTTTTTTCATTTTAATATTAAGTGAGGTATAACTGACATAAAACATTGTTTCAAGTGTAAAGCATGATTACTGGATATTTGTCTCACTTTGAAATGCTAATAAGTCAAGTTAATATCCACCATCCATGCTCTTTCTTATTTTCAGTATCCTTCATTACTTGTAGTACAGCCAATATATGTGTCAGTTTAACTTGTATCAAGGGCCTGGGGTTCAGTGGAGTACTTGAGAAGTTTCTAACTTGTTTTCAATAATGATAAATTCCCAGACAATGGAGCTTAATAGAGCATAGAATATTCCTTCTTCAAAGTTTATCTAACTAGAACTCTAGAATACGTCATTCTCATTTTGTAGCAAAAAATAAGTAAAATTTCTTTTATGAAAGTTATTATTGTGGTTTGAAAGACAGTACAATAGGTAAGGTGTTTGCCTCACATGTGTCCAACCAGACTCAATTCTTATAACTCTATAGAGTTCCCTGAGTACCACCAGGAATAATTCTTGAGCAAAGAGCCAAGAAAATTCCTTGAGCAAGTATGTCACTGTCACTGTCACTGTCCTCCCGTTGTTCATCGATTTGCTCGAGCTGGCCCAGTAACGTCTCCACTGGAGACTTTTGTTGTTACTGTGTTTGGCATATCGAATACATCACGGGTAGCTTGCCAGGCTCTGCTGTGCGGGCGAGATACTCTCGGTAGTTTGCCAGGCTCTCCTAGAGGGGAGGAGGAATCAAACCTGGGTCAGCCATGTTGACTGCGTGCAAGGCAAAAGCCTTACCGCTGTGCTATCACTCCTTAACACAGTGGAGCAAGTATGATTAACCCCCCAAAAAAGTCAGTTATATTTTATTGATTTATGATTAATAGATTATATTATACACTTATAGTTCAGTTATGTTAAAATTATAATTTGGTAACTGTATAATTTGCAAAATGATTACCACTATGTCTAGTTCAGTCTTTGTATAGTTATAAATTTTCTTTTGATGACTATTTTTAATCTCTAATTCTTTTTTAATTTAAACATAGATATATTACAGCATGTTGAAAAATCAGCATATTTGTAATGGTACCAGAGATTTCTGTTGTTACTAACATTGATTAACCTTCTCCCTGTCCCCAAGAGAGGTGGTTTCAGCTACCTATTTCAGAACCTTTTTTTTTCACCCCAAGAATTAGCAACTCTAAGTCCATGACAACCACCACTAAGCAGATAGTACAAACAAAAACAAAACAAAACAGAAACTGAGAATCTGGTGACACAGTCACCCTAAGGCACAGGAACTCAGGCTAGCTCCAGAATCTAACAGATTCTCTAACAAGTTCCCCTGCACCAGGGTATTCTTACCTTCAAGAATACCCTTTACAAGGCTGGAGAGATAGCACAGCGGGTAGGATATTAGCCTTGCGTGCGGCTGAACCAGGTTCGATTCCCAGCATCCCATAGGGTCCCACTGAGCACCACCACGAGTGATTCCTGATTGCAGATCCAGGAGTAAGCCCTGTGCGTGGCCGGGTGTGACCCAAACGGGAAAAAAATGCCCTTTATTTGTCATATGTTATAGAATGCATATTTGTGTCCCCTCAAAATCGTATGCTGAAGCTGTAAATGCCAATGTGAAGGTATTTGGAGCTGAGAAGTAAGGAAGGTAATTAGGTCCCAGGAATGGACTGACCTTGAAGGATTAGTTACCTAATCATGAAGAGACAAAGATCTCATGTCTCTCTACCTTGTTCAGATCCACCCAAGGTGGAAGCAGGTTCTCAGCAGAATCCAAATCTGCTGGCACTTTGCTCCTGCAATTTCCCATCACCAGACAGTAAGAAATAAATGGTTGATATTTAAGCTACCTTTCCAGATGACAATTTACGACATCCTGATCAGATTAAGACACTCCACACCCATGATCATCATCAAACCAGGCTGCCCAGGTCCTTCCAATCACTTTGTTGCCAGCGTGTTCGGTACCTGAGTCATGGTTGGAATAGGATAACATTAACCTTGTTTCTCTCCTCTCCTCCTTTGTTGTTATTGCTGTGATGATTGGGCTTGAACCCTCGGCTGTGATGCTATCAGAACTTTGGGGCTAGCATACTCACCCAGTGTTTAGTTGTGGTGCTTACACACACCTTATTGTAATGCTAGTATCCCAATAGCAGTGCCACAGGCGCACTTTGGAACATGGGGTTGTGCCAGTGATGAAACTTATGGCAAACACTGTACCACTGAGCCATTCCCAGGTTCTTTATATTGAGTTTATTTCACTTGCTGAGGATAATATTTGATGAATCAAGTTTCTTAAACTCACCAGGCCTCATTAACATCATCTGTAAAAATGAAGTTAATGTATTCATTTTTGAAAGATTTCTCTGATAAGAAAAATACCCAGAAAAAAATGCTGCTGGGAATCTAATAATTTTATAAAAAAATTAAAAAGTATTGGTGGTAAAGGAGGAGGTGATAGTTGTTGTCATTGTTATGATAGTAATGTAGGAGTAGTAGAAGTAGTAGTGAAAATAGTAGTAGTAGTAGTAGTAGTAGTAGTAGTAGTAGTAGTAGTAGTAACATAATAGTAACGGTAGCAGTGTTAGTAGAAGTTGTACAAACAGTATTAATAGTAGCAGAAATATTAACAAAAATATCTAGGATGCTATTAAAGCAATGAGGAGAACGGAAGAGCAAACTGAGACCCAGGACATTATAGGCTGAGCAAGTAAAAGTGATCCCGGAAAGCCTTCTAATATTAAGGTTGAAGAATTTTGAAGAAGGCATCACAGTTAAAGGGCAATATCCCAGGAGTACTCTCTGAGTACATCCTTTTCAGTGAGACTGTTCACATTTGAGCCAGATAGAGAGGCCTTGAACCAACCTCCAGAAAAGCTTAATATGCAGTCAAAAATTAACCTAAAAGGTTCTTGCATGGTTCCTTCAGAACTTTTGTTCACAAAAAAGAAATCACTGTTTTAGATTCCACAAAAGACTCACATCATTCTATGTCTTCTGACTCACTTCACTCAGCATGATGTTCTCCATGTCCATCCATTTAGAAGTACATTTCATAACTTCATTTTTCCTAACAGCTTCATAGTATTCTATAGTGTAGCTGTACCAGTCATTTGTTAACAACCCGTGCACTCGGGTTGTTTCCAGATTCTGGCTATTGTGAACAGTGCTACAATGAACATACAAGTGAAGATGTCAAATATGCTATGTGTTTTTGCACTCCAGGAATATATTCCCAGAAATGTAATACTGGGTCATATGGAAGCTCAACTTCCAGCTTTTTGAGGAATGCCCATACTGTTTTCTATAAAGGCTAGACCAGTTGGCATTCCCACCAACAATGAAAAAGAGTTCCTTTCTCTTAGACCAATATACACTAACAGTAGGAACAAGGGTCAGGAGGATTGGTCCGTGGTTGGAAGCCTACCTCAAATGCTGGGGGAGAAGGCAGTTGGGGAAGAGAAAGAACCACCATGACAAAGATAGTTTGAAATGATTACTCTGGATAAGAACTGCATGCTGAAAACAAGCATAATAACCTTTCAGTACCTGTATGCAAACCATAATGTCCCAAAGGGGAGAGAGACAGAGACAGACAGAAAGAAAGAGAGATAGAGAGAGAAAGAGAGAAAGAGAAAGAAGAAAATTGTCTGCCATAGAGACAGGCTAGGGAAGGGTGGCAAGAGGGAAACTGGACATTGGTGGTAGGAAATGTACTCTAGTGGAGGGATGGGTGTGACTGTATGACTGATATCATGATCAGCATTGTAATTGTATTACCTGTATCTCATGGTGACTCAACAAAAAATAAAATTTTTTTAAAAAACCCACTGCTTTTATTCTTTTTTTTCTATGCATAAAGTACCACTGAGAAACCAAATTTATTTGATTATTTCCTTCTGTTTAGGGGCCTCACTCAGCAGTGCTCAGGGATTACTCCTGGTTCTACGCTCAAGAATTACTCTTGGAGGGCAACATAGAACATATGGGATGTCAGGGATTGAACCTGGGTAGGCCACAGGAAAGGCACATTCCCTACTGATTGCACTATCTCTTCAGGCGCATTGCTCTCAAATTTTAATGATTAAAAATATCACCCGGGGCCATGAGATTGCTCAAAGGGCTGGAGAAATGATTGGCATGCAATCATGCAGTAGGCCAGGGTTTGATTCCCAAATCGGTATGTTGCCTTAAGCACTGACCAGAGAGATCTTTAGGTGCTACACGAGGAGTAGCCTCTGGGTGCTTCTGGATGTGACTCAAAAGCAGACAATAAAACACACACATCACAAAATACAAACAAGGATTCGTGGTCTTCAGTTTCCCCATGCTTTCCAGAGGCAAAGTTGGTTTGAACAATTTATTGTTCTATTAACAGGTGCTTCTGGAATGCCAGTGTGTGTTCATGTCAGGCCATAGGCATAAGTATAGGTATGTACCACCCTTACAAGAGGGAACTGTAAACGTGAGACTCACAAAGCTCTGGGTGTCCTTCCTCCAGGCTCTACATTGCTCCTCCAGAAAACTTTCCTAGACTATCATCTCCAAAAGCCCCAATGTCACTCTTGTTCTCTGTGTTCTCTCGCAGCAGGGATCTTATCTGACCCACCACACTGCCATTGGCTTTCTCTTTTTGGTGGTTCCCAGTAGATTCTGAGCTCCCTGGGGGCAGGGACTCTTTCCTCATTTTCACTCCTATTTCTGGAGCACCTAGCAGAGTGCCTAGCAATCTTTGGTGCTCACTTTCTATTTACTAAACAAATGCTTGAATGTTAGAATAGAAGCAACATGGCAGGGTTTGCACCCAGTTTCAACAGCAATAAGATTTCAAGAGGGAAGAGTGGGGTTTCTGCTTGATGTGGCTGCCATAGCTCTATACCTCTAGATTTCGTGATTCCCCTGACATTTGTGCATACTTTTCTGACATTCACATTTTAATTTAGCATTTTATAAATTGAAGTATCATTTTATATTTACAATGCAACAAAGCAAATTATAGCCATACTAACTTCAGGTGTGCATGTCCATTGAGCAATGAAGTGGCCTTAGTGACAGATATGTTCCTGTGAACATATATGGTACATCCTGATAAAAAGGTGGTAATTTGACATGTGGGCTAGCAGAATCAAGGGGAACAATAACTGTTGTCAGAGAGAAAGTGAAGATGGGAGATTAAACAGGTAGAGAAATATTGGAAAAATGTGAATTTATGGCTGGAGCGATAGCACAGCAGGTAGGGTATTTGCCTTGCATGCTGCCAACCCCCTCGGCCCAGGTTTGATTCCTCTGCCCCTCTCGAAGAGCCCGGCAAGCTACCGAGAGTACCTCACCCACATGGCAAAGCCTGGCAAGCTACCTGTGACATATTCGATATGCCAAACACAGTAACAACAAGTCTCACAATGGAGACATTTCTGGACCCACTCAAGCAAATCGATGAACAATGGGGGGACAGTGCTACAGTGAATTTGTATATATATATATATATATATATATATATATATATATATATGCATATGTGAAATCATCTTCTTGGCTCAGTTCAGCAATGTGGTAAAATAATATATATGTGAGGCTGATTAATGCCCTAGGCCTCCATGACACCATTATTTGGTGATTTGGAGATCCAGTAATCAGCATTACATGTCCAGGATGGAGAACATATAATCTTTTTGAGACTGAGGGAAAAGTAAATGTGCCCCATTACATAAAACATTCAGTGATGACTCAATGGAAAATACAGCTTGAAAAACATTTTGTTTCTGTTCAAGTTTATTAGTCATAAATAGTTATGTTCATGTCGCAAACAAAATATACTAATACCAGCTAAAAATGAAAGAAATAACTATTTTTTCTTACCATGGAGATCACTAGAAATTAGAGGGGTGGAATGGATGTAGTAGGAGGCAAGTTAATTCTGGGAAAGATTAAATTTCCCAGAAAAATTTGGAGTCAGAAACTGAAAGTATAAGTTTGAGTGTGTGATCCGGGGTTGATTAAAGCTGAGATCACTTCATAGAGACCTGATTCTGGAAGGTTGATTAGAACTAAGAGTTCTATATGAAAATTAAAAATGAAGAGAAATCAACTCTCACTGCCATGGATTAGAGGTACAGTGCAGATAGCATTCCAGAGAAAAAAACAGTTTAAAGAAAACAATTATATCTTCAAATTCCTGAGACCAATTGAGATTGGGCTAGGAAAATTTGGAAATGTCTGCATACTTAGCCTATAGAAAAAAATAAAACTATTATCTAATAGACAAATTACATCTACTTTTTATGCTTTCCCTCACTCCTAAATGTATAACATGAAGTGAAAAGTTTACAAACTGAGAAGATAAATGTTAGAACCTGAGTTCCAAGACACGTTTCCTTAAAGATATCTTGTTAGACAAATAATTTAGAAGTGAAGTTGAAAATCTATGTGGCATGTAAAATGTGACTTTGAGCAGAAAATTGGTTTGTTTTAGAAAAATATCAGCTTCTATAAACATATCTAATTGTTGGGTTGACTTTCCTTTCCAATGTGAGAGAAACACAAATCTCTCCTTAAAGCTTTTCCATTAATTTCAGTGCTTTGATGAAACCAGCCAAAATCATTAATTGTTCCATTATTTTTGCTTCTTTAAACTCTATCCCAACTGACAGATCATGCATTTGGATATTTATGAGCCTTTCACTATTTGCAAAAATCTATCATTTTTGTCTCAGTCTCTGTAGTTTTTTTCTCATGTATCTTTCGTTTCTTAATTACAAGTTTCCTCAATTTTTATGTCTGTTATAAATTTTGTAAATATCCATCTAAGTTATAAAATTAAATTTTATAGAATATAGAGATCGTTCTCTTGGCCAATAACATCATGAATAACTTTCATGACACTAATAGTCCATTGTACTAAATTTTTTAAACTTTATTTTTCCCTTACAACTTATTTAAACACTATGGTTTACAAACTTGTTCATGACGATTTGTAAGATATTCAATATAACATCAACCCCACCGCCATTTCACCTTCCCACCATTATTATCTCCAATTTTCCCAACCAGTCCTTAAGCCTGTCCCCATAGCAGGCTCTCAATAATTTATTTTATATTGCTTGTTAAAATTTGCTAAAACAAAAAATGATCGAAAAATCTTTCCTCAGAAGAAAGTTAGTGAAGATTGTGTATCTCACCATGAAGGTATTAAGCCCTTGTATAAGTGATTACTAGGATGCTGTTATAGGTTAAGCCTTCTGTGTTGATATGTTTGGTTGCCTTTTACATTACATCTCATTCAATCTGGTGTGCTACTCCTGGCTTATCAGTTTTGTACAGTTTGAGATGTTGCACAGCCACGAATGAGACCGTGGACTCCAGGAAGTTCAAATATTTTAATGAGGTGATACAGTTAAGTTAAATTTCCACCTGGGTGACATTTTGGGGTGTGTGCATGACTGCCAAGACTATCAGAAGGACACGCAGATGGGGGAAGGTAGTCCATCCCTGATTTTGTGAAAGCCTGGAGATTTTAGTCACAAAACCTTCACCTTTAGTTTTTCAACATATTATTTCTGGATAAAGCTCATTCCAAGCAGTGGATTACAGCCAGAATCATGCCCTTGATTGTGGAGTGCAGAGTTTTTGGCTATCGGGGCTCTCAGTTAGACCCCTCTGGGGTACCTTGGACAAACCAGTCTTAAGTGGGGTCTAGAAAAATCTCTGCAACTTTTCAGCTCTTTCAAGATTTATGTATGAGTCTCTGTATTATGGCTGGTGAAAGAGCTTCCTTGGTACTAATTTTGACCAGATAAGACAACATATACTCTCTTACTATACTGAAATTGGCTTCTAGAAAACTTTTATTTCCACCAAGAACTACTATTTTTATTGTGTGATGATTCAATTCCATCATATATTCTATATTTTCTAGTTATTATCATCTAATCTAATTTCATTAAATATGTTGTTTCTAATATTTAACTATTTTAAAAATAAATGGTGTACAGGGTGTAATGCTGCTAGCAGGTCAACCTGTACCCATGGGGCGAGTGCATTAGCAGCCTGATGGTGCCTTCAGACTTCCTGATACCCCTAAATTGCCACTGTGTCTCTGGCCCAACAGCTCAGGCGAAAGTTTCCTGAGAAATTAAATGACCAAAAGTTAGGCATGTGGGAACCATCACAAAATGACCTCTGCCTCAGTTATACAAGCTTTTTTTTTTATCAGCCTTGCTTCAGAGACCCATAAATAAATCTTGACGAAGATCAAAAGCTACAGTTAATCTCAGACTGCACAAGGCTGAACAGATTGGGGTAAATCAGAGAGGGGAGGGCAGTCTGGTACCCACCAAAGCAGAGCCTCTGGCATTAGCCTACTTCCACAATTCCAAATCGCTACCATGCTCCTAGCCAGACTTCACTGTCTCAGGATGGACCTCACCAAGATATAATCTGCTGAAAATTTGGTTTATGCCAGTTTTGTGACTGAAATCTTAGTTGTCAGAATGGGCTACCTCTCCCGACCTCACTGTAATTCCGGAAGCCTCAGCAGTCACATCCATACTCCAAAGTTGTCACCCAATTAAAAAGCTACTCCAGATGTACCTTTCCAATAAAAATACTGAACACCCTGAACAAACATGATGATCTCTTAGTACTTATGCACAAACATAATGCACAAAAGAGAGAGAGAGAAAGAAGAAAAATGCCTGCCCATAGAGGTAAGCTGTGGGGTTGGGGTGGGGGAGATGGTAGAAGGTAAATGGGGGACATTTGTGGTGGGAAATAAAAAAATGTACACTGGTGGAGGGATGGGTATTGGATCATTGTATGACAGAACCTCAATCATCAACTGCTTTGCAATGGTCTATCTCACAAAAAAATTTAAATAAAAAATAATGATGTGATAAAAGTTGGAACATAAGTTTTCACCCATCTATTGTCTTCTGGGCTGGAGAAATAGTGCAGCGGGTAGTGCAGTTGCCTTGCATGTGGCCAACCGGGATTCAATTCCTCTGGCCCTCTTGGAGAGCCCAACAAACTGCAGAGAGTATCCCACCCACACAGCAAAGCCTGGAAGCTACCCGTGCCATATTCAATATGCCAAAAACAGTAACAAGTCTTACAATTGAGATGTTACTGGGCCCGCTCAAGCAAATCGTTGAACAATGGGAGGACAGTGCTACAGTGCTCTTTTCTTCTGTAAAATCTTTATTTGGAAAAAATATATATTGGTTGGAAAATTGTGGTTGTCTATATGGCTCCCCAGGAGTATAGTTAGATTTTTGGCAGAAAGACTATACATGAAATTACTCATTTATTTTGCATTTTTTAAAAAAATTGTTAGAATATATTCTGCAAAATCCTACCTATTATTTGCTTTTGAGCAAACACTCCTGAAATTTATATGGAACAATAAGCCCCCATGAATAGCTAAAGCAATTCTTGGGAAAAAGAAAATGGGAGGAATCAACCTCCCGAACTTCAAACTGTACTACAAAGCAGTAATAATTAAAACAGCATGGTACTGGAACAAAGGCAGAACAGCAGACCAATGGAACAGGGTTGAATACACTGACATCTCCCCTCAATCATATGATCATCTTATCTTTGATAAAGGTGTAAGTAATGTGAAGTGGAGTAAGGAAAGCCTCTTTAACAAATTGTGCTGGCATCACTGGATGGCTACATGCAAAAAAATAGGCTCAGAACTCTGCCTAACACCATGTACAAAAGTAAGATCAAAATGGATTAAAGACCTCAACATCAGACCAGAAACCATAAGGTACATTGAAGACAAAGTTGGCAAAACCCTCCATGACATTGAAGCTAATGGTATCTTCAAAGATGCCACGCCACTGGTCAAGCAAGTGAAAACAGAGATAGATAAATGGGACTATCTTAAACTAAGAAGCTTCTGCACCTCCAAAGAAACAGTGACCAAAATACAAAGACAGACTACAGAATGGGAAAGGATATTCGCCGAATACACATCTGAAAAGAGGTTGATATCAAGGACATACAAAATACTGGTTGAACTCCACAAGAAGAAATCATCCAACCCCATCCAAAAATGGGGCAATAAAATGAACAGAAACTTTCTCAAAGAAGAAATCCGAATGGCAAAAAAGCACATGAGAAAATGCTCTACATCATTAATCATCAGGGAGATGCAGATCAAAACCACAATGAGATACCATCTCACACCTCAGAGACTGGCCCACATTCAAAAGAACAAAAGCAAACGATGCTGGCGCGGATGTGGCGAGAAAGGGACACTCCTTCACTGTTGGTGGGAATGTCGACTGGTTCAACCCTTCTGGAAAACATTATGGTCTATTCTCCAAAAATTAGAAATTGAGCTCCCATTTGACCCAGCAATACCACTCCTGGGAAAATATCCCAGAGAGGCAAAAATGTATAGTTGAAGTGACATCTGCACTTGTTTGTTCATTGCAGCACTCTTTACAATAGCCAGAAACTGGAAGAAACCTGAATGCCCAAGAACAGATGACTGGTTAAAGAAACTTTGGTACATCTACACAATGGAGTACTACGTAGCTGTTAGAAAAGATGAAGTCATGAAATTTACATACAAGTGGTACGACATGGAAAGTATCATGTTAAGCGAAATGAATCAGAAAGAGAGGGATAAACATAGAAAGATTGCATTCATCTGGGGGATATAAAGTAACAAAATATGAGATTAATACTCAAGAATAGCTGAGATCAGCACCAGGAGGATTACTCCATAACTTAGAAGCCAGCCGGGTATTCTAGGGGAAAGGGCAGTTCAGATAGAGAAGGGAGCACCAAATGGAGGGTGTTTGGAGGATCCTCCCAGGAGGGGAGATGCATGTCAAAAATAGACTATGGACTGAACATGTTTGCCACTCAATGCCTCTTTTGCAGACCACAACACCCAAAAGGAGAGAGAGAACACAGGGGATTGCCCTGCCACAGAGGCAGGGGGGAATGGGGGGATGGGGGTGGGGGGGATATTATCCATGGTGGTGGAAAATGGGCACTGGTGGAGGGATGGGTATCTGATCATTGTATAATCAAACCCAAGCACAGAAAATTGTAAATCTACAACTGTACCTCATGGTGTTTCACTAATAAAAAAAGAAAAATTAAAAAAAAATTTGTTTTTTAGGACAAGAGGATATTTTTATATTTTTTATTTAGTTATTTATTTTAAACGTAGGAGTACTGCTATTTATTCAGTCACTGATTAGGCTGATTGAATTGGCCATGAACTCCACCTTACTTTTTTTTCATTTTTTATAATTTTATTTATTGAATCATAGTGATAGCAGTTACAAAGCTTTCGCGTTTAAGTCTCGGTCATACAATGAAACACACGTACCTTCACCAGTGCCCATTCTCCACCAAAAAAACCCCCAGTATACCCCCATCCCACTCCCTCCCTCTACCTGTGGGGCAGACGATTTCCACATTACTCTCTCTCTACTTTTTTTACATTCAATATTTTGACACCAGACCCACCATTATTATTTGGTATTTTACCCCAACACTCAGATCTGCCAAAAAGACAACAGTAAACAATTTGTTTTCTATTGCTGGTTATGAATAACATAGGATGTCGCTCAGCTGCAGTAGTGGCTGTGCGATTTTGAAATTCTGAAATTTTAACAATTAAATCTGGAGGGATTTCTGCTGGGCTCTGAGATTTGTTCCTGAGTCTCTGGGATCATGGCTGCTTATCAGCTTGATCAGGAGCCATAGAGGCTGTTCGTGGGCAGCGACTCGGGGTCTCGTTGGAACAGGGAGGAAAGAGCCAGCTCCACCCCAATCCGACTCCACCCCCATCCAATGAGGCCCTGCATGTCTCGTCACTGCGAGCCCAAACCTGACTGTCCAGTAGCCTCTGGAGGATGGCAGCCACCAGGCCGCCAGGGGAAACAAGCAAAGGCACGAAATCTATTCCCACCTGGGGTGCCTGATGCCAGTAATCTACTGTAGGGACCAGACTCAGTTCTGCCAAAAGCTTTTGGGTTTCGAGATTTGTTTCTGAGTCTCTGGGATCATGGCCATTAAGCAGTTCAATCAGGAACCAGAGAGGCCATGCCTCCAATTAAATAGCTGAGCCGGAGGTGGTTTGTGGGTGTGTACCTAACTTTTGGCCGTTTACTTTCTTGGTAAACTTTTTCCCAAGTTTTGGGGGTCTGTCCAAAGGCACAGCAGCAATTTTGGGGTATCTGGAAATCTGAAGGCGCCATGAGGCTGCTGATGCACTCGCCTCACAGGTACAGATTGACCTGCTGGTGGCACCATACCCCCCAAGAGAATATTTTTAATATATTGTTAAACACTTCTATTTTTTTCAGAAGTTTTGTTATTTTATTACAGATACATTAAAAAAACTACAATTTCCTTTCTTTTCTCTTTTTGAAGGAAGTCGGCTTCTATGTGGTGCTCAAGATCACTGGGGCTATTGTACCCAACAGAATTCACCAGACCGGTGGTTGAACATAAGACCCAAAAAACGTAGTGCTGTCCTGGGCTTGCAATGCTGGGGATCCCCAGGGACTAGTACTTCTTTAGACTCTCCAGGGCTATACCTGGAGATACTTGGGAGATACGTAGATGACGGGCATGTGGTATAAGGTATCAAAACACAGTCAGTAGCCTAACTTCTGTATCTCCCAGCCCTGAAATAATACAACTTCATAAACATGCTTTTTATTTATGGCAGAGAGAATTTTTTATTTTATTCACCTCTTTTCCTCTGTGATTGATTTTTAGTTTATGAAATCTTTTACCATCCAGAGAGTGATGAGTATTTATCTATATTTTCCCAAGCTACACTCATTTTAATAGCATTTAAAATGACCCCTCCTTTGTCTCACTAACTTATGTGCTTCATCTGTCCTATTAAATTTTTCAAATTCAAGTTTGTATTTTCGGCCAATTAGTCACATTACATTGATAGCTCTGATCTTTAACAGTACCATATTTTTATTATTGTGGCTTGTATCAAACTGGTATAGTGATTAAGAATCCTACTCTCACTCACAAAGAAAGGGAGAGAGAAAACCCTAATAAACCGAATCAGAAATGAAAAGGGGGTCATTACAACAGAAACTACAGAAATTCAGAGGATCCTCAGGGAGTACTTTGAGAAGCTTTATGCCACGGAACATCAAAACCTCGAGGAAATGGATAAATTCCTAGACTCCTACAGACTCCCAAGGCTGAACCAAGAAGACCTGGAATACCTGAACAGACCTATCACCATCAAGGAAATTGAAATGGTAATAAAAAGTCTCCCCAAGCACAAAAGTCCTGGCCCGGATGGATTCACTAGTGAATTCTTCCAAATCTTTAAAGAGGACTTACTCCCAATGCTCTTTAAGCTTTTCCACGAAATTGAAGTATCAAAATCACTTCCAAACAGTTTCTATGAAGCAAATATCACACTGATACCAAAAGCAGACAGAGATACCACAAAGAAAGAGAATTACAGGCCGATATCCCTGATGAACACAGATGCAAAGATCCTCAACAAACTACTAGCAAATAGAATCCAACTACTCATTAAAAAGATCATACACCATGACCAAGTAGGATTCATCCCAGGGATGCAAGGATGGTTTAACATTCGGAAATCAATCAACATAATCCACCATATCAACAAAAGAAAAGATAAAAAGCATATGATCATATCAATAGATGCAGAGAAAGCATTTGATAAGATCCAGCACCCCTTTATGATGAAAACCCTAGCCAAAATGGGTATAGAGGGGACCTTCCTCAACATAATTAAAGCCATCTACCACAAGCCTACAGCAAGCATCATCCTCAATGGGGAAAAACTGAGAGCCTTCCCTCTAAGATCAGGGACGAGACAGGGATGCCCACTCTCTCCACTGCTGTTCAATATAGTACTGGAAGTACTTGCAATAGCGATTAGGCAGGAAAAAGATATTAAGGGCATTCAGGTAGGAAAGGAAGAAATCAAGCTCTCACTATTCGCAGATGATATGATACTCTACTTAGAGAACCCAATAACGTCCACCAAAAAACTCCTAGAAACAATAGACTCGTATAGTAAAGTTGCAGGTTATAAAATCAATACCCAAAAGTCCATGGCTTTCCTATACGCAAACAGTGAGAGAGAAGAAAGCAACATGAAAAAAACAATCCCATTCACAATTGTGCCCCAGAAAATCAAGTACCTAGGAATCAGCTTAACTAAGGAAGTAAAGGACCTGTACAAAGAAAACTACAAAACGCTACTTCAGGAAATAAAAGAGGACATGAGGAAATGGAAAGATATCCCCTGCTCATGGGTCGGGAGACTTAACATTGTCAAAATGGCAATACTACCGAAAGCATTGTATAAATTCAATGCAATCCCTATAAGGATACCCATGACATTCTTCAAAGAAATGGAGCAAACACTCTTGAAATTTATATGGAACAATAAGCCCCCACGAATAGCTAAAGCAATTCTTGGGAAAAAGAAAATGGGAGGAATCAACCTCCCGAACTTCAAACTGTACTACAAAGCAGTAATAATTAAAACAGCATGGTACTGGAACAAAGGCAGAACTGCAGACCAATGGAACAGGGTTGAATACACTGACATCTCTCCTCAATCATATGCTCATCTAATCTTTGATAAAGGTGCAAGTAATGTGAAGTGGAGTAAGGAAAGCCTCTTTAATAAATTGTGTTGGCATCACTGGACGGCTACATGCAAAAAAATAGGCTCAGAACTCTGCCTAACACCATGTACAAAAGTAAGATCAAAATGGATTAAAGACCTCAACATCAGACCAGAAACCATAAGGTACATTGAAGATAAAGTTGGCAAAACCCTCCATGACATTGAAGCTAATGGTATCTTCAAAGATGCCACGCCACTGGCCGAGCAAGTGAAAACAGAGATAGATAAATGGGACTATCTTAAACTAAGAAGCTTCTGCACCTCCAAAGAAACAGTGACCAAAATACAAAGACAGTCTACAGAATGGGAAAGGATATTCACCGAATACACATCTGACAAGGGGTTGATATCCAGGATATACAAAATACTGGTTAAACTCCACAAGAAGAAAACATCCAACCCCATCCAAAAATGGGGCAATGAAATGAACAGAAACTTTCTCAAAGAAGAAATCCGAATGGCAAAAAAGCACATGAGAAAATGCTCTACATCATTAATCATCAGGGAGATGCAGATCAAAACCACAATGAGATACCATCTCACACCTCAGAGACTGGCCCACATTCAAAAGAACAAAAGCAACCGATGCTGGCATGGATGTGGCGAGAAAGGGACACTCCTTCACTGTTGGTGGGAATGTCCACTGGTTCAGCCCTTCTGGAAAACAGTATGGACAATTCTCAAAAAATTAGAAATTGAGCTCCCATTTGACCCAGCAATACCACTCCTGGGAAAATATCCCAGAGAGGCAAAAATGTATAGTCGAAGTGACATCTGCACTTGTTTGTTCATTGCAGCACTCTTTACAATAGCCAGAAACTGGAAGAAACCTGAATGCCCAAGAACAGATGACTGGTTAAAGAAACTTTGGTACATCTACACAATGGAGTACTATGTAGCTCTTAGAAAAGATGAAGTCATGAAATTTACATACAAGTGGTACAATATGGAAAGTATCATGCTAAGCGAAATGAGTCAGAAAGAGAGGGATAGACATAGAAAGATTGCATTCATCTGGGGGATATAAAGTAACAAAGTATGAGATTAATACCCAAGAATAGCTGAGATCAGCACCAGGAGGATTACTCCATAACTTAGAGGCCAGCCGGGTATCCTAGAGGAAAGGGCTGTTCAGATAGAGAAGGGAGCACCAAATAAAGGATGTTTGGAGGATCCTCCCAGGAGGGGAGATGCATGTCGAAAGTAGACTATGGACTGAATATGTTTGCCACTCAATGCCTCTTTTGCAGACCACAACACCCAAAAGGAGAGAGAGAACACAGGGGATTTCCCTGCCACAGAGACAGGGGGGATGGGGGGATGGGGGTGGGAGGGATATTATCCATGGTGGTGGAAAATGGGCACTGGTGGAGGGATGGGTATCTGATCATTGTATAATTGAAACCAAAGCACAAAAAATTGTAAATCTACAACTTTAAAAAAAATAAAATAAAATAAAGGGAAAAAAAAAAAAGAAAAAAAAAAAAAAGAATCCTACTCTCTGGCCAGAGGGATGGCAGGGAGAATAGGGAACTTGCCTTGCTTGTAATAACCCAGTGTAAATCCAAGCACCACCACAAATCATTCCAGAGCACAAAGCCAGGAGCACAAAGCCTAAATAATAGCCCCTGATATCAGTCAAGTTTGAGAGGCTCCAAGCCCTCTCCACCCTGAAAAGAGTTCTAAGCTAGAGCCAAATAATATTTCTCTGATTTCAAATCTGCTTCTTATTATCTTTCACTGGGCTAGTTATGATGTTTCCTCAATGACTGTTTCCTTATCTGTAAAATGGGCTTACTCATATTGGTTACCTCATAAGTTGTTAAGATTAAACTAGATAATAAATAAATTCCTTAGAACAGTGCGTGGCACATAGTACTGCAAAAGTGTTGGCTGTTAGTTTTGTTGTCATATTATTGGTCAGGATAAGTTCTTCTTGCAACCTTTATATTTAAAACATTAAAGCTACTATACATTTTTATTTTATGTTTTTCTTTGCAAGTTGACTTTTTCACACGTTATGGTGGTAAGAATACATATTCAGAATAAGAAAATTATTTTTAAATGCATTTATAATTTTAAAACTATAAATCCCATCACCCTGGTACACATTTATAACACCTGATTAGGAAATTACTAAGTATTAACTCTCATTAATTATACAAAATCTCTTATTTGGATAGAAGGAAATCTGCGAGATCTAGAAAGGTAGGAAATGAGTGTTTGGTATAAATACTGAAAATTATACAGAATAGGTAAATATCAGTATAGACTAAATGGCTAAATTTCTTGGTGCCAGACCATGCCCATTTTGTCAGCTTTGGTGGGAAGTTCTCTGCTTTTTATATTGTATTTAATAATAAACTTTTGAATTCAGAAATGTTTTATTATTGATGGATCCAGGGTCAGAACAATAATAGTACAGCAGGTAGAGTGCTTGCCTTGTACATGACTGTGCTGGGTTTGATCCTGGGCATTCCATATGGTCCCCCAGCACCAGAATAATGAATCCAAAGTTTAGGGGACTACTGTTTTTAAGGCAATAATGCATTACTATAAGGAACATCATACAGAACAGAACCTGTAAGACGGGTTTTGTGCAGCTGTAGACATAGCTGCGTTATCAAAGATTGGGTTTCCAACAAGGAGGTGTCTCCACTCATTCATCTGCACTATTACATAGTTAACTCAGAACAAGTACCTATGAATATTTAATACACAGAGTGTTAGAAGACTGAACCATGCTTATCATTTGCTGAACATTCTTCATCCATGGGATGAAGTTAGATAACAAAACACTACTTAGTTTCATACAAAAAATGGCTTAATAAATTACCTCCTGACTTCACACAACCTTCTCCACTAACAATAACCAACACCAGAGATTTTCTTCTATTGGTCAACCTACATAATGGTAATGAATACATCATTACCACACAAAGTCCATAGTTTAGATTAGGGTTCACTTTGGGTGTAGTACATTTTAGATTTTAGATAAGTGTACAATGAATGATACATATTCACCACTCAACTAGATCACAGACAAATCCCTGCTCTGAAGTTCCTCTGTTGTTGGCTGTTTGTCTCCCTAACCCTGAAATCACTGGTACTTTTACTATTCCCACATTACTTGCATTTGAAAATGCTGTATCATTGGAACTATTCAATTTATATAGCCTTTATTATGAGCTTCTTTCACTTAGTATTATGTATTTAAAATATTCCTATAGCATTTTATAACTTCAGGGGTCATTTATCTTTAGTATTGAATATTTCATTATCGTGAATACAATATTGGTTGCTTCTAAAATTGACAATTAATAAAGCTTCTTTAAACAGGTTTTTGCAAGTTTTTCACTAATTTATGTAAAGACTAAAGAACACAATTTTTGTATTATATGTTGAGTATGTTTAATTTTATAAGAAACCGCGAAAATGTCTGCCAGAATAGCTGTATTTTTTTGCATTTCCATAAGCAATGAATGAGAGTTCCTGGTTACTTCACATTCTTATTTCCATTTTATTTATTTATTTATTTATTTATTTATTTATGTTTGGGGTCCATGCCTGGCTATGCTCAGGAGTTATTCTGTGCTTAGGAACTATTCGTGGTGGGCTCTGGGGACCATATGTGATGCCAGGGATTGAACCCAGGTTCACTACATACAAGGCAAACACCCTACCTGCTGTACCATCACTCCAGCTCTGGTTGCTACATAGTCTTATTGGCACTTACTATTGTTGGTATTTGGAACTTTCACCATCCTAATACATATGTAGCGGTAACTAACTTTTGTTTTAACTTGCATTTCCTTAGTGACAGGTGATGTTTAACATCATCATATGTGATTATTTGTCATCTCTGTTTTGTCTGGAATGGTTTTTGTCTCAGTATTTTATGCATTCATTAATGTTATTGTGTTCTTATGATGCGCTAGCACAGCAGGTAGTGCATTTGCCATACATGTGGCCAACCTGGCCGAACCAAGTACAATTCCTCTGTCCCTCTCAGAGAGTCCAGCAAGCTAGCAAATTTATCTCACCCGATTTGATATGCCAAACACAGTAACAACAAGTCTCACAATGGAGATGTTACTGGGCCCGCTCGAGCAAATTGATGAACAATGTGAGGACAGTGCTACGGTGTTCTTATGATAAACTTTGCTTCTTGTACATTTTGGATAAGTGTTTTATCAGATATGTCTTTTGCTTCTGTTTTTCTCCCAGTGTGGACCTGCTTTTTCAATCTCTTGCTTGTCACTGTGTTTAGCAGAAAATACATTTTAAATTGCATATCTATTTTTGTTCCCAAGAACATATTGATTTAAAAGACTATTAACTAAATGTTTTCCTGTTTCCTTAGAGTTGTCCATGAGAAGGCTGAAGCAATAGGATAGCAGGTAGGGCATTTGCTAGCAAGCAGCCAATCCGAGTTTGATTCTTGGCATCCCATGTGGTTCCTCCACCATCAACAGAAGTGATTTCTAAGTCAGCCAAGAGTAAGTCCTGAGCACCGCTGAGTGTGGCCAAACACACACACACACACACACACACACACACACACACACACAATTGTTCATGTATCCCTTATATTGGGATAAAGAAATTGGAGCTCTCACAATAGGAACCTGTCACCTTCAGAACTACGAGAGCACAGGTTAACAGATCTGCTGTTCCTGCTGTCACTTCAAACTGTGCCTCCCCCCCGCGTCTTCTTCAGTCAAAAAGGAATTCTGGAGTGTGAACCGAGACAGAAATCAGCAAGATAATGAGGTCATTTTGGTAAGGGTGGGAAGGATTTATGCTAAAGATTGTTTTCTACTCCTTAAGCACACACCTCTCAACACTGAGCCAAGAGCAGGAGTCACCAAAAAGCTGTTCATAAAGTTTCAGTGGGGTGCCTGGAGGAAGCTAAAGCCACAGTTTCATTTCTAGCTTTGAAACCTGTCTATTCAGCCATCTGACCAGTCTGTTTATTTCAACGCTGCTTTGAAAGAAAAAAATGGAAACACAGCTTGAGGTATATTGCAAGGATATGTCTGTGGATGAAGTAAGCTCCTGGGAAGTAACCAGATTTGGGGTATCTTGCCTTTTTCTTCTTAGAAGGAGCATACCCCAGCAGGAGGAGGCTGGAGGAGGAGTATTTATGTGGATAAGATCTTACTGGTGCTGGATGTTCCACATCGAAGGCTGTACAGTTGTGGAGACTGCAGGGAGAGCGTGGAGACGGATACCAGGATACCAGGGACATTGGTGGCAGAAAATACACACTGGTGGAGGGCTAAGTGTTTGATCATTGTCTGACTGAAACTCAAACATGAAAGTTTCATAACTGTAGCTCACGGTGATTCGATTAAAAGTAAATAAATAAAACAGAAAAAAAGTCAGTTCTGTAGACCAGTTCTCATACTCTGTTGTCTTTGGCAATTACAAAAGTAACAATTACTTTCTTCTCTAATTAGTGTCACTTGTAATTACCTTATCATGTACTGCCATACCCTTAATATTTAAAAGTTAAGGTGCAAAACATGAGGCTTAAAGACCTAAAATCAAATTCAGACTGCTTTTTGCTTCTTCTGTAAACTCTCCAGATTCTCAAGGAAAATATCTTTCACAGGATGAAAATAAGACAAAAATATATAAAATTATTTTTAAGGATGCAAATCAAGTGGATCAAGCATAACACCTAGTAATGACAGGTTTCTTTAAATAAAGGTTACTATTATCTTTATTTCTTCAGCTTTATTTATTATTACCCCTATTATTACAATTACTGAGATGATAGGAGCATTCAAAGAATTGATAACACCGATAATAACAGTAAATTTGAAATTTGAGGAGAGAGGAACACTGAAAAATAAACAATTCAACATAAACAGAATTCCTCAAAACAAGTAACCTTTGGTGATAACTTAGGTACACTAGTTTAGGATCTACTGTCCAGGTGAGAAGAAGGTGCTGTGGTTTGGCCAACATCTGTGCTGCATCTAAGAAAAGCAGGAGGACCAGAAAAGCACTTTAGAAAGAAAGGCCTAAAGAAGCTGAACAATTTGCCTCAGGACAGCTTGATCAGTCCTCGCCCACTCCTCCTTCATACTCTCCATTATTAACTTGTTGGCTGTTTCTGTCATAGAATAGATGTGAGTGATGTTAAATTTTATCTTTCAATTTTGAGAAGAATACATAATTACAGCATCAGCCCTGTTTATTCAACTTTTCCTGCCTCCTCTTGGGAGAGCACTTGGCAACAGCTACGTGCAGTCAGCCAGCGGGTTCAGTACGACCTGACACCACACTGAATTACCAGACAAAAATTTGATTTAATGATAGTCTAGTTGATTTGTGGTCTCTGTTCCCTTCCTGCCTTTGACCATATTTCTTTTCACCCATTATGTGTTTCTTGCAAAATGTGTGGAAAATATAAACAAATCACTGCTTTTGAAGCATTTTACTTTTTATCCCACGTAGAAGCTCATATAATGGTTTTCCAGAGAAAAATCAATTAAACTGTTGAGTTAGATACTATTTGGGGATTAAGTATAATTACCGTTACCTTTGCAAACTTGGCTGTACATGACCACTCTCAGGGGAAAAAACTAATGATGAATAAAATAGTTCTTCCATCCTCAAGTTTATTTTCTGGTTTAGGAACTTCCTTCAAACATTGGGTCTGGCTCTTAAGACCCAAGAACAAGCATCCCATTTGGTTTTGCCCTGGCTCAAATCATTGTCTTGGCTACACAAGGCTTATCATATACATTTCTTTCTTTCTCCACTGCAAAGCTAGCATGTATTTTCTGTAATTGGTGCCATAACTCTGCTAAGCATTTTGTGTGCATTATTTCTCTAAGACGTGAGATAAACAATAGTATTCTATTCTCTAAAAAGGAGAAACCTGGGGTCATAGTGATAGTGCAGCAGGTAGGATGTTTGCTTTGCATATGGCGTAGCAGGTTTCCATTCCCTGTATCCCATATGGTCCCCACATTCCATATGGTCCAGCAAGCCTGCCATGAATAGTCACTGAGCACAGAGCCTGGAGTAATCCCTGAGTACCTCTGGGTGTACCCAAAAACAAAAGACAAACAAACAAATAAACAAAAATAAAACAAAATTTTGAAAAAATATTAAAAGGAGGAACCTAAATCTAGAAAAAGTTACTTTGCCCAAAGCTCTGCGAAATTGAAACCAGGATCTTTGTGGCAGAGCAACTGTCCTTTCATCTAAACTACAAATCTCTTTCAGGGCACTGGTGGTTCTGGAAGGAAAGTCCGCTCATCAGATCAACAAGTACATTTTTATCAAAAGTAAGGTCCTCATATCTGCAATTTGTATAAAATAAAGATCCCCAGGAACACTCCTCTCTTTGACTTTCTGAACCAGTCTCTCTAGGACTGAGAGCCAAGACACAAAAATTTGAGATCTACTGTTCAGTGTCTTTCTTAGGTACCAAAAACATTATATATACACACACACATGCACGTGCACACACACATATAGTATAATCATAAATATATATATTTGTACATATATTTATATTTTACTACAATATATAAATATGTTTAGATACATATATAAATATATATATTACAATAAGGTTAACACTTATGGCTTGCTGTACACCATGACCTCACCTCACCATCACTAAAGTTCCCAAGACCCTTGACTAATATCCATCTCATCTACGTCAGAGGGGAAGGGGACTGAGAGCTGGTGATCTCACTCATGTGTAGTTTTCTGAACAATAAGACAAGGAAATGCAACATAATAAGTAATACCAAAAGCATTCTTTACAAAGTTTTCTTGGAGAAAATGCCCTGACCCCTGGTGGTCTACCACTTAAGTGTGACTGCACCAAGATGGATCTTTGAGGGAATTTTATGCGATGTGCTCACAGCTCACCTTTTGACTGATGGAACTAAATTTGATTAAGATTCAGCTGCTTCTGCCTGAGCATGAATGACCTCATTCAGGCCTCTGCTCCAGAAATCCTGTTTCACACATAGAGCAATGAGTGTGCCAACATGTCTTTGTAGCAGCTATGAAAACGGATGCCTATTTCAATCTCTTAAAGGTTTGTAGATCATCTATGCTTTGCAGCTGATACAGAGCTTAAAGTACAGAGATTTTGTCCTTAGAAAGGCTGTTGTGCACATGGATAAGTAATTTATCAATTTCTCTCATTAAATATATACACAATAAATTTCCATAAACTCTTCTACCCTGCCTTGATCATTAGAATATTACATCTGGAGTCTCATGCTTGGCTAATTTAAATTCTCATCAGCTTCTGGATTTTTTTCTCTTAATATAAATCTTCAGCATTCTAAACCAATCTCATCTCTTTTCCTTTCACTGTGCAAAGACATCACACTCCTGTATTTATTGAATCTTTAGCCCCTTACCGCACAGATTGTCCAATTGTTAGGAACACTGTGTTTCCCTGATTAGAAGATATCACATCCACTCATCATTTGTCTTTAACCAGAATAACCATCCCAAAAGAAAAGGATAAGATGTCAAGTAGAAATCCTTAATACTTGGGGAGTAGCAACAAATAAAATTCGACAGTTTACTCATTTGGCAACAGAAAAAGAATAAGAATAAATAATAAGAGTATTTTATTTTTCTAAATAATTAATACTTCTTTAAAACCTGTTTACCTCTTCCTTCTACCATAGTAAAGCCAAGAAAACATAATGAGAATCAACCTGAGTGTTTCACACTCAAACTTACCATAGAAGTTCTGTTGGAAAATAACTGGCAGTGATTCTTCCTATTCTCCACACCAGAGAGTATATAAGGTTTCATCTGTCCAGCCCTAAGGAAATTTACAGCCCCCTGCAAAGCAAAAGGCCACTAACATTCTTAATAGGAAATTCAATTGCATCCTAAATTATACCCACCCCCTGGGCATTTTCTAGGGATCTCCAATTCAGGATATGAACCAACTAGTGTTAAATACCTCACATAGAAAAATAAAAAATAAAAAATAAAACAGCAAACATGCAGCAATGTCTACATTATTCTCAAGTCCTATGCAAATGGAAAACACATGTTCTTCATTCTCTAATGAGTCCAGTGGAGAAAAAAACATTCCTTATGTGGAATCGAAGAAAGAAAGAAAGAAAGAAAGAAAGAAAGAAAGAAAGAAAGAAAGAAAGAAAGAAAGAGAGAGGAAGGGAGGGAAGGAGGAAGGGAGGGAGGGAG
The DNA here is from genome assembly GCF_029834395.1 of Sorex fumeus. Lineage (NCBI taxonomy): Eukaryota > Metazoa > Chordata > Mammalia > Eulipotyphla > Soricidae > Sorex > Sorex fumeus. The sequence goes on from NW_026606066.1 coordinate 9,521,901, forward strand.
GGAGGGAGGAAGGAAGGAAGGAAGGAAGGAAGGAAGGAAGGAAGGAAGGAAGGAAGGAAGGAAGGAAAAAAGAAAGAAAGGGAGAACGAGAAGGAAGGAAGGAAGGAAGGAAGGAAGGAAGGAAGGAAGGAAGGAAGGAAGGAAGGAAGGAAGGAAGGAGAAAGGAAGGAGGGAGGGAGGCAGGGAGGGAAGGAGGGGAGGGAGGGAGGGAGGAAGGAAGGAAGGAAGGAAGGAAGGAAGGAAGGAAGGAAGGAAGGAAGGAAGGAAGAGAGGGAGGGAGGGAGGAAGGAAGGAAGGAAGGAAGGAAGGAAGGAAGGAAGGAAGGAAGGAAGGAAGGAAGGAAGGAAGGAAAACACTCAATGTAATAGTTCTATGGGGGAACTTGGGTAAAGAGTAGAGAATAGTGGGTCCTACTTTATCTAGAGTGATCAGGGTAGAACGTTTGAGAAACAATGAGCAAATAACTAAAAAGGGAAGAAGCACAGGTCTATGTGGATATCTGTGAAGGAGAGATCTATGTGAATATCTATGACATGAGAATTTGAGGCAGGAGAAATATTAAGTACAAAAGCAAGCCAGTGAGAATAACACGTGGCTAGAAAACAGTAAACTAATGGGGCAGGAATAAGATGAGATCGATAAGGTCTTACAGGACTAGATCATGTAAGGACATTGAAATGGTCTTGGTTTTACCCTGAGATGAGAAGCCCCTGGAGAGTTTTCAATAGAAGTGTAATAGTTTTCTGACTTATCTGGTGAAGTGGCCTTCTGACTTATCTGGTAAAAATGCAATGAGTACATTAAATACAAAACTGCATACATGACTGTAGAAATCTACTCCACCCATATCTTATACTCAGAATCCTGCTGGAAATTCACGCTAGCTTACGGAAGATTCAGCCTACCACCACAAGCTTCAAACATTAAAATGTGAGATCTCAGCACACCTGCCATAGCAGAAAATGTCCCAGGGTCTGCCAGACATCTGTTCATTCCCAGCACCAGCCCGAGACTACTGTCTGCTCCGTCTTGTATTGTCCCACCAGAGACATAACTTCATCTATTCTGCTCTCTGGTGATACTTTACTATCATAAATAATGTCAATAAAGGCTTTAATGAATGAAATCACCATGTGTCAGTGTGTTTGACACTAGAAGTTCATAGACAAATAATAAAGAAATCACTGCTCAGTAGAATCAAACAAGGAAATAAAGAATTTTCAGGCAACGTGTCCAGTATAGGGATTAAGTTGAGCTATGATTTTTAAAAAGAGCAAGCCGGGGTCCAAAGCAATAGCACAGCTGGTGGGTCATTTGCCTTGCACACAGTTGACCAAGGCTTAATCCCTGTCACCTTATATGGTCATCCGAGTGACACAGAGTGATCTTTGAGCACAGAGCCAGGAGTAAGTCTTGAGAACCCTCTATTATGACCAAAATTAACCAAAATAAGTAAATAAAATGAGCAAATATAACAATGAAAACTTAAGTAATTAATACAGAAGGTGAGGGTGCAGCTCCTGGTTGCAAAAGTTGTGCATGTTTTACACGCACAGATAAGAAATACATTGTATATGGATTTTATGAACAAAGAACTATAGAAAATATTAAGTAAAATGATAACATAAACATGAAGTAAAGAGGAATTGTAGCTATTTCCATATGAATGGAAGATAGAGTATATATGAGGCAGTGGGAAAAAATAAAAAAATACACTGGGGCAGGGATGGACTCTTATCATGAGAAATGCATCTTGAATAAAGTCCAGAGAGACTGAACTTTGTACCATGGAGATTGTAAACCAGTCAAATCAGGATTCTTAATAGAAATTCATGGATGAATTGTAAAATATATGTGAAACTTCTGAAACAGAACTTTTCAGAGAAAAGGGAATAGTCTTTATAATATTCCTTTAAAGACTCTGATTCAAAACTAAGTTATAAACACTGATAAAGGACATTGTTGAGAAAACAAAAATGCTGCACATTTGATTTTCTAGAGATTTTCAGCTTTCAAAGTTTCAAATGATATATACCAATTTTCTTGGTTCCCTTCTCTTTTAGATTAATAATGAGTATAATTTAATTGGTAGGAAGTCTTTCCTTTCAAAAATTGTATTAATTTTTAAATTTTATTTATTTAATTTGTGGGGATGTTGGGACCACACCCAACAGGTTTTGGGGACGACTGATAGCTCTGAGCTCTGACAGGTCTGAGAATCAAACTAAACAGGGTCAACTACATGTGGGCTGACCATATGCATGCAAGGCAAGTACCCTGGACTATCTCGCCAACATTTTTTCCACAGAAATTTAAAGCCAAGTTTAAGACTTAGTTAATGTCATTCTGTTCAATTTATACTAGACCTGTCTGATCTTTTTTCTAATCAAAACAAACTAGCACTTTAACAGTAAAGCACTTTTGTTTTTGCCCACAAAACATTTATTTACAGTCCTAAAAACAATTTATACATAGAGAAAATTTACCACAACAAAAAATATATAAATACATAGCATGGAAAACTTCCTCACACAGCAGCAAATTTATGGTTTGGATTAGGGAACAAATCACTTCAAAGTTGAAAAATAGAACCTGTTCCTGCCTTGAAGGCAAGATCTGCCCCCGATAAGTCAGTCCAGTTATTCTGCACTTGTAACTGGCTTTCTCCAAATTACTTTGAGATATTTATCATGTGCGATCAGTTGAAAGATAATATATTGTAATCTCAAAAGGAAAACACTTTTTGTTTGTTTGTGTTTGGGCTAAACGCAGTGCTCAGGGCTTACTCCTGGCTCTGAGTTCAGGGATCACTCCTAATTGAGTTTGGGGACCTTATGGGTCCCGAGTATTGAACTCGGGTTGGCCTTGTACAAGGGTAGCACCCTTTCAACTATACTATTTCCCCAGCCCCCAAAAACATATTTTTGTATTTTTTCTTAACAGATAATAAAACAGCTTTTGTTTCCTGTATCACATTTGAACTATTTAATTGTTGAATTCCTAAAAATCAAGGCAGTTTTATATAGTTTAAAATACATTGTAGCCTATGATTTTCTCTGTGGCACAGAACTCCATTAGTTGTTATAATTAAGAAGCCAAAACCAAAAGTGAGGAAAGTTGTCATAATAACAAACGCTTACTGGAATTAAGGGACCCTGGCATGTCTTCTGCATTCCTTTCAATAAAAAAACACATTTTGCCAGTTACTTGTCAGGGCTTTGTATCATAACATTTGTATAAAATCATATTTTAGATACTGGTTGCTTTTTGGCACATACACTCGATCACCTTGATGACACCTCCACGTCTCTTTGAGATCTCCTTAGATGTGTGCTCACAGATAAACCTCTCTGACCCTCTAGCTTCTTCATGACTGACCAAGAACCCACCTTCTAAACACAGTGGCTCTCTGAGAGACACTAGAATCAAACCAAATTCCATTTTCCAGAAATTCTGTAAAGGGCTAAAGAAATTCTTTGGCATTTACCTCTCCTGTTGGGCTGGAGATGGCTGGAAGGAGGCTGGAGCAATGTGTCTGCCTTCGGGAGATCCTGTCCCTGCACTGAGCTGGGGGAGGGCAAAGCTCAGGCCACTGGAGGAAGAGAAGGAGGAGTGGTTCATGTGCCACTGCAAACAAGATCCCGTGCCAACAAAAACACCATTCTTTTTCCCAAGAAGTTCAAAGTGCTTTGCAAACATTAACTCATGAGCCCAAGTAGTCTTGGAGCAGTTACTTTACTAATAAAGTAAAGGCTTAATAAAAAGCCTTCAACATCACAACTATAACGCAAAGTCAGAAGGAAAGGGAGTCTAGTCACTGTTTCATTATTGCTCAGGATATTTTCTGGGCACCTACTCTGCTGGAATCTGGTAGAAGAGCATACAAGACATAGTAGTTTGTATTCTAACAGACTCTCATTCTATCCTTGTTTTTAGAGCACTAAGCTCCTGGCTACGTTACTTATCACATTTTATTTACACTTTATTTTGCCCAAATTCTTTAATGGAATGTGCTCCACTCTTTAGAACATTTATAATGTATTAAGTGCTGAGTGAACACACACGAACATAAATTTAAATTACCTGTCAATCTCACTATGATGGTAGGAATTGGGGACCATCACTTCGAAGAGGCTTTCTTTTAAGAAGCCATAAACATAGCTTCATTGTGAGCAATTATGTCACTTACAACATTGAATAATAACAATAGGTGTGTAAGGAGAGTTAAGGTCAGTAATCATGCCAAGCATCTTATATAAGTTACATGCTTTTTAAAAAATTAGTCAGAAAGCAAATATATTTGGTGACACAGGGAAGCTTTATCAGAAATATTTTCTGAATGTTTATGTGACAAATAGGTGTTCAAATATAGAAAGTGACTGAGGCCTTTTTAAATCCTTCTCCTTCTGCTATAGGCTCTTTAAATGTACAAGTAGTAACTCTTACAGTAATAATGATTTTTTGTTTGTATGTTTTAAGGCCACATTCCATGGCGGTAGGAGACCCTGAGATGTGAAGGACTCTCAACATGAGCCTCTGTCATACAAAGCATATACTTCGACCTATTAAGCTATCTCTCCGGCCCAAGTACATAAGTATTTTATAAGTTTTATAGAATACTTTATTTTATTCTTCATAGAGGTAAAGGTAAAGGTAAGGGCCCTCCCATTGATCGTCGATTTGCTCGAGCGGGCCCAGTAACGTCCCCATTGGAGACTTTGTTGTTACTGTGTCTGGCATATCGAAGTTGTTTTAAATTAATTTTTAATATTCAGGCACTGGGATTTATAACAGTTTGGTACGAAAGTTTTAGGGATACAATATCACTGCTCCACATATGTCACCAGAGTATCAATCTGCATCCACCACTGTCTCTAGGTACCTTGTCATTTCCACCACCCGACACATACCACAAACTCAGGTCTCACACAGATTCTCAGAGATTCTTAGCCTCAGTTGCTGCTTATTTCCTTGCCCTGCTTCTCTCTACTCACATATGAAATGAAATCATTACAGAAATAGTTTTTACTGTGACAGTAATTTGTCTTTTTTTATATTCAGGGTTTCTTTATCCACAAACTGCCTTAAACATTTTATAGATTGTTAAACCTCAAAATTTTTATCATAATTGAGTAATATTGTTACAATATGTTAACATTTCTGCATTGGGTCTACAAAGTTACTGCCCTTTCAGTCTCTTAAAGAGCTGAACATCCTCCACAACTGCCCCATGTCTCTTCTAGTCCACATAGATATTTTAGAATAGATGATTGTTTAAGAATACCTGGACTAAAGAGACCGGTCCCTGTTTTGTTTTGTTTTGTTTTTTATTGTTGAATTACTCTGAGGTACAGGTAAAGTAAAGTAAGTAAAGGCCCTCCCGTTGATCATCGATTTGCTCGAGCGGGCCTAGTAACGTCTCCATTGGAGACTTTGTTGTTACTGTGTTTGGCATATTGAATAGTCACAGGGAGCTTGCCAGGCCCTGCCGCGCGGGCGAGATACTCTCGGTAGCTTGCCGGGCTCTCCGAGAGGGGCGGAGGAATCGAACTCGGGTCGGCCATGTTGGCTGCGTGCAAGGCAAACGCCCTACCGCTGTGCTATCACTCCAGCCTGTAAAAATCAAACAGACTTGCAAACTTCCGTGCTTGCATTTCAATCATACAGTGATCGAGTACCCATCCCTCCACCAGTGCCCATTTTCCACCACCAATGGTTCCAGCATCCCTCCCACCACCCCCGCCTCATCCACTTCACCCCACCCCGCCTCTGTGACAGGACATTCTCTTTTGGTTGTTGTGGTTTGCAATAGAGTTATTAAGTGGCCATCATGTCCAGTCTATAGTCTACTTTCAGCCTGCATCTCTCAACCCAAGTGGGCCCTCCTAGCACTCTTTATTTGATGGTCCCTTCTCTATCTCAGATGCCTTTTCCCCCAGTATGTGAGGCCAGCTTCTAAGCTGTGGAGTAATCTTCCTGGTACTTATTCCTACTATTATTGGGTATTAGTCTCCCATCCTGTTACTTTATATTCCACAAATGAGTGTGATCGTTCTATGTCTGTCCCTCTCTTTCTGACTCATTTCACTTAACATGACACTTTCCATGTTGATCCACCTATAAAAAATGCATGATCTTTTGATGTTCAACAAAGAATTCAAATGATTTTATTTTGAAGATTAAAGTAAGAATTCTAATTTTTATGATTCATTAACTCAATCCAGGTCGGACTGAACATTAGACTGTCTAAGTTCTTGCTCATAGGCTTACAAGTTTTTTTACTTTTTGGGTCACAACCTGCGATATACAGGGGTTACTCCTGGCTCTGCACTCAGGAATTACTTCTGGCGGTGCTCAGGGGACCATATGGGTGGCTGGGAATCGAACCCGGGTCTGCCGCATGCAAGGCAAACACCCTATTCACTGTGCTATCATCTCCAACTCCACTTACTCATGTTTTTTAAAGTCTTAGGAAATTGCACCACCTAAAACATTTCTCTCCCAAGCAGTATTCTGACTAAATTAAAGCATAATAGAGGTATGATATTGATCCATCACGCAAGTGTATTGGATTAAACACACACCAACAGACATTCAAACTCTGTCTCTGAGTAGTTGGTAAGTACCCAGTTGGTCTCCAAATTAACTTTCTGAACTTGAACTCGTACTCCCTATTTTTCCAGACCCAACAAAGACTTTTATATTACTGCATCATATTTATTGGGGATCTTCCACCTTGAAATTAATTACCCTACCCACTCTAATAAACATATACAAACAAAGCACAAACATTCACATAAGTGCATACTTTGTTTACTTGAAAGCTCTTCATGATTAGTTTACACTTTCTGGTTAATTTCCCATTAATTTCTATATCACTAGTGTATATTCAAAAAATGAATGTGAAGCCCACTGCTCTCTCTCAATGCCTGCATTCGGTGGCCTCGGGACCCTTCCCCCACCCTGGGATGGCTGATGCAACTGGAGGATGAAAGAGGAAACAAGTTGCCGGTTGGTTGGTCTCAATTGCAGTTGATTCCCATCTCATCTTCATTCTCTCCTGATTCTCCATCCCTCTCCTCCTGGTCCTGCTCTTCTCTCTTCTTCCCAATCATCCTCCATCCCCTTGATCCTCCCTTGCCCACTCTTACAGCCTTAGTTATCTCTCCAATCATGACGGAATTGGGGTAGCAATTACACATAGATGTCATCATACAGTAAACAGATGTAATGTCCCTCCCTCAGGGGAAGTTTCATTCAGGACAAACTCTCACTCAGCAAGAAGACCCACCTAAGGGCAAAATACCATCTATAGGTGTATTTCTCCTTTCCTTAGTTTAACAACCTTTTAAACATTCATCTTAATTCTATTTCTTAATAATATTAGTCATTTTGTATGAACACAGCAAGAGATACATTAAGCTTATAGGATGGCTCTCCTGGGGGCATCTCACTATGGATCTCAGACTACACTGCTCAGGTCAGATTAGTCTTTCCTAACCCTAGCAGGGTCCTAATCCAGTTGATACTTTTTGGATCATGACAAAATTTGTTCATGACTATGCTCTTAACTTACAGGTAAGTATTATGGCACTTGGCCTGACCCATTTCGATGCCAGGGTAGCTCACAGCTTGCCCTATGTCCATTCAGTCCCTCGTTGGGACCCTGCTTTTGGGGTGCTAGGAACTAAGGGCAACTTAGGCTTAAGTCAAGAAAACAGATGCCCAGGAGTGAATATTATTTGGAGTCAATTAACTCCCAAGTTACAAGAGCATAGCATTAACTGTCTTCCTATGTCTACACAAAAAGAACATTGCTCTGAAGTAACAATGCAAAAGATATAAGGAGAAGATAAAAGCAATATTACACTTTACAAGACACAGGTACTGCTTAGTGGAAAATGGTGATAGACTGGTTGTGGAAGCATAGCATGGAGAAAGAGTTTACAGATAATCAGAGAGGAATGGCAGTGCCTCAGGAGCACTGATAAACCTAAGCTCCCTGTGGCAAGGGAAACAGGACATACCAATTTTATCCTACAGCAGGTTTATCACATAATTATTTATATAAATATCTAACAAAAGTATTAATATCTTATGTTTATCAATTGTGTCATACGCCTTTATATTTTTAGTAACTAGTACTTTAAATTTTTACCAATTAGTATATCTCTTCTGGAGGTTAGCAAGGTGATCAATAATATTTGGGTTAACTCTTCAGCTGAAAGTATTAATTAAATGTTTAAAAGTAGACAAGATATGGAAGCAGGCAAAATAATATTACATTGGAGAAACCCAGCAACAATAATTATTAAGGTCATTGTCAACAGCCATAAATCCCATAAATCATATTGATCACATCTATTCTAGTTGTGGTGTGATGAAAATTGTAATTTACCTTTGTGGTCTTCCCTCTAATAACCCATAATCCCAGTCTAATTGTGAGAAAACTATGGGTCATAAAATCAGCGCCAAGAAACAATAACAAAAAAATGCAGTTAATAACCTTCATTAAGCAAAACTGCTAATGACGAAAATAGAATCAAATGAAGTTTAAAACAGCCATTATTTGTAATTTAAGGGCAACTTCATCAATCACACTATTGTTCAGTTTTTACCCTTTAGATGGCCAATGACAGTGCAAGAGATTCTATTCAACAACAATTATAATAATGTACAAAAAGAAAACTATATGCTTACAGTGTTTCCATATTGAAACTAAAAACAGCTGACCATTGCCAATAATGGTGATGCTAGTGAACATTTACTTCTGGGTTCAATTTGAATGGGAGGAAAACTGAAGACAGGAATAGGGTAGGAACCACAACAAAGGTTCAAAGGGGAATTCACTTCCCCATTTTTCTCTTTCCATAAGTGAGAAATGCAGATGTTTTTATAGGATTCTAGGGTACTTTTATAGGATTTCAGGTAATTATTATCAATAATAAGTATTTATTGATAAATACTACCTAGTAAAAGTTGTTTGATACTCAGGCCTCTTACATAAGTTATTTTGAAAAAGTTGCTTTCAACATAGTGCCTAAAATGAGAGAGAAAGAAGAGAAAGAGAGAGAAAATAGAAAGTTGCCTGCCATAGAGGCAGGCTGGGGTGGGGGTTGACTTGAAGGGGTGGGAGGGTAACTGGGGACACGGGTGCTAAAAACTTACACAGGTGTTGGAACATTGTATGACTTAAATGCTAACATGAACAATTTTGTAGTGTTCTATCTCATGGAGATTCAATTTTAAAATAAAGAAGTTGTTTTCTTTTAATATGCATAGGAAGATTTTTTTCATTCTCTAAATTTTAAATATTGATATATGTTTTTTAGTTTTGCCCAAAACAAATTTCAGAAGTGAATAATTAAAGTTGCTTTCTAGGTTTGCAAAATCTCTGTGTGTAGTGTGCCTGTATATTTGTTCTCGAGTGTGAATTTGTACAGAGCAAGCATATTTTAAAATATACATTTAATGGGCACAAAAAAGTGCTTTCATGTACATTGTTAGTACATTCCCTCTTTACCTATGAAAAGATTGAATTAGAATGAGTTAGGATCTTTCAGAATCAATTTGTAAACCCAAGCAATCTTACAGTACTAAAATTTTATTACATCAACTATGTCCACATTAAATAAATATATCTATATTAAGGATGCATTATTGATTCTTTGCTTTTCTTTAAAATGCCAGCACTGACTATGTAAACCCCCAGTTTACTGAGCCAGAAGTCTATATATGAAACACAATGATTTTTCTTCCCAGGATACCAGGAAATCACCTACAGACCCAGCTGTCTTAAGATGTATTTCTGATTAATTAAATATCATCAACATGCAAGCCAATGTTTATTTTTAGATAAAAATAAAACTTTCAGCCTTAATACCTTAGCAAACAATATAAATTCTTCCTGCCAAATCCAGCAGAGGGCAGAATGCGCCTATCAACTGCCAGAGATGGAGTCACCAACAGCATCAGAACAAATAAATGCCAGGCATTAGAGCAATTTTCTCACCTGAGTATAAAAAGAGGGTGCAGGTCGGAGCTGAGAATGGGGCACATGAAACCAGAGCTGGGAAACCTCAGGAAAAGTTTCCACAAAAATTACCACATTTAATTTGAGATTTGATCTTTTAGAGACCTGGAAATTAGCCAGTTGCAATTTTCTTCCTGTAATATCTTTGCTGAAGAGGCTATACTGGGAAATTAACTTAAAATGTAACCTAATAATTTATGTGTCTGGTTTTAGACTGTTTCAAATCTTAACTATGTCCTTACACACACATTTCCTTTCTCACCTACCATCCCCATGTGGTCCTGCACTTACTATCTCTCTATATGTCTTTCAAAACTCCTCAAGAGTCCTTATTGAGTGACCTTATGTCTTTCATGATCACAGGCCTCCCAGACAAAGAATTAGACTGTTTAATAAAGGTCTTATTTCTCTCCAGGCTTGATTCAAAGTCTATCTCTCAGGAAATTTTGAGAGACACTGGACCCCTGATCATTTTTTAAGATATCTTTATCAAGTGATTTACTAGGTGAAGATTTGTACCTGATTATGAACATAAAATGTCATGACCCATTTCTTCTACTTTACGTTGTATCATGACAAATACAAAATTGAAGGGAGCAAGATGAATGAACATAACGGCTCACAGGAGAGATTCTGACAGTGGTTTTCAAAAGCCTGAAAAATCTAGTTCTAGAGTTTTCAAATCATGGAATAGAGGCTTACTGTAAAAGTATGCAGTGTAAATATTTCCAGAGTAGGGAAGAAATTGGGGTTAGTCAGGTTCTGTATTTCTTATGGGTGGGGGGGTTGGATCACACCCAATGATATCTGGAGTTATTCCTGGCTCTGTGCATGGGAGTTGCTCCTGATAGAGCTCAGGGATTAAACCTTGGCCTACACATGCTTTGCAGACACTTGAGCTGAACACTTGAACTCTCTATTTCTCTCTCTCTCTCTCTCTCTCTCTCTCTTGACCTCTCTCTCTCTCTTGACCTCTCTCGGTCTTAATTTGTCTCTGTCTCTCTATCTGTCTTTGTCTTCCTTTGTCTCTGTCTCAATGTCTCTTTGTCTCTCTCTCTGTTTCTACCCTGAGCTCTATGTTTCTCTCCAGTCCACTACTGTATTTTCACTTTCTCTCAATGAGAGGAAAGCAATCTTATATTTATCTGTAATACTTCTCTACAGGGCTGGAGTGATAGCAAAGCGGGTAGGATGTTTGCTTTGCACACAGCCAACATGGTCGACCTGAGTTCGATTCCTCCGCTCCTCTCGGAGAGCCTGGCAAGCTACCAATAGTATCTCGCCTGCTCATCAAAGACTGGCAAGCTACCCATGATGTATTCGATATGCAAAACACAATAACAATTGTCACAATGGAGACGTTACTGGGCCCGCTCATGCAAATCAGTGAACAACGGGAGGACAGTGACAGTGACTTCTCTACATCTTTTGGTACTATACAAATATTTTATTTTTAAAGGGGGAGGGGCTAGAAAACCCTTTCATAAATAATTATTTTAACTTTAAATAATAATTATTTTAACTTTAAAATTTGAAAATTTTTACTTAAAAATCCAAAAAAAAAACCAAGTCTGGAGATAGAAAAGTTCTGTAGGAGGCTTCAAGGTGGGAACATGGAATACCATGGGGACCTGAATACTTTAAGCCACTAAAGCACAATGTATTTTCCACTGGAAGATGGTGTTTGCATTGATCCTGAAGGAAGGAAGGCATTAAACAAAAAAATGGAGTCCCCAGTTGTGTGTGGACAACATCCTACCCAATGGACCTACCAGAAGTAAAAGCTAGAGACAAAATATCCCTACATGGACTTAGGCAACAGCAACAACAACAACAACAACAAAAAAAAAACTTAGTCACAATTCCCCAGCATGCTTAAAAAAAAAGACTATGTTGAGGTAGTAAGTAATCTGCATTATAGTAGGGGAGACAGATGTGATTAAAATTTGATAAATTGATACATTTAGGATGCTATCAAAATGTTCTTTGGGGAGGGGGTCAAGAAATGCTTAGGGAGCTGAGGGTCTCTTCCTTGCAAAACTTGGCCAACTAGACCGGACAATTAGGGCTTAGACATGCTAGAAGCCACCTGACTATACCCAGTGGTGTGCTGAACATTATGATATGCCAGCAACAGAACTCAGGTCCTTGCCATGCAAGACATGCATCCCTGGTCCTTGAATTATCGCCTCAGTCCCAAGTAAACTGCATTTAATCATTCTATAATTCAGGACTAAAAAAGTCATTCTGTAACATCCTGGATTATTCATCTTGCCACCTCTGCTTAATTACTAAGTTATTGTATATTCAAATAATGTCCAACAAGCTGTTCAGGGATCCCACTTGACATTTTGTCCTCATATCTCTCTCTTTGGTCTCCATTCTAAGATTTTTCTTACTCTTATTCTTCATCTTAATTGATTTTATATATTTGAATAGTACTGGTCAGTTATTTTGTAGAACATTCTTTAATTTGGTATTTGCCTGGGGTTTACTTGATAACTCCTCATAATTAAATTAAAGTTATTAACTTGGTACAAGAAATAATTGTCTCAGCACAGCCGCCAGGAGGTCCATGTTGTCTCTATGTCATATTACTGGCTATATAACTGTTCCCAGAGACTCAAAAACAAATCTTCGAACCCAGCAGCTTTTGGCAGAAATCCCTCCAGATTTAGTTATTAAGATTTCAGAATTCCAAAATCCCACGGCCACGGTACCCACGGCAATAGACATCATATGCTATTAATAATCAGCAATCACGGTCCTCCCATTGTTCATCGATTTGCTCGAGCGGGCCCAGTAACGTCTCCATCATGAGACTTGTTGTTACTGTATTTGGCATATTGAATACATCACGAGGTAGCTTGCCAGGCTCTGCCGTGTGGGCGAGATACTCTCGGTAGCTTGCCGGGCTCTCCGAGAGGGGCGGAGGAATCGAACTCCGGTCGGCCATGTTGGCCGCTTGTAAGGCAAACGCCCTACCGCTGTGCTATCATGCTGATTATCTAATGTTGCCTTTTTAGCAGATGTGAGTGTTGGGGTAAAATCCCAAATAATAATGGTGGGTCCAGTGTCGTAATATTGAATGTAATCAAAGTAGAAAGAGAGCAATGTGGAAATCATTTGCCGCACAGGTAGGGGGAGGGGGTGGAATGGGGGTTATACTGGAGTTTTGGGTGATGGAAAATGTTCACTGGTGAAGGGACAGGTGTTTCATCATTGTATGACTGAGACTTAAACCTGAAAGTTTTTTAATTGCTCTCACAGTGATTCAATAAATACATTTATTTTTAAAAATATATTACTTCCCGCTACAGCTGTATTGTACAGCAGGTGGGGCACTTAATTTGCACATGACCAATCCAGGTTCAATCCCTGATATCCCATATTGTTCCCTATGAATCACCAGAGTATATTCCTGAGTGCAGAGCCAAGAATAAACTCTGAGCACCTCTGGGAGTGGCCCCAAAACAAAACATATAGTTTTTTCTGTTTTTGATTAGTGTTTAAATTTACTGATCTTATGCAAATCTGTTGTTTCTAGTTATATTTTTGCACACTAATTTTTAACACCCATAATTTACTAAAACAATTATTCTGTGACCCGTACCACGTGGCAATTTTTTATTTTACTGGAGCAATAGCACAGCAGGTAGGGCGTTTGCCTTGCATGCAGCTGACCTGGCTGACTCAGGTTTGATTTCTCCGCCCCTCTCGGAGAGCCTGGCAAGCACTAGGAGTATCTCGCCCGCATGGCAAAGCCTGGCAAGCTACCCGTGATGTATTCAATATTCCAAACAGAGTAACAGGTGTCACAATGGAGACGTTACTGGGTCCACTCGAGCAAATCGATGAACAAAGGGAGGACAGTGACAGTGACAGTGAATTTTTCTATACACACTCTTTGTAATTCTACTAGAAATAGATATTTATTTTATTTATTCAACTTTCTGTTTTATCAATACAGACTTATGCATGAAGGAAATGGCAGAGGAACCCAGGGTTGAGATCTCCAAGCCTGCTCAGATCGGGACTGGGCCTACTCCACCCAGATTCCCCATCTTCCATTAGGTAGGCGTTACACCCACCAACAGCCCCTGACGCCGTGTTATCCCATCAACGGCCAAGACCCAGAGACTATAAAACCCAGCTCCTGGAAGTTAGACCTCTTATTTTCTAGTTCATACTCTTGGAAAACCCAGCAGTCTACGGAGAGTATTCTGCCCACATGGCAGAGTCTGGCAAACTCCCTGTGGTGTATTTGATATGCCAAAACCCAATAACAATGATGGGTCTGATTCCTCTGACCCTGAAAGAGCCTCCAATGTGGCACTTGATAAAATCTCAGGGCTAGAGTGAAGGAGACATTACTGGCTCCTAGCTGTTCAAGGAAATCACTGAACAACAGGATGACAGTAATCAATACAGACTCATGAGTATTTGTTTTATTATATAGGTCAAATCCAATGTTCATTATTTTATTGCCCAAATTATCCCAACTTTGAAAATTGAGAACTATTGAGGATTGATTTCATATTTCCTGTATGTCCTTATCATTTATTTAACACTTATTTAGGGAACAAAAAGATGATTCAGTTAAGAAATTTATATACATATATTAATTAACAGTGAAGAAATATTCATATAGAAACATCTACAGATCTAATCTAATCTATTTATCTCTTTAAATAGTCAAAATCAGTAGTAGAAGTTCATACTTGAATTTCTAATCTACAGAGTGTAAATGCTCTCTCTTCACTTGTAACTCCTTTCCCTGACATAAATAAATTGAAATTTCTTACTCAGAAATTAATTATTTACTGGGGCTGGAGTGATAGTACAGCGGGTAGGGCGTTTGCCTTGCACGTGGCCGACCCAGGTTCGATTCCCTGCATCCCATATGGTCCCCTGAGCACTGCCAGGAGTAATTCCTGAGTGCAAAGCCAGGAGTAACCCCTGTACATTGCCAGGTGTGACCCAAAAGCAAAAAAAAATTTTAAAAAAGAAATTAATTAAGCCCTATTTTAAAAAACTTATTTTAGAGCTCAATATTGTGTGTCATTTCTTTGTCTTTGTAATATATATTCAAAATATTTTCTTCCAATATTACTTTAGTTTTATATTTTCTTCTTATCCAATTTTTCATATTTTATCTTTATAAACAATATTCCAAGAAATAATCTGCTCATATATTATTTGTACTGCTGGAGGTGTGTCTCTCTAGGACTACTGGGTTTAAAGCATAAGTGCAGCTGTGCCTTTATTATTAATTTTTTAAAAATTTTTACTTAGGGACCGTGATTTACAAATTTGTCACAATAGGGTTTCAGACATACAATATTCCCACCTCTAATCGCATCATCCTTTGACACCATCCCTCCACCCTGAATATCTTTTTTTTCCTCCCACACAATTTAAATACTGTGGTTTACAAAGTTGTTCATGATGATTTTTTGCAGGCATTCAAAATTCAAAACACCATGGGAGGATCTGCTCGGGTTGGAAGATGCCAAAAGTAGACTGAACACGATGACCACTCAAATACCCTATAGCAAACCACAACACCCAAAAGGAAAGAGAGGAGGGATGGGTTGGGGGGGAGGTAGGGTGGGTGTGGTAGGAGGGATACTGGGATTATTGGTGGTGGAGAATGGGCACTGGTGGAGGGATGGGTACTCGATCATTGTAATACTGAAACGCAAACACCAAAGTTTTGAAGTATGTAACTGTACCTCAGGGTGATTCACTAATAAAAAAAGAAAGTTAAAAATTTTTAAAAATTTCCAACACCAACTCCACTGTCACCTTCCCTTCACATTGTCTCCAATTCCCCAAATACCCCTCATGCCTGCCCCTGTAGCAGGCTTACAATAATTTATTTTATATTGCTTGTGACTTCTAAATAGCTAACAAATTGTCAAAAAATATTTGTGTAAAAAATTCATGAAAATTTTTGTATCTCACCATTGTGACAATAAGTCCTTGTCTGAGGTTTTACTAAGTTGTTGCTACAAGTTAAGCCTTCTGTGTTAATGTTTTTATTAGTCAAGATTGGTTGACTTGTGTGTTATATTCCCACCCAATCTTGTGTGCTACTACACTGATGTGACATCATTGTATTGTATTGTATTACGTTGCATTGCATTGCATCGCATCGCATCGCATCGCATCGCATCGCATTGCATTGCATTGCATTGCATTGCATTGCATTGCATTGCATTGCATTGTATTGTAGAGTTTGGAGATATCACTCCATAAAATTCAAGAATATTTAACTGGATACCCTGGCCAGAGGCATAGTGGCAACTTTGGGCCATGAATGAGGCTGCAAGGAACTTGGTAGGGTGGGAGCTGGCAGCTCCCTTCCCAAGTTCACCCAAGAAGCCTTAATCCTGATATATTTCTAATACCCATAAATGTCTAAGACCTACCAAAAATGTTCTGATATATAACTGGCCAAAAAATGAGGCCAGCGATAGCACAGCACTAGGGCATTTGCCTTGCACAAGGCCAGCCCGGCCGACCCTGTTTCAATTCCTCTGACCCTCTCAGAGAGCCCCGCAAGCTACCGAGAGTTCTTGTCCGCACGGCAAAGCCTAACAAGCTATCCAGGATGTACTCAATATGCCAAACACAGTAACAACAAGTCTCACAAAGAAGATGTTACAGGGCCTGCCGGAGCAAATCAATAAACAACGGGGGGACAGTGCTATGTGATAATATACCATCATTTTTTACATTATTGTACAATTGAGTAATTGTCAACATAAATGTATAGTATTGGGTAAACCACACCACTATTGATATTGTTGCTGATGGGGGTATGGAAGCCACAGAGGGGAAAGTGGTCACCTAAATGTGTGCTGCCATTACCTCCTGCCTGGCCCACCACAACCTCACTGTGAGTTGCCCATGGGAAATATATCTGAGAAGAGAGAGAGAGAAGGAACATGTTCCGGGGGAATGTGTGTTTTTCCAGAGAGAGGGAGAAGGAGTGAGAGAGAGAGAGACAGACAGACAGACAGACAGAGGCAGACAGAGACAGAGAGAAAGCAAGATTGGAGAGAGTCAAACAGAAGAGCTACACACCTCAAGGTAGCATGAAAACAAGTCCAGACACACAGTGTGTCCCATAAAGTTATAGTGGGGGGGAAAGGCATGTTCAGAGTAATGGGATGTGGATGACTCTGAGATAAGATGTAGGGTATTCATCTTGCTTCTTCAAAAAGGGTCCTTCTTTGGCAGAGAGAGTTCTTGTCAAATTCCAGGGTTGGGCACAGGTTCTTGGCCATCCGGGCAGAGGTTCAATGTAAGGCCCAAGGATGGGTGCTTGTTGCTCGTGGACCTGCAGTGTCAGTGATTTCCCAGGCCATTCCCCAGGGGCTTGGTGCTGGGGTGGGTGCCTCTAGCTTCACCCAATGACTCTGGAACTTTGAGACAGAAAGGAGGGAACGACATTAAGGGCATGCAACTTAACCCCCGTACTCTTTCTCTGGCCCCAAAGACAGTCTGCTAGTGTTTTTCCAAGTTATCCTGCCTGGGGAGCCATTGCCTAGGCATTGTAAAGGAAAACTGCTGAATCCTCCCTTGATGTGACCTTGATGGTCTCAAGGGGTCTGGTCTGATTTGCTGAAATCTATTGCCCAATGCAAATCAAAAGAACAATGACACTTTTCTATAGTTTGAATGGTCTATATAAAAATGTCAGAAACGAGTGATGAAGAGAAAAAAAAACCCATATTCACTGTTTGGGGTAATGTAAGCAGATTTAACCTCTCCAGAAAAAAATATGGAGATTTTCCAAAAGTGTATACTCAAACTGTTATATGATCCAGCAATTCCACTCCTAGTTATATATCCCAAGACACAAAAGTACCATTTTGAAAAGGTACATGCACACCTATGTTCACTGCAGCACTATTTACAACAACAAAAATCAGGAAATAATCCCAGTAATTGGTAACAGATGAGTGACAAAGACATGGTACAAATACATAATGAAATCCTTCTCAAATATAAGGGGCTAGATAAATTGCACAAGGGTTGCATGGCTTGCATGTGGCCAGATCCTGTCCAGTCTTCAGCACCACAAAGTATAACCCATGTGATCTTCAGAACCTTAGGTCTCACACAGCACCACATTTTGGGGCTTGCACAAAAACTGCTGGTCTGGTTGGCCATCAGCATAAAGGCACCTGGGTCCCCTGAAACTGCTTAAGAGCCCTCTAGACCCCCTCAACCCTCCACGTCTAAAAAAGATTAGCACTGAGGAAAGTGAATGGACTATGCGTTAATCCATAGTACCATGCCTCCTCAGAGGGAAGGGGTGTCGCTCCCTTCTGCCTTTTTCCCCCTGGGCAGCAAGACAGCAGCCGCCTTGGAGCTTTTTGAAAAGCCAGGTATAAGCTGGCAGTGATGGGGCAACTGCAACCTCATGGGAAGAGGGGTGTTCCCAGCTCATTCTTCACTCCCTACCGAGGTCACTAGTTGCCCCCCAAGAGCAGGTCTCCAGCACGGCCATGGCTCCAGAGCCACAGAAACCAATCTCGTAATTATCTGGCTCTTGGCAGAAATCCCTCCAGCTTAATAAGTAAAATATCAGAAATCCAAAATCATGCAGCTGCAACAGCAGCCACACAACATCATATGGTTCTCATAACCAGCTGTAGAAAACAAATTATTTCACAATGCCTTTTCAGCAGTTCTGATTGTTGGTTATAAACTCTAAACAATAATGGTGCATTTTTTGTTGAACTAATGAATGTAATCAAAATAGGTAGAGAGTTAAGTAGAATTCATTTTCCTCACAGGCATTGCCAGGGGTGGGAGGGGAGTATATTGGGGTTCTTGGTGGTGAAAAATAAGTACTGGTGAAGGGAAAGGTGTTTGATCATTGCATGACCGAGACTTAAACCGAAAGCTTTGTAACTTTTCCCATAGTGATTTAAGTAAGTAAGTAAGTAAAGGCCCTCCCGTTGATCATCGATTTGCTCGAGCGGGCCCAGTAACGTCTCCATTGGAGACTTTGTTGTTACTGTGTCTGGCATATCGAATACATCACGGGGAGCTTGCCAGGCTCTGCCATGCGGGCGAGATACTCTCGGTAGCTTGCCGGGCTCTCCAAGAGGGGCGGAGGAATCGAACTTGGGTCGGCCATGTTGGCTGCATGCAAGGCAAACGCCCTAATAAAATAAATAAATAAAAATAAAAATAAAAAAAGATTAGCACTGTCCCTCCATTGTTCATGAGTTGCTCGAGCAGGCCCAGTTAACGTCTCCATTGTGAGACTTGTTGTTGCTATGTTTGGCATATCAAATACATCAAGGAGAGCTTGGCAGGCTTTTCCATGAGGGCTAGATACTCTCGGTAGCTTGCCAGGCTCTCTGAGAGGGGCAGAGGAATCAAACCTGGCTCAGCCGGGCCAGCCCCATGCAAGGCAAATGTCCTACTGCAGTGCTATCGCTTCAGCCCAAATCTTTATTTTTTTAATTTTTATTAGTGAAACACCATGAAGTACAGTTGTGGACATTACAAGTTTTTGTGCTTGGGTTTCAGTTATACAATGATCGAGTATCCATCCTTCCACCAGTGCCCATTTTCCACCACCACTAATCCCAGTACCCCTCCCACCCCCCCATCCCTCCATCCTACCCCACCCCTGTGACAGAGCATTCCCTTTTGTTCTCTCTCTCCTTTTGGGTGCTGAGATTTGCAAAAGAGGCACTGAGTGGCAATCATGTTCGGTCTGTAGTCTACTTTCAGCATGCACAGCATGCATCTCCCATCCTGGGAGGATCCTCACAACACCATTTACTTGGTGTTCTCTTCTCTATCTGAGCTGCCCTTTCCCCTAGCATGTGCAGCTGGCCTTCAAACCTTGGAGTAAACCTCCTAGTACTTATCTCGACTATTCTTGATGCTAGTCTCCTATTTTGTTACTTTATATTCCCCAGATGAATGAAATCTTTCTATGTCTGTCCCTCTCTTTCTGACTCATTTCGCTTAACATACTTTCCATGTAGTACCACTTGTATGTAAATTTCATGACTTCATCTTTTCTAACAGCTGCATAGTACTCCATTTTATAGACGTACCAAAGTTTCTCTAACCAGTCATCTGTTCTTGGGCACTCAGGTTTTTTCGAGATTCTGGCTATTGTAAACAGTGCAGTAATGAACATAGAAGTGCAGATGTCACTTCGACTATACTTTTTTGCCTCTCTGGGATATATTCCCAGGAGTGGTATTGCTGGGTCAAATGGGAGCTCAATGTCTAATTTTTTGAGAATCGCCCATACCGTTTTCCAAAAGGTCCAGCCCAAATCTTGCATTTGGCTATAACTCATAACTGGAGAGTATCACATAGTGCAAAATAAGACAAAAAGAGGAATATAAATAAGTACTGCCAGGAATAATTTATCAGTCAGGAATTATTGGAACACAGCCCTGAACATCACTAGTGTAGTCCAACAGCAAAACAAAATCTCCCAATGCTTATGAAGATATAATTACTTACTTAGCAGTTTTGAAAAAAGTAGTGTTGGATTCCCCAGTGTTTTATGTCCAGGTCTCATGCTGGTTTCCATATATGCCATCCTAGCTTATGCCGGTCTCTCACTGGTTCTCTCTCTCTCTCTCTCTCTCTCTCTCTCTCCTTTTTCCTCTCTCCTCTCTCCCTTCTCTCCCCTCTCTCCTCTCTCTCCCTCTATCTCTTTGTCTCTCTGTCTCTGTCTCTCTCTCTGTCTTTCTGTCTCTTTCTGTCTCTGTCTCTCTCTCTCTCTGTCCACAGCTGTCCTCCCTGGTCAGTCACTGATGCTTTGTAGTCTGTCACTGGAACTCTGAGGTTTGCCTCTCCAGGTCTATAGCCCATCAGCGTCCCTTTGGCTTTCCTTTTGTCTCCAACCAGGTGCATGTGGCTGAGAACTTCAACTGGGGGCAGTTAAGTGTCAAAGAGAGGAAGTTGCCTGATCTATGATACCCATCTGAGTACTAATATCCCTTCCCCTCAGCCACTTTCCTTATCTATATGACTGACTACGCTTCAGGTTGGCAAGACATAAAAGACTAGTTGTCTTTATTAGATTACCTAGCACCCCTTCCTGGGCTGTAGTGATAGCACAGTGATAGGGCGTTTGTCTTGCACATGGCCAACCCAGGCGACCTGGTTCGATTCCTCCACCCCTCTCGGAGAGCCCGGCAAGCTACCAAGAGTATCTCATCCACAAGGCAAAGCCTGACAACCTACCCGTGATGTATTCAATATGCCAAACACAGAAATAACAAGTCTCACAATGGAGACATTAATGGGTCCATTCGAGCAAATCGATGAACAATGGGAGGACAGTGGACAGTGGCACCCCTTCCCACTCTCCTCTATCTCCATTAGAACAGGAATACAGGTTATTCCATGAAAACAAACCCTTAGATTTAGAGGTTAGCAAGGAGGTGGAGAAAAGGGCTGAAAGAGTTCAGTAGACTGTGGAGATGGCGCTTTGGTGGTATGATATGACAACATTGTACCTCTAAAACACATAAACATTTACATTTTAATTCTTTTTAAACAATGTCACTTTTTAAAACAATGTCTTTTCAAACAATGTCACTTCAAAAGCAAAAACAAAACAACTATTTAATTGTTCACTTAAAAAAAATAAATAAACATTTTGAAATCTAACCTTACCCGTTTTTGGTTTTTGCTACCACATGGTGTCGCTATTCAGGGCCCTGTCCACCACAAGGAGCTTCTGGGCTTTCCCTGCACTGAAGCGCCCCTGCTGGTTTAGACCCAGTGGTACCTGTTTCATCCTGAACCAAAAAGATGCGTTCCAAGTCAGCACTCATTCTTCAAAGTGGAATCAGAATCCCTTGTCTCTAACGGCATAATCTGAGAGAACTTCAGCAGCTTTGCATACTTGCTGAACCAGTTATCCTACACTAGACTCTTTTCCTACCTTGTCATTAAACAAGACTTCACTGTGACTTTTCTAAGGATATTTTCTCATGAATGCCAATAGTAATAATGCCTCAGTAACCAACCAAGCATAACCTCAGACAAAGGAGATGACATAAAATTTAAATATCTCCCATTTGAGATAGTTCCTTGAATGTCTCCCTCAGAAGGATTCATATTCACACATATGTAAAGGGTCCAGCGAGTACACACAGTCTTTGAAATGTTAGGAATGGTTTCCTTGGGGAGGTGATATTTGAATTGAGTTTTTGCTGATGAGTACTGATTACCCCAGTGAAACCCAGGAAAGCGAAGGAGGGAACAGGCCAGAAAAGCAGACAATGCATTCAACGACCCTGAAGAACAGAGCAGAAAGGTTAGTATGACTGGTGCTCTGGAAGATGATGGAGTGATATGTTGCTAAATAAGACAAAACAGGGTTTTTAGTATTAATTATTTATCATTTAGGTAAAATAGTCACAAAAGTATCTGCTTTAATGATTTTGATGACCAAAGTTACTACAATTTCACCATCTCCTAAATGCACAAGTCCTGCCATCATAGTCTCTGTGTCATCCCTAGAACTACAGCACCCCCCACCCCACTGCTTGGAATATCTGTTTTGCATTCAAAGACCAAAATTTTGTTTTCATTCAGTATTGTATACCCCATTTTTTGCTCATCTTTATACCACAGATGAGTGAGATCATCCAGCATTTGTTCTTCTCCCCCTGACTTATTTCACTTAGCACAATGCCCTTTATTTCCATCCAAGTTGCAGCACGCACCAAGATTTCACCTTCAAAACAAGAAAAAAATGAGCATAATAATCTCCTAGTCTTGAAACAATGGAAACCTATTGAAATAATGTTAAGTTCTGTATTAGTGGATACATGGAATTGCATGAGTGAGCAGATTTACTAATAAAAAGTCAGTATAGCTCCAACAAAGAAAAAAGATTGGCAAGAATTACAACTAAAAGATCAAGGATAAAAGTGAAGCTCTGGAAACTGAAATCTAAGGTTTTTGAGAAGTGTTCGTATTGTTTTACAAAAAGGTTAAACTAATCAAAATACTCACTAACAATGCATTATGGCCCCAGAACTTTATCCTATAAAGACATTTATGTTTCTACATTCCTTGCAAAACTATTCATAATAGCCAAACATCTGGTAACAACATAAGTATCCAAAGACAGATGGCTAGATAAAGAAACTACAGTATATATACACAATGGAATAGTACTAGGCTAAAAGTAAAAATAAAATCATGCAATTTGCAGTTACATGGATCAATCTGGAGAGTTTCATGCTGAGTGTAGTCAGAAAAAGAGGGACAGATAGAGAATGATCTGGCTGGAGAGATAGTACATGGGTTAAGGCGTTCGATTTGCAAGGCTAACACTGGTTGAATCCCTGGCGCATGAGGCAACACCAGGAATGATCCCTGAGTACAAACAGGTGTGCCCCTAGCAAAAACAACATCAACAAAACCCAGATACAGAATGACTTCTCTCATATGTGGGATATAAAGAAACATCATAATGGAAAAACAAATGGCCAAAGGTAACATGAGAACTGGTCTACAGTTTACAGAGCTGAGTTTAACACAGTGAGAGCATAGAGTGTGGAGAGGAGAGGCACCACTACACCAAATCTGATTCCATCATGTCCTCACTAGTGTTACTAATCAGGTAAATTCCAGAGTTAGTCATTCATTTAGAATCATCTCAATCTGTAGAGTACTTTAGCCAAACTACCACTGTGACAATTAAACCAAACTCTTTGAGGTTGTATAAAAATAAGGTGAATGACAGATATCTTTCTGTATTTCCCCTTAAGATACTCCATGCTAAGGGAAGTTAGTGGAAAGGAAGGAGACAGACGCAGAAAATCACTCTCATGTGTGGGATATAAATAAGCATAATAGGAACATAACAAATGACAAAAGGAAAAGAACAAAAGAACTTACTTACAGAACTGAACTTCATACTGTTCAGGAGGTGGGAGTGGGAAGGGAAACCTAGCAGGCATAGGTTATAGTAAAAGGAAATAGACACTCTGGTGCAGGGTGCGGTGTTGGAACATTGTATACATGAAACCCTATCATTTTTCAAAAAAGATTAACAGGGGCTGGAGCAATAGCACAGCCCCTCTTGGAGAGCCCGGCAAGCTACCGAGAGTATCTCGCCCGCACGGCAGAGCCTGGCAAGTCCCCCGTGACGTATTCTATATGCCAGACACAGTAACAACAAAGTCTCCAATGGAGACGTTACTGGGCCCGCTCGAGCAAATCAATGATCAACGGGAGGGCCTTTACTTTACTTTTACTTACTTTTTTATTTAAGTGATTGAATGAGTTTCTATTTCATAAGTAATACGTGATAGTTCCAACCACATCTACTTGGCAACTTTTTAGGTTGTTAAATTATCTCTGGGCTAGAGCGATAGCACAGCGGGTAGGGCACTTGCCTTGCATGTAGCCAACATGGCCAACCCAAGTTCAATTCTCCGCCCCTCTCAGAGAGTCCACCAAGCTACCGAGAGTATCTCGCCCACACGGCAAAGCCTGGAAAGATACCTGTGACGTATTCAATATGCCAAACACAGTAACAAGTCTCACAATGTTACTGGGCCCACTCGAGCAAATCGATGAACAAAAGGAGGACAGTGCTACAGTGCTAAATTATCTCTATAACTTTAGGTATTAAACTGATTTTATGGGCATCTCATTGCACTTCTAATATTAATACCCCCCTAACATCTTACTGATCATTTGTCAGCTTTCTTTTGTGAAGTGTCTGGTCTTTGTTCCAGAGGGAAGCATTTGCTTTCTATTTCTTTTCTTCCCTTCACTTTTTTGATTTTGTGTCATACCTAGAGGTGCTAGATGCTATGTTTGGTGTCTTAGAGATCATGCAGCAGAACAAATGTAACCTGTCTCTTATATATGCCAAGCATACACTTCAGTTTGTTGAGTTATATCTCTGCCCCACATTTGTTCTGTAATTGGGTTATAAGAGTTATTTATCCATTCTCAACGAAAAGGTAATTTGCAGATGTATATTTGCATTCTCATCCTCTGTGAATTAAAAGATAGTATTGTTTCAATGTTAATTTCTATTTTGTTATTGTAATATGCTTATCTAAGATATTGTCCTTGTGATTAGAAGATATATACTGGAGTAGGTAGAGGTAAAGAAGCATCAAGACTGGGGCTGGATAGATATAGTACAGTGGATAGGGCTTGCTTTCATGTGGTTGACCAAGATCCATATCGTACCCAGTAACCCAGTACCTCATATGGTCCTATTATAAATTTTTATTTTGCTCAACACCTGGCTGTGATCAGTTCTTACTCCTATCTCTGAACTCAGGGATCACTCCCAGAGGACCATATAGGGTATGGGAAATCAAATCTGAATTGGCTGCATGCAAGGCAAGTACCCTACCCACTGTACTATCTCTCTGGTCTCAAATGTGTGAAATATTAACTTGATGAATATGAATAAAGAGAAAGTAGAAATTATAAAAGTTCAAAATTATTTGAATAATAAAAAAATAATTTATGACCTAAAAGGAATTTTGTGAATATATTCCAGAGCAATAGTATAGCAGGTAGAGCGATTACCATTCCTGTGGCTGCCCCAGGTTCAATCCCTGGCACCCTATTTGGTCCTCTGAGTCTCAACAGGTGTGACACCTGAGCACAGAACCAGGAATCGGTCCTGATTATAGTCAGGTGTGTCCCAAAAGAAAAAAAAAAGAAATTTTGTGAATAAATTCTTTAATAATACTAAAGGTATATGGATTAATTATTTCAGCAAAATTTGTATTACAAGCGGCCAACATGGCCAACCCGAGTTCGATTCCTCCGCCCCTCTCGGAGAGCCTGGCAAGTTACCGAGAGTATTCAACATGCCAGACACAGTAACAACAAAGTCTCCAATGGAGACGTTACTGGGCCCGCTCGAGCAAATCGACGATCAACGGGAGGGCATCTCATGACATAAATAATGGCATTTTAGAAGGAACGGCCTTTGGGAAATAATTACATTTAGATGAAGTCGGATTGGAGTCGAGCATCCTCCACCCAGATCCTCCAAATTCCAGTAGGCGGGGGTCACACCCACCAACTGGCCCCCTGGCGCCGTGTAATCCCATCAGCGGCCAAGACTCTGAGACTATAAAAACCAGCTCCCGGAGGAGAAGAGCGCAGGCTCCTGCCCCCGTGCCTGGCTATTCCTCGCCGGGGCCCTTGGAGGGGAGCGGGTTGAGCTTTCCTCCCCGCCCTGGCCAGGGCCCCGGCAGCCGAAGACCTCCAGGACCAGCCACCACCATGCTGAGACCACTCTCCGCACACATGAAGGTACCGGCAGAGGGACAAAGCCACGTGGGTTCCGGGGCCGAGATCTCCAAGCCTACTCAGATTGGAGTCAAGCATCCTCCACCCAGATCCTCCAAATTCCAATAGGCGGGGGTCACACCCACCAACTGGCCCCCTGGCGCCATGTAATCCCATCAGCGGCCAAGACTCTGAGACTATAAAAACCAGCTCCCGGAACTGCGCGGGTGCGAATGACATCTTATTATGACATCTCATTCCTACTTTGACAAACTGGCAGGCTACCGAATGTAGCCTGCCCACAGGGCAGAGTCTGGCAAACTCCCCGTGGCGTACCCAATATGCCAAATACCAGTAACAATGATGGGTCTCATTCTCCTAAAGAGCCTTGAATATAATCTCAGGGCGAGGATGAAGGAGACGTTACTGGGGCCTGCTCGAGGCAATCGATGAATAACAGATGAAGTCAGGAGAATGGTAAATAACACCTGCACAAGAAGAGAAAGGAAAACCAGAGATTTCTCTCTATGCGACAATGGACAGGAGTCAGCATTCTGAAGATCAGGAAAAAAAAATAAAAACCTTTAGGCACTGAAGCTGTCAAGATTTTAACATTGTACTTTTCAGCATCCAGAAATCTTCTATGGTTTTTTGTTTTGGTAGTCCAAATTAAAGCAGAAAGCTTTGTTAGACATGTGTGTGATAAGAAGTCAGTTAGATAAGAATTCAAATCTAAGCTGGGGGAAACCCCGCAAGCCCCAGGAGTGACAGAAGTGAGCTTCAAGCCATGCACAGGCACTGAAGCGACCCATCACCCCCTGCACAAGTAAGAGGGCTGGTGGGCGTGTCCTATAACCAGACCTGGGACCCTGAAGGCCACTTTCCCAGCCAAGGCCCCCGTGAATTGCCTGGTCAGGGGAAAACCCACGAGCCCCAGGAGTCCCAGAAGTGAGCTCTAACCCCCCCACAGGCACTGAAGCAACCTGCCACAAGAGGTGGTCAATGATAGTGAACTGGAGGGATCCACCTCCATTCTACCACAGCAACATGAAGAAACAGCGCAGATCTCCTCCCACACATACATACACAAAGAGTGGATGAAGAAAAGAAAATTTTCTGAAGCCTCATCAGGAAATTCCCACAAATATAATCTCTCCAACAAAGAATTCAGAGATGAAATTTTGAGGATGTTCAATGAGCTCAAAGAAACACTGAAACAGGAATCCAGTAAATTAAAGGAAGAAATGAAAAAAATAGTGGAAACAGACAGCCAACAAGATACAGGAGGAAATGAGAACAGAAATAAGAAAGCTACAAGCACAAGTGTCACTAATAAAAGATTTCACAAACAAAATAAAAAACTCAGTGGGCGCCCTCAACAGTAGAATGACAACAGCTGAAGATAGAATCATTGAGCTTGAAGATGAACTGCAGAAAGCATACAGGAAACAAGATATAATGGGGAAAAAAAGACCTCAGAATAGCACTCAGGCGAATAAGAGACATAGGAGACGAATTCAAGAGGAACAACATAAGAATCATCAGAGTGCCAGAAGGAGAGGGAGGCTACCCCAATTAAGTAGCAACAGTTAAAGATATCATCGCTGAGAAGTTCCCAGAGCTAAAGAATGCAGGCATCAAGATCAAAGGAGCCTGAAGGGTATCAGCTAAAAGAGACCCTATTTAAAGGACCTCGAGGCAAGAAAAACACATTCTGGGTATCCAAATAGGAAAGGAAGAAATCAAACTCTCACTATTTGCAGATGACATGACACTATGTTTAGAGAACCCTAAAGTCTCTACCAAGGAACTCCTAGAAACAGTAAACTTGTATAGTAAAGTTGCAGGCTATAAAATCAATACCCCAAAGCCCAAGGCTTTCTCCTATATACAAATAAAGAGAGAGAAGAAAGTGATATGAAAAGGGAAATCCCATTCACAATCATGCCTAAGAAAATCAAGTACCTCAGAACCAGCTTAAATAAGGAGGTAAGGGACCTGTACAAAGAAAACTACAAAAAGCTACCTTAAGAAATAAAAGAGGACATGAAGAAATGGAAACACATCCCCTACTCAATGATTGGGAGAATTAACATTGCCAAAATGGCAATACTCCCCAAAGCATTATACAGATTCAATGCAATCCCTACAAGGGACATGACATTCTTCAAAGAAATTGATCAGAAACTACTGAAATTCATATGGAACAACAATCCCCCATGAATAGTTAAAGCAATTCTCGGGGAAAACAAGATGGGGGGCATCACC
Source organism: Sorex fumeus (assembly GCF_029834395.1). Taxonomy (NCBI): domain Eukaryota; kingdom Metazoa; phylum Chordata; class Mammalia; order Eulipotyphla; family Soricidae; genus Sorex; species Sorex fumeus. Next base: position 9,550,498 of record NW_026606066.1, read on the forward strand.
TTCCCCAACCTCAAACTGTACTATAAAGTGGTAATAATTAAAACTGCATGGTATTGGAACAAAAACAAACCCGCAGACCAGGGAATAGGGTTGAACATCCTTACACATATACTCAAATATATGATCATATAATCTTTGATAATGGAGCAAGAGATGCGAAGTGGAGCAAGAAAAGACTCTTTAACAAATGGTGCTGGCAAAAATGGACAGCTACATGCAAAAAATGGGCTCAGACCTCTACCTAACAACATGTAAAGGTAAAGGTAAAGGTCCTCCCGTTGATCGTCGATTTGCTCGAGCGGGCCCAGTAACGTCTCCATTGGAGACTTTGTTGTTACTGTGTCTGGCATATCGAATACTCTCGGTAGCTTGCCGGGCTCTCCGAGAGGGGTGGAGGAATCGAACTCGGGTCGGCCATGTTGGCCGCTTGTAAGGCGAACGCCCTACCCGCTGTGCTACAAAAGTCAGATCAAAATGGATTAAGGATCTCAACATCAGACAAGAATCCATAGGTACATTGAAGAAAAGATTTGGCAAAACCCTCTATGACATTAAAGCTAAAGATATCTTCAAGAACAAGATGCCATTGACCAAACAAATGAAAACAGAGATAAATAAATGGGACTATTTTAAACTAAGAAATTTCTGTACTTCAAAGGAAACAGTTACCAGAATACAAAGACAAAGACAGTCTACAGAATGGGAAAAGATATTCACCCAATACCCCTCCAATAAGGGGTTAGTATCAAGGAAATTCAAGGCACTGGTTGAACTCTGCAAGAAGAAAACATCCAATTCCATGAGAAAATAGGACAATGAAATGAACATAAACTTTCTCAAAGAAGAAATCCGAATGGCCAAAAGACACATGAAAAAATACTTTTCATCACAAATCATCAGGGATATGCAGATCAAAACAACAATGAGACATCTCACACCACAGAGACTATCACACATCCAAAAGGACAAAATCAACAGTGTTGGCATGGATGTGGGGAGAAAGAGACTCTCCTTCACCGCTGTTGGGAATGTCTACTGGTTCAGCCTTTTTGGAAAACAATATGGACGTTTCTCAAATAACTAAAAATCAAGCTCCCATTTAACTTAGCAATACCACTTATGGGAATATATCCCAGAGATGCAAAAAAGTACTGTAGAACTGACATATACACTCATATGTTTATTGCAGCATTATTTACAATAGCTAGAATCTGGAAAACACCCGAGTGCCCGAGAACAGACGACTGTTTATATCTCACAATGAAATACCATGAAGAAAAAAATGAAGTCATGAAATTTGTGTATAAAGTGGATCGACATGGAGAGTATCATGTTAAGTAAAATGAGTCAGAAAGAGAGGGACAGATATAAAAGGACTACACTCATTTGTGGAATGTAAAGTAACATAATAGGAAATTGACACATAAGGACAGTTAAAATAAGGGTCAGGAGGACTGCCCCACAGCTTGATAGGCTATCTCTATCATGCCCTATGGGAAAAGGTAGCTGGAATGGAGAGAGGAGCACTAAATAAATGATGGTTGGAGGGATTGCTCAGGATAGTAGATGCATGTTGAAAGTAGACTATGAACCAAACATGATGGCTGCTTGTTACCTGTATTGCAAACCATAACACCCAAAAGGACAGAGAGTAAGAGGGATTGTGCCTGCCACAGAGTCAGGAGTTGTGGGGGTAGGGGGAGGGATACTGGGATACTGAGATACTGGGAAAATTGGTGGCCGAGAATGATTACTGGTGGAGGAATGGGTACTACAACATGGTTTGACTAAAATGAAGTCATGAAAGTCTGTAAGTCTGTAAATGTATCTCACGATGATTCTTTAAAATAAAAAATAAAAAAAATTCAAATTTATTGAAAATTTACACATACAGAAGCTAAGTTGTAAGAATATTAATGGGATTATAATAAATCACACAACTTTGTATTGACAGGAAATAGAGTCAGAGACATGGATGGTGATATCTAACATTGTTTAATAATAAATATTCCTAAATATTTATTTAAATTATAATGCACTGGATGAAAGCCACCAAGTGACGTTCAGAAAACCTGAGGCCCCTCCAGTGATTTCTGGCCTATTGGACTGGTGGTTCATTGCAAGGGAGTGAGGATGCAGTGTTGGTTGGGACGTGTGGTTCCAGGGATCATCCAGTTACATCAACAGTGCTCAAAAGTCTCCAGGGCTTTATCTGGCAGTGCTGGCAGGCTTTCTGTGCTACACCCAGACATGTTTGGGAGTCCAGATGGTGCTAAGAGTTGTACTGAATTCTGCCACCTGCAAGAAGTGCTTTAACCTCTATCCTAGCTCTCCAAATCGCGTTTTTAATAAAAACTTAATTGACAGAGGGGAAATGGTGCCACCAGCAGGTCAATCTGTACCAGTGAAGTGAGTATATCAGTAGCATCATGGCGCCTTCAGACCTCCAGATACCCCACAATTGCTGCTGTGCCTCTGACTAGACCCCAAAACCTTGGGGCAAACTTTACCAAGAAAGTAAACAGCCAAAAGAGACACACCCACAAACCAACTCTGGCTCAGCTATATAATTGGAGGCATGGCCTCTCTGCTTCCTGATCAAACTGCTTAATGGCCATGATCCCTGAGACTCAGGAAAAAACCTCAAAACCCAGCAGCTTTTGGCAGAAATGCATCTGGACTGCGCAGTAGGTTACTGTTGCTGGGCCACCCCGGGGGCAGGGGGGAAAGGGTGCTGTCCGTCTGCCTGCTCCCCCTTGGCAGACTGGTGACTGCCATCTTCCAGAGGTCATTGGACAGTTAGGTTTGGGTCAGCAGTGACAAGACACACGGGGCCTCACAGGATGGGGGTGGAGTCGGCCCTTTCCTCCCCGTCCAAATGAGACCCCGAATCATTGCCCATGAACAGCCTCTCTGGATCCTGATCAAGCTACTTAACAGCCATGATCTCAGAGACTCACAAACAAATCATGAACCCCAACGACTTTTGGCAGAAATGCATCCAGTCCCTGCAGTAGGTTACTGGCACTGGGCCATCCCAGGTGGGAATAGGTTTCGTGCCTTGGCCTGTTCTCCCTGGTGGCCCAGTGGCCACCATCTTCCAGTGGCCACTGGATAGTCAGGTTTGGGCCCTCAGTGATGAGACACACATGTCCTCACTGGATGGGGGTGGAGCTGGCCCTTTCCTCCCATCCCAATGAGACCCTGAGTCACCACCCACAAACGGCCTCTCTGGCTCCTGATCAAGCTGCTTAACAGCCATGATCCCAGAGACTCAGAAACAAATGTTGAAACACAGCAGCTTTTGGCATAAATGTGTCTGGACCGCGCAGTAAGTTACTGTCACCAGGCCACCCCAGGGGGGAAAGCGTGCTGTCCCTCTGCCTGCTCCCTCTTGACGGCTCGGTGTCCACCATCCGCCAGAGGACATTGGACAGTTAGGTTTGGGCTCGCAGTGACGAGACACACAAGGCCTCATAGGATGTGGATGGAGCCAGCACTTTCCTCCGCACCACAAATCTCAGAAGCCAGCAGGTTTTGGCTAGAAATCTCTCCAGATTTGATTGTTGAATTTCGGAATTTCAAAATCATGCAGCCACTACTGCAGCCACGTGACATCATATGTTGTTCATAACCAGTAATAGAAAACAAATTGTCTACTGTTGCCTTTTTGGCAGATCTGAGTGTTGGGGTAAAATCCCAAATACTAATGGTGGATGTGGTGTTGAAATGTTGAGTGTAATCAAAGTATAGAGAGACTAATTTGGAAATCATGTGCCCCACATGTAGGGGGAGAGTTTGGGATAGGGGCCTACTGGGGATTTTGGTGGTGGATAGTGGACATTGGTGAAGGTACAGGTGTTTCATTGTATGACCGAGACTTAAACCTGAAAGCTTTGTAGTGCTCTCATGGTGATTTAATAAATAAAATTATAAAAAATGGGAAAAAAGTAAGGTTGAGTTCATGCACAATTCAATCAGCCTATTCAGTGGCTGAATAAATAGCAGTACTCCTACATAAAAAAAAATTAAATTGACAGGCGATATTATTGTAGTTTCAAGTGTACAACATAACATCATACATATTGTGAATTGTAAAGATCAAGTCCTTAGAACTCTTAAATTTGTCATATCATAGTATTGACCGTATTCCTCACTCTAGAGATTAGATATCTTTGACATATTATTTATGACTAAAATTTATAACTCACTATCCTCTTCTCATTTTTCTTTTAAATCTCCAACTGTTGGTCACAACTTTATGCTGTTTCTGTAGAATTTTTCAAAAACTACCTAAACTAAAAGGGCTGGCGCGATAGCACAGTGGGTAGTGCATTTGCCTTACAAGCAGTCAACAAGGCCGACCCTAGTTTGATTCCTCTTTCCCACTCGGACTGCCCAGCAAGCTACCGAGAGTATCTCACCTGCACGGCAAAGGCTTGCAAGCTCCCAGTGACATATTCGATATGCCAAATACAGTAACAATGGTCACAATGGAAAATTTCCTGGGCCCACTCGAGCAAATCGATCAACACTGGAAGGACAGTGACAGTGACAGTGACCTAAACTAAAATTAGTTTAGGTATTTTTTAAAAAATTCTGCAAACAAGTGAAATAGATCATTTTTGTCTGTAATTATTTTATTTACATTAAGCTAGTTTAGTTCCTTCAAGGTCTATTTTTTTGTTACTAATGCCTAGACTTCACTTGTTTGCACAATTGAATATTATTATTCAGTAGATGTTCAGTCAGGGTGTCCTTTAACAATTTTTTGGGTTTTTTTTTTGAAATTTTATTAGTGAAAAACCATGAGGTACTGTTGTAGACTTACAAATTTTTGTGCTTGAGTTTCAATTATACAGTGATTGAGTACCCATCCCTCCACCAGTGCCCATTCTCCACCACCACTGATTCCAGTATCCCTCTCACCCCCCATCCCAGCCCCATCCCACCCTGCCTCTGGGGTAGGGCATTCCCTTTTGTTCTCTCTTTCTCTCTCTCCTTTTGAGTACTGTGATTTGTAAAAGAGGCATTGAGTGACAATTATGTTCGCTCTACAGTCTACTTCCAGCATGTATATACCATCTTGGGAGGATCCTTCCCTTTATTTGGTACTCCCTTCTCTATCTGAGCTGCCTTTTCCCCTAGCATATGTGGCTGGCCTCCAAGCCATGGAATAAACCTCCTGGTACTTATCTCGGCTATTCTTTGGTGTTAGTCTCTTATTTTGTTACTTTATGTTCCCCAGATGAATGCAATCTTTCTATGTCGGTCCCTCTCTTTCTGACTCATTTCGCTTTGCATTATACTTTCCATGTAGTACCACTTGGATGTAAATTTCATGACTTCATCTTTTCTAACATCTACATAGTACGCTATTGTGTAGATGTACCAAAGTTTCTTTAACCAGTCATCTGTTCTCAGGCACTCAGGTTTTTTTCAGATTCTGGCTATTGTAAAGAGTGCTGCAATGAACAAACAAGTGCAGATGTCACTTTGACTATACTTTTTTGCCTCTCTGGGATATATTCCCAGGAGTGGTATTGCTGGGACAAATGGGAGCTCAATTTCTACTTTTTTGAGAATCGTCCATACTGTTTACCAATAGGGCTGAATCAGTCAGCATTCCCACCAGCAGTGAAGGATGGTCCCTTTCTCGCCACATCCGTGCCAACACCGGTTGCTTTTGGTCTTTTGGATGTGGGTCAGTCTCTGTGGTGTGAGATGATATCTCATTGTTGTTTTGATCTACATCTCCAAGATGATTAATGATATAGAGCATTTTCTCATGTGTCTTTTAGCCATTCGGATTTCTTCTTTGAGAAAGTTTCTGTTTAGTTTCGCCCCATTTTTGATAGGGTTGGATGTTTTCTTTTTGTGGAGTTCAACCAGTATTTTGTATATCCTTGATATCAACCCCTTGTCAGATGGGTATTGGGCTAATATCTTTTCCCATTCTGTAGACTGTCTTTGTATTTTGATCACTGTTTCTTTTGAGGTACAGAAGCTTCTTAGTTTAAGATAGTCCCATTTGTCTATCTCTGTTTTCACTTGCTTGGCCAGTGGCATGACATCTTTGAAGATACCATTAGCTTCAATGATATGGATGGTTCTGCCAAATTTGTCTTCAATTCAATGGCCAGGATCCAGAGGTTATCACATCAAGCTCCTGGAAGAGAGCAAAGCAGAGTCTCCTATCACGTGCCTGACTGTCCTCACTAGGGCCCAACAGCTGAAGACCTCCGGGACCCAGTCAAAGTCATGCTGAGACCACTCTCCACACTCTTGGATGAGCCTCACTTATAAAGGAACCAGCAGAGGAACCCAGGTGTGCAGGATCCGGGACTGAGATCTCCAAGCCTGCACAGTTTAGGACTGGACCTTCCAGTAGCTAGAGAGTTACACCCACCAACTGCCGTGTAACCCCAACAATGGCCAGGATCCAGGGTTATCACACCAAGCTCTCAGGAGCACACAGCGACATTCACGGCCGCACAATTTCTTATTCTCTAACTCTGCTTTCATAGAACCCAGCAGGCTACTGAGAGTATCATAACAGCACATATGCCTGAATAAGAACACCTGTAAAGTTTATTTATGTTTTCAGGCTACCTTAAATATCCCACCCACACGGCAGAGCCTGGCAAGCTATCCGTGGTATATTCGATATGCCAAATCCAGTAAAAAAAATGGATCTTATTTCCCTAACCCTGAATACAGCAGAGTCAAGAAGGATGTGGAGGGAGAAGCTGATAAAATCTCAAGGCCGAACTAGGCTGCCAAAACAAAGAAAGATAAAAATGATTGTCTGTACTTTCAATGCACATACTCTGGCATCTGATGCATCCATCGAGGACCTGATGCTACAAGTGAGAAAGATCAAGTACATCATTGGTGTGACAGAAACGAGAAGGCATCAATCACATCACTTCGTTTTTGACACTGGAGAAGAACTGTTCCTTGGAACATGTGACAAAAGAGGCATCGGTGATGTTGGTATCCTTGTCAACACGAACTTAACCATGAGCATTGATTCATTCGAATGCCTAACAACCTGAATCGGATGATTACACTTGAATAGATGTGGCTCAATGCTGGCAGTTTCTATCTTCGTTGTCTATGCACCAACATCCAATTATGGTGAAGGAGAAATTGAGAAGTTCTACAGGGAGCTGGAGAAGTTCTATAAAGAAGACCATGCCTTCTAAAAGATCATTGCTGGTGATTTTAATGCCAAGATAGGACCAAGAAGATCAGCCAATGAACTCCACATCAGGACCCATGGCCTAGAATGGAACAAACAGGGTGACAGACTGTCTGAGTTCATCATGTCAACCACGACCATCCATGGTAACTCACAGTTCCAAAAGGCCGAATCTAAATGTTGGGCATGGGAGTCTCCCAGTGGACGGTTCCACAATGAAATAGACCACATCATATTCAATCAGCAATTTTTCCTGACTGATGCTGCTGTTGTTCCAAAATTCCAAATGGGATCAGATCACCATCTCCTTCGTGCAAAACTCTACTTTACAGAGCGGGGAGAAAAGAATGCAAAGTTTAAAAGAGAACTCCCAGAACGACCACCAACTGGGAGCTCTTTGGCTCTGTTGTGGCAACATGGGAAGATGCCGTCATTGACAACATTGATGAGGAATATGAGCGAATGGTTCAGCAGCTCCATGATTATGCAAGGAATGCCAAGAGAGAGATAACCACAAAAAAATGCCTTTCTTCGAACACTCTTGACCTTATTCGCCAACCTGGCTTGGCACATGCCACAGGCAACTGCAAGCAAACGTCCGAGCTGGCAAAACAGTGCAGAGAGGCGATCAAGGATGACCTCAAAGACAGAAGAGCAGCAATGCTGTTAGATGCAGCAGAAGCCATGAAAAGCATTCGTAATGCCCTCCTGTCCTTCACCAATTACAAGACCAAGATGACTGCCCTCCAACATCCTGATGGATTTATCACATCTTCCAGAAGGGCAATGGAGAAGATTATTCATGACTTTTACTCAGATCTCTTTAATAGCCACGTCCACTTGCCCACATACCAAATTCCACAGGATGGATATGTTGTTCCCAATGTTCTCCCTTCCAAAATCCAACATGCCATCTCGTTGGTAAAGAAACAAAGAGCACCTAGCCCAGATAAGGTCAGACCTGAGCACCTGAAGAACTTACCGTCAGTACTCATCAATACACTGGCTCAGCTCTTCACACGCTACCTGTCTGAATGCAAGGTTCCGTCCCAATGGAAAACTAGCAGGACTGTACTACTATACAAGAAGGGAGACATCCACGACATTGGCAACTATCACCCAATCTGCCTATTTTCTGTCATCTACACCCTGTTCACTCAAGTCATCCTGAATAGGATTGATAGAACACTAGATGAAGGACAACCATGCGAGCAAGCTGGGTTCTGAAAAGGATTCAGCACAATTGACCATATCCATATGATATCCAAGCTAATTGAGGTTTCTCAGGAGTTCAATATGCTACTCTGTCTAACGTTCATTGATTTAAATAAGGCCTTTGATTCTGTTTAGATGGAAGCTGTCATCGAAGCCCTAGCCAATCATGGCATTCAAACTCAATACATCAGGATCCTCCATGAGCTATATTATGGATTCACTACCAGGATCTCACCATTCTACAAAGAAGTAATCATCCATGTCAAGAGATGGGTTCGGCAGGGTGATACTATTTCACTGAAACTCTTTAATGCTACCCTTGAGAACATCATGTGATGATTGGAATGTGAAGAAATGGGAGTGAAGATAGGTGGTTGGCAACTATACCACCTCCGCTTTGCTGGTGACATCATTCTAATAACACCAAACATCAGCCAAGCGGCATAAATGCTAACCAACTTGGACCGTGAGTGTGAAAAGGTTGGATTAAAACTGAATCTCACAAAGACAATGTTCATGAGAAACAGTCTTGTTCCTGATATTTCATTCACTCTCAATGGAACGACCATCTCCGAATGCAACGGTTATATATACCTAGGTCGAGAAATCAACATGATGAATCACCTGGCACCTGAGTTACGCAGGAGGAAGAGAGCGGCTTGGAATGCCTTCAAGAGCATTGAAGAAATAACTAAGAGGACAAAGAACCTCCAGCTCCATGCACATCTCTTTGATTCCACTGTTCTTCCTGCATTGACATATGCATCAGAGACCTGGGCCCTGTGAAAACAGGATGAGAGCGCTATTTGGGTCTCTCAAAGAGGAATCTAAAGAGCTATGCTTGGAGTATCATGCTTCACTCAAATGAGAGATAGAATCTGGAGTTTCGATCTCCACCAACGCTCAAGAATCAGGGACTCTGTCTCATTTGCCAAGGCATCAAAAATCAGATGGGCTGGACACGTAATGAGGTTTAGAGACGACCGCTGGACTAGAGCCATTACTGACTGGATTCCATGGGACGTCAAAAGATCATGGGGACTCCCACCTATGAGATGGTCAGACTTCTTAGTCAAGACCCTGAATGATCTATTTAAGGCTCTTCATGTTCCTAGAACGAGCATATGCCACTGGGATACACTAGCACGCAACAGGTATGAATGGAGACATTACTGGTGCCCGCTCGAGCAAATCGATGAGTGACGGGGTATCAAGTGATCAAGTGATCAATTGTCTTCAATGTACCTTATGAATTCTGGTCTGATGTTGAGGTCTTTAATCCATTTTGATCTTACTTTTGTACATGGTGTTAGGCAGAGATCTGAGCCCACTTTTTTTGCATGTAGCTGTTCGGTTTTGCCTGCACAATTTGTTAAAGAGGTTTCCTTGCTCCACTTCACATTTCCTGCTCCCTTATCAAATATTAGATGATCATATGTTTGGGGGGAGGTGTCAGTATATTCAACCCTGTTCTATTGGCCTGAAGCTCTGCCATTGTTTCAGTACTGTGCTGTTTTAATTATTACTGTTTTGTAGTAGAGTTTGAAGTTAGGGAGGTTGATTCCTCCCATTTTCTTTTTCCCAAGGATTGCTTTAGCTATTCCTGAGGTCTTATTGTTCCATATGAATTTCAGGAGTGTTTGCTCCATTTCTTTAAAGAATGTCATGGGTATCGTTACAGGGATCACATTGAATTTATTTGTACAATGCTTTGGGAAGTATTGCTATTTTGACAATGTTAATTCTCCCAATCCAAGAGCAGGGGATATCTTTCCATTTCCTTGTGTCTTCGTTATTTCCTTAAGTAGTGTTTTGTAGTTTTCTTTATACAGGTCCTTTACTTCCTCAGTTAAGCTGATTTCTGGGTATTTGATTTTCTGGAGCACAATTGTGAACGGGATTTTTTTTTTTTCATGTCACTTTCTTCTCTTTCACTATTTGTGTATAGGAAAGCCATGGACTTTGGGGTATTGATTTTATAGCCTGCAACTTTAATATACAATTCTACTGTTTCTAGGAGTTTCTTGGTAGAAGTTTTAGGGTTCTCTAAGTATGGTTTCATATAATTTGCGAATAGTCAGAGTTTGATTTCTTCCTTTCCTACCTGAATGCCCTTAATATCTTTTTCTTGCCTAACCGCTGTTGCAAGTACTTCCAGTGCTATATTGAACATCAGTGGAGAGAGTGGCATCCTTGTCTCATCCCTGATCTTAGAGGGAAGGCTCTCAATTTTTCCCTATTGAGGATGATGCTTGCTGTAGGCTTGTGGTAGATGGCTTTAACTGTATTGAGCAAAGTCTCCTCTGTACCCATTTTGGTGAGTGTTTTAATAATAAACCGGTGCTGGATCTTGCCAAATGCTTTTTCTGCATCTATTGATATGATCATATGGTTTTTATCTTTTCTTTTGTTGATATAATGGATTATGTTGATTGATTTCCAAATGTAAACTATCCTTGCATCCCCAGGATGAAGCCCACTTGGTCATGGTGTATGATCTTTTTGAGGAGTTGTTGAATTCTATTTACTAGTATTTTGTTGAGAATCTTGGCATCCATGTTCATCAGAGATTTTGGCCTGTAGTTTTCTTTTTTTGTGGTGTCTTTGTTTCCTTTTGGTATTAGAGAGATATGGGCTTCATAGAAACTGTTTGGGAGAGTTTCTGTTTCTTCAATTTCCTGGAAAAGCTTGAGAAGTATTGGCAATAAGTCCTTTTGAAATGTTTGAAAAAATCACTAGTGAATCCATCTGGACATGGGCTTTTGTTTTTGCAAAGACTTTTGATTAGTTTCAATGTTCTTGATGTTAATAGGTCTGTTCAAGTACTCTAGATCGTCTTGATTCAGCCTTGGAAGATTATAGGAATCCAGGAATTTATCCATTTCTTTCAGGTTCTCTTGTTTCATGGCATACAGACTTTCAAAGTAGTCTCTGATGATCTTTTAAATTTCTTTGGGTTTCTGTTTTGATATCCCCTTCTTATTTCTGATTCGGTTTATTAGGATTCTCTCTCTTTCTTTGTGAGTCTTGCTAGTGGTTTATCTATCTTGTTTATTTTCTCAAAGAACCAGCTCTTGGTTTCACTGATCTTTTGGACTGTTTTTTTGGTTTCCATGTCATTGATTTCTGCTCTAAATTTTATGATCTCTTTCCTTCTGCCTGATTTGGGCTCTATTTGTTGATCCTTTTCTGAGATCTTGAGCTGTGAAGTCAAGTTGTTTATGTGGGCCCTTTCTTCCTTCCTGAGAAATGCTTTCAGAGCTGTAAATTTTCCCATTAACATGACTTTAGCTGCATCCCTTAGGTTCTGGTATTTCATGTCTTTATTCTCATTTGTTTCCAGGTATCTTTTGATATCGTCCTTGACTTCCTTCCTGACCCACTTGTTGTTCAACATTGAGTTGTTTAATTTCCAGGTGTTTGATCTGGTTCTTCGCGTCTATGTGTGATTCACTTTTATTCTCAATTCATCGTGGTCTGAAAAGATTGTTGATACTATTTCTATCTTCTTGATTCTATTGAGGTATGTTTTGTGTCCTAGCACATGGTCTATTTTAGAAAATTTTTCGTATGCACTGGAGAATAATGTGTATTCTTTCTTTTGGGGTGTAAAGCCCTGTATAGATCTATAAGCCCTCTCTCTTCTATTTCTTCCTTCAAAGTCAATGTTTTCTTGCTAAGTTTTATTCTTGTTGATCTATCCAGAGGTGATAAGGCAATGTTGAAGTCTCTGGCTACTATTGTGTTGCTAGCAATGTCCTCCTGAAAATCTGTTAGCAGTTGTTTTAAATATTTAGCTGTTTCCCTAATTTGGTGTGTATACATTTAAGAGTGCAATTTCTTCCTGTTGTACGTATCCCTTGATGAAAAGAAAATACCCTTCGCTGTCCCTTCTAATCTTTTTCAACCTGAAATTTATGTTGTCGGATACTAGTATGGCAACCCCAGATTTTTTTAAAAAATTTTTTAGTGAAACACCATGAGGTACAGTTGTAGACTTACAAATTTTTGTGCTTGGGTTTCAGTTATACAATGATCGAGTACCCATCCCTCCACCAGTGCTCATTCTCCACCACCACTAATCCCAGTATCCCTCCCACCCCCCATCCTTCCATCCCACCCTGCCTCCGTGGCAGGGCACTCTCTTTTGTTCTCTTTCTCCTTTTGGGTGCTGTGATTTGAAAAAGATGAATTGATTGACAGTCATGTTCCATCTATAGTCTACTTTCAGCACCCCAGCTTTTTTGAGGTAGCTGTTTGCTTGCAGGATTGTTTTCTATCCTTTAACTTTGAGTCTGTGTTTGCTCTGACTGTTCAGATGAGTTTCTTGTAGGCAGCAGAAATTTGCATTATGTCTCTGAATCCATTTTGCCACTCTGTGTCTCTTAGTTGGTGAATTTTAGAGTGTTGATGTTGAGAGAGATTATTGTTATGGAGTTTTGTGTCATCTTCCTGTAATGGTCTGTTGTGCTTGTAGGGTTTGTCTCGTCATACAGTAGCCCCTTTAGCCCTTCTTTTAGGTTTGGTTTTGAGTCTATGAAGTTCCTGAGCTGCTGTTTATCCAGAAAACAGTGTACTGTTCTTTTGAGTTTGAGTGAGAGTTTAGCCGGATAGAGTATTCTTGGTGAAGCATTCATTTCAATGAGTTTTTTCACTATATCCCACCATTCCCTTCAGGCTTGGAGGATTTCCTCTGATAGGTCTGCTGTGAATCTAGGGGTTCTCCTTTGTATGTGATTTCCTTCTTTGACCTTGCTGCTTGCAGTATTGTGTCTCTATCCGTGCCACCCATGATTCTAACTATAATTTGTCTTGGAGTGTTTTTGTTAGGTCTCTTCGCTGGCACCCTTCAGGCTCCTTGAATCTGAATGGCTGCATTGTACAGCTCTGGAAACTTTTCAGCAATAATTTGTTTAACTGTGGCTTTTTCATTGGAATCATTTCTCTTACCTTCTGGTAGTTCAATGATTCTAATGTTGTTTCGCTTGTATTCATCTCCTAGGATTCTGATTCACTCTCGAGCTATTTTGAGGTCTCTTGCCATTGTTTGTTGTTGCCTGTTGGCTTTGTGTAGCTGATCTTCCAGCTCACTGATTCTTTCCTCAGCTGTGGTCATTCTACTGTTGAGGTCACAGATTGAGTTTTTTATTTCATCTGCGGAATCTTTGAACTGTGACATTTCTGTGTATAGCTTTCCAATTTCTGCTCATTTCTTCCAACAATTTCTCGATAGTTTCTCTCATGTTACTGGGTATCTGTTTGACTGTTTCATTGAGTTCATTCAACATCTTCATTACTTGCTATCTGAAGTCTTTCTCAGAGAAGTCCTTTAGGTGAGTAGCACCTACCGAGGCTTCTGGACTCTTTTCATCGTCCTCCCCATGTTGTGGATATTTGCATTGCTTCTTCATGTTGGTGTGGAGGTATGGGGACTGAGATGTTACACTAGATTTTTTGGTATGACTAAACTACCTGCGGCTGTGTGAGAGGCCGCCTGCCTAAAATTAGGCTAGGCCCACTTCTACAGAAGCCACGCCCACTTCTGAAGAGGCCACGCCACCACGGGTACCTGGTGTGTGTGGGGTGTACCAACTGGGAGGGGAAGAAGACCAGTACAGCATTGGGGATGAACAGGAAGAGGCTCAGGGATGCCGGGTGTCCCAGGGTCCTAGAGGATGCCTGTGGCATGTGCGCAGAGAAAGCCAAGTCCCGGGTTTGAATACTGGCGGGTTAATAGACCTGGAGGGGAAGAAAATCAGCACAGCATTGGGGACCAACAGGAAGAGAATCAAGGATGCTGGGCATCCCAGGATCCTAGAGGACGCCTGGGGTGTGTGTGTGGTGAAAGCCAAGTCCTGAGTTCAAATACTGGCGGGTTAACTGACCCGGGAGGGGAAGAAGACCGGCACAGCGTTGGAGACAAACAGGAAGAGGCTCAGGAATGCCAGTCATCCCAGGGTCCTAGAGGATGCCTGGGGCTCGTGCACAGAGAAAGCCAAGTCCTGGGTTTGAATACTGGCAGGATAACTGACCTGAGAGGGGAACAAGATTGGCAAAGCGTTGGGGATGAAGAGGAAGAGACTCAGGGATGCTGGGCATCCCAGGGTCCTAAAGGACACCTGTGGCGTGTGCGTGGAGAAAGTCAAGTCCTGGGTTTAAATACTGGCGGGTTAACAGACCTGGGAGGGTAAGAAGACCAACATAGCATTGGGGATGAACAGGAAGAGGCTCAGGGATGCCGGCCATCCCAGGATCCTAGAGGATGCTTGGGGCGCGTGCACAGAGAAAGCCCTTTAACAATTTTTTTCATTCAATCGTCTACATATAAAATGGTGATCATTCTTACATGTTATACTATATAGTCTAGGTGTGTAGTAAGTTATAACCTGCAAGTTTATAAGATTATACTCTCTGATATTCTTCACATGATGTTGAGATCCTTAAAAAATGCATTTTTCAGGAAGTATTCCTTATTGCCGAATGATACATGATTGTATATACCACAATATTATTCATTCATTCATTCATTCACCAATGGACATATAGGTTTCTCCCTTGTCTTGACTATAATTTTTAAAAATTGTGCAATGATGAGGTATCATCTTACACCACAGAGACTGGCACACATCAAAAAGACCAAAAAGAACCAGTGCTGGTGTGGATGTGGAGAGAATGGTACTCTCTTTCATTGTTGGTGGGAATGTCTACTGCTCCAGCCCTCCTGGAAAACAATATGGGCATTCCTCAAAAAAACTAGAAATTGAGCTTCCATATGACCCAGCAATATCACTTCTGGGAATATATCTTAGGGGTACAAAATAGCACAGTAGAAATGATACCTGCACCTTATTTTTATTGCAGAACTGTTCACAATAGCCAGAATCTGGAAACAACCCGAATGCCCAATAATAGATAACTGGTTAAAGAAACTATGGTACATCTACAAAGTAGAATACTATGCGGCTGTTAAGAAAGATGAAGTTATGAAATTTGACTATAAGTGGATGGACATGGAGAATATCGTAAGAGAAAATGAGTAAGAAAGAGAGGGACGGACATAGATTGACTGCACTCTTTTATGGAATATAAAAGTATCATAATACGAAACTAATTCCCAAGGACAGTAGAGACAAAGGGCCAGAAAGATTGCTCCATAGTTGAAAGCCTGCCTCAGAAGTTTGGGGAGAAGGCAGCTGGAATAGGGAAGAGATCTCTAAGTCAATGATGATTGGAGGGATCACTAGGGATGGGAGACATTTGCTGAAAACAGAATAAGATCCAAACACGATGACCTCTGAGTATCTGTATTGCAAACCGTAATGCCTTAAAGTAGAGCAAGAATAAAAAGGAAATTATGTGCCACAGAGGCAGGGGGTGGGATGGGGTGGGGTTAAGGTGGCAGTAGGGATACTGGGGATATTGATGTTAGAAAATGTATACTAGTGGAGTGATGAGTTTTCGATCACTGTACGACTGAAACTCAATCATGAAAGCTTCATAACTATATCTCATAGTGATTCAATTTTAAAAAATGGTGCAAAGATCGCAGATTGCATACATTTCTTTGGATTCATGTTCTTGTTTTCTTTTGATAAATACTCCAAAATAGAAGTGTGTCATATGTTAGTTCTAGTTTCTTTTCTTTCTTTCTATTTTTTTAGGAAACTCAATAATTTGTTTTTTATTTTCCAGTGCTGAGAAAATTTACAATCACAACAGTATATGAAAGCTAACTTTTCTTATCAGCTTTGCCAAACTTTACCATTCATTTCCTTTCCCTTTGATATCATCTATTCTAACAAAGGTGAAGAGATATTTATATTATTATAGATATTAGTATTTTCTTGTTGATTGTGATGATGACCATCTTTTCCTGTGCCTATTGGTCATCTTTATGTTTTCTCTAGAAAAAATAGCTTTTCAGTTCTTTTGTCCATTTTGAATCTGATTGTTTCTCCTTTTTCTGTTGAATTATTTATTTTTATATAAACTTCTTTAAAAACATATGACTATGAACATCTCTCATTTCTTTGTGTTCCTTTTCATTTATGGTTTCTATTACTCTTCAGGAGTTTCTAAGCTAGATGTAGTGCTGTTTGATAGTTTTTTTTCTTTTATGCCATTGCCTACGGGGTCAAATTTGGAAGAATATTAAATAAGCATATCATATTTTGAGAAGCTTACTGCTTTATTTTGAGGAACTTAGTAGGTTTTATTCTAAGCATTTTATAGTTTCATGTTTCAGTCAAACCTTTAATCCATTTCAAGTTTTATTATTTAAGACACTGCTTTTCACTCCTTCTGTTTTCTTTTCCTCTTTGACATAAATTAATTGAACATATATATATATATTTAAATTTATATTCACTATTCCATTGATCTGTTCGACTCTGCCAATATCATAGCTATAATTACTACAGATTTTCAATATGGCTTGAATTCAGAAAATTTGATTCTCAAGATTTTTTTACTATCTGGGCTTTTCTGTGGTTAGATACAACTTTCAGGATCATTCTACTAATGTAAGAAATACTTAAATTTTTATAGGGGTTACATTGAATCTGTAGATTGCCTTGGTTAATATGGACATTGACATTATTTCTTTAAACTCCTCTGCCGGTACCTTTATGCATGTGGAGAGTGGTCTCAGCATGGTGGTGGCTAGTT
This sequence comes from Sorex fumeus, assembly GCF_029834395.1. Taxonomy (NCBI): domain Eukaryota; kingdom Metazoa; phylum Chordata; class Mammalia; order Eulipotyphla; family Soricidae; genus Sorex; species Sorex fumeus. The sequence continues at coordinate 9,567,584 of NW_026606066.1, forward strand.
CTGGAGGTCTTTGGCTGCCAGGGCCCTGGTCGGGGCGGGGAGGGAAACTCAACCGGCTCCCCGCTCCCCATCAAGGGGGCCCCCCGGCGAGGACAGCCAGGCGCGGGGGCAGGAGACTCTGCACTGTTCTCTTCCAGGAGCCGGGTTTTATAGTCTCTGAGTCTTGGCCGTTGATGGGATTACTCGGCGCCAGGGGGCCAGTTGGTGGGTGCGACCCCTGCCTACTGGAATTTGGAGGATCTGGGTGGAGGATGTTCAGCCCCGATCTGAGCAGGCTTGGAGATCTCAGCCCCGGGACACACATGCCTTTGTTCCTCTGCCGGTACCTTCATGCGTGTCCCGGGGCTGAGATCTCCAAGCCTGCTCGGATCAGGGCTGAGCATCCTCCACCCAGATCCTCTACCTCCCAGTAGGCAGGGGTTACACCCACCAACTGGCCCCCTGGCGCTGTGTAATCCCATCAACGGCCAAGACTCAGAGACTATAAAACCCAGCTCCCGGAAGTGCGCAGCCGCCTTTGCGGCCGCGCGACATCTTATTATCTCATTCCTACTTTGGACAAACTAGCAGACTACCCAATGTAACCTGCCCACACGGCAGAGTCTGGCAAACTCCCTGTGGCGTACCCAATATGCCAAATACCAGTAACAATGATGGGTCTCATTCTCCTAACCCTGAAAGAGCCTTGAATATGGCACCTTTTCAAAAATCTCAGGGATAGGATGAAGGAGACGTTACTGGAACCTGCTTGAGGCAATCGACGAATAACAGGATGGTCATGTCATGATCGTGAGCTTTAAACTCATGAGAATTAAATATCTTTTTCTTCTTTCAGTTATTTTGGGGAAGAGTTTTTAAGATTTTCTCTATATAAAATTATGCTCCTGCCATTATTTAGATTTAATTTGTTCTTTAAAATTATTTTTTTCCTGACTAATTTCTCTGACCTCTCTAATACTTTTTCATAAAATGGGCAAAGTGAATGTATTTTCTTGCTCCTCACACGTGAAGTGGCTGGGGTGGAGTGAAACAGTAAGGCATGAAGTGATGTAGATCAAACTTAGGTTCTGGTACATGCTAGGCATGCAATTTACATCTTGAGCTATCCACTTGGGTCCTCTTAATTTAAAAAAAATGTGTTTGCTCCTCACAACTGATTAAATTTGCTATGGGTTTATCATATATAATCTTTATTTTGGGGGAGTGTTTTATCTCTACACTGAATGTATTTTCTAATTCATAAGTGAATGTAAAATTTTGTATAATTCATTATCTATGTTTATAAATGACTGTGTGATTTTAGTCCTTAATTCTATTGATTTATTATATTATTTTGTGAACTAATTTTAAATCCTTGAACTGAATCCCATTTGACCATGATTCTTTCAAAGTCTTGTTGAATTTCATTTGTCAATATTTTGTTGAGAAAGTTTTCATCAATGGTGTTCAGGGACATCAACCTAATAATCATAATTTTGTGTGTGGTTTCCTGGTCTACATAGCCTAATTATTGATAGGTACCCATTGTTGGGAGTATGCCAAAACTGGTAGTATGCAAAACATAGGGATATTCTCTTTGCACCAAGTTTCTGACTTATTGGATGCCAAATCCTCAGACATCAATTTTTTAAAAGTTTACCAATATTTTTGGTCTTGTGAGACCACAGTTCTAAACTGCTAGTCTATAAAGCCAGCAATAGGGAGGCGTGACCTTCAGAGTAGCTTTCGTAGCTGTTCTAGATGAATGTATAGTGTCCTTTCTCCCTTGTACATTTCCTAAGATGTAAATCAAAGGCCTGCTTAAAAGATCTTCCAATGATATATTTTATTCTTTGTAATTTCTGCTTCATTATCCTTCACGGAGCAGCACAGGGAAATACTTTATGTTGCATTTGAAAAAATGGAATAGTGTCACCTGATGACAGACAAAAGCACAGCATAATTACTGTCCCTTTTTTTTTTGGTTTTTGTCTCTGTCTCCCCTCCCATATAAAATATTAAAAATGCATTAATGGTAATTATATTTTTAAAATTAAACTTGTTTAATGCAGAAGGTAAATATGCAAGGAGACAATGGCATTAAATAAAAGTTGCTTCCAATACCTGATATGTCATTGTGGCCAGCTGAAAAGTGGAAGCCTCTCCCCCAACCACCTCCCCACACCCGATTTTTTAAGAAGAGTGACAGGTAGGGAATAAAATGTCAAAATTTCAAAAACAAAAATGGATTTCGGTTTAAAGGAAAAACATTTTCTTGGGTTTTGTTGGGATATAGAGTTTTCCACAAAGGGTGCAGAAAGGTTACAAAGTAGTTTTCAGGAATATTTTTTGCTAATTGTGGGAGGAAAGAGAGAGTAGGCAAAGAACTCTGGGAACAAAATCTCTCCCACTAATTCTATCAGTTAGAGATTCATAGTAGTTAAGGAGCTGTTCTTTTAAAGTGCAAAGGGCTTGGAGGCCAACCGCACATACTAGGGGAGAAGGCAGCTCAGATAGAGAGGGGAGCACCAAGTAAAGGGTGTTTGGAGGATCCTCCCAGGATAAGAGATGCATACTGAAAGTAGACAGTAGACCAAACATGATTGCCACTCAATGCCTCTTTTGCAAACCTCAGCACCCAAAATGAGAGAGAGAACAAAAATGAATGCCCTGCCACAGAGGTGGGGTGGGATGGGAGGGAAGGCGGGTGGGAGGGTTACTGGGAGCATTAGAGGTGGACAATGGGCACTGGTGGAGGGATCAGTACTCAATCATTGTATAATTGAAACCCAAGCACAAAAATTTGTAAGTCTACAACTGTACCTCATGGTGTTTCACTAATAAAAATTTTAAAAAAATAAAAGTGCAAAGGGCTCATAGAGTTAAGCCTCATGTGCACCTAAATATTATTAAACAAATAATCATTTTTAGGTTAAAGTCAAGGCATAAAAGTTGGTAAAATGGGAGAGACAATAAGAGCCTATTTTCGGAGTGGGAGCAAGTCAAAGACCTCAGAGAGCTCAAAGCCCTGGGGGAAGTGTGTTACTGAGGCCAGGAGGAAGATGGCAGGTAGTAGCAGGATTTCAAGAAAAACAGTAGTCTCACCGACACTCTGAGCAGAAGTCCAAGTAATGGATTTGTGTATCTCATACTTCAACAGGACTTTCAGATGGCTACATAAGACATTTGAACTAATAACAGTTTCTCTTACTCCCAAAAACAATTCAAATTCTTGTAATTTTTAAGACAAATTTTATATTCTTTTAGCAGACTGAAGAAACTTGAACACAGAGAAATTGTGCAGCTTGCTTGAGGTCATACCAAAACTCATAAATAAAAGGGTAGAATTTGACCATAAATTTTTTTTGACAGCGAAATAAGCCTTGTTTTCAAGAAAGGTCTTTAACTGTTGGAAGACTACAAATCTTATTTTCTAACTACTGGGCTCAATCTTTTCAAGCTATAGTTTAATGGACTTTCTAGATCAACTCAAGGACTTTCTGGTCAGATTGTGTCTTCTTGTTTGGGGAGAATCAAAGTGTGGAAAGAACTAAGATACCTTGGGACTCTCAGCTTAACTCTGCTATCCACGTGTAGGTAAATCTCAGCTTATCTCCTTGCTTGTAAAACTAGGTTATCATACATATCACAGAGTATATAGTGGTTGTTTGACACATGACTTGCTGCCCAACAAACTATCTCATAAACCAGTGTCTTAAAAATTGATATTTATCTTGCTCAAAATTCTCTAATCTGAGTCTGCTGGGGGAAAACTCTACTTCACTCAGTGTAAAGGCTGAATTATGGCAAGGCTCTTCTAATCATTGGTCTGTCATTTAATTCTGGCTGTCTAATGTCCCAACTAATGGTAGCAGTAACAACATTTTTGTATTAGCCTCTTACTGTCAATCTACAGAATGGAGTCTGGGTTCCAAATGCAAACGTTTCAAGAGAAAATCTAGAGCGTAACTTTTGCACTGATGTCTTTTTTGGACCCTAAAAGTTGAGACATATTATTCCACTAATAGAGGAGAAATAATTTTCTGTAAGAGCATTTGGAGCCAAAAGTATTACTGTTACTGTTACAATTCACTTTTAGGTCACAAAAATTCCACATATTTTCCTCATGCAAAACACATATATCCTCTCTTCCCATGAGCTCTTTTTTAAGTTCATTAAATTTCAGAAATTGTCATTTGGATCAGATAAAATTAGAGGGTGTTTTTACTTGGCTGTACTCTGAGCGACGTTCGTTCCTCTTGATCTGCAAATGTGTGGACTTTAAAAGATGATAATTAACTCTACACACACCTTACATACAATGGTGTGATAGAGGAAGATCATTAAATGTACTCACATTTAAAAAGGGGGATATCATATGAAGGGCAGCAGTCACTGGTTGTTAACAGTTTCAAAATGCAGCTGGTACATGTTATAAGTTCCTTGATTAGGCATCAGAACTCCTTTACTATGGGGAAAAAATTACTCTCCATGGCTATTCGCTCTGCTTTTTGGGCTCTACCAACCATCTGGAGTCTTTTCAATTCCATATAGTGTAAGTCATATTTGCAGTTGAATTTTTTTAGTCACCTTCTGCCCATATATTTTTTGGAGTCCAAAGATCTCTTTAAATCCTCCACTGTATGTATCCTTTTCAGTACTAAGTGATAAAATTCCTTTAAATACTTTGTGGGTTTCTTATGAATCAATTATAATATAACCCCATTAAATAAAATAAATATGTCTAAATCGTATTGAAATACATCTTCATTTATAACTTGGACTCTTTTTAAGGATATCTCCTTATGATGATTAGAAATCCTGTTGATTAAGGAAAGGAATCTGTAAGGCATACCTTAAGTTACCTGCCAGGCCTTTTGTCCCTTTGAAATGGTCAGTGTGGCATTATCTCCAAATCTTAAGTCTTAACAAAGGCTTTATATTTAGCACATGTTTTCCTGACAACACCCTGGATTTGATCTCTGTTCACAAGCCATATCTTAATTTTAGCAGCATTTGCCATCTGGAGAGGCTGGGAATGAGAAACAGTTTTCTTTTCCAACCCAGCAAGTCCTGAGACTTTATATATAGCAGTTCTTTCTTTAGCTCATCTTGCTTCCTACTTTTTACTACAGGCAGCTAGGAGACAGGAGGTAAAGTCTTTCAACTCTCAATAAATCGCCTTAGCTAGAAAATAGGTATGTTTCTTATTTTCCACATTGCTGCAGGAGGCATTGTTGCAAAACTTTCTTCACTACATAATAAGAGTTCCCTTTCGCTGGCTTCCAATAATGACATTTTCTCCCTTACCTTCAAGTTTTTTACTAATAGCCTTTTCAAAGCTGATGGAGCTCCTCTAACAGTCTCCTTGATCTCTGTTAGGGTTTCACCATCACTCTTGTAAAGAAGACTTCTATTTTCATCTGCCTCCTGTTCTGCTACAACTACTACTACGTACATTAGCTTTAGTTTTGACTGTATTTTCCTTGTACAATCAATATGTGTTCCAGCTAACTACTGCTTCTGCTATCAAGCTGCCCTAAAACTTGATGTCCTAGAAGAATATCATTTGTTTTGTTTAGAAATCTGTGATCAGAAAATGACTCTCTGGGGATTGCTCATCTTTGCTCAACTCAAGTCTTAGGAGGGCCAGCTCAAAAGCTAAGAACTGAATTCCATTGCTGTCTCTGCTCCATGATGCATTTGGGGCTGCAGCTGATAGAAGTATGCTATTGTTGACTTGTAGACTATAATAATTTTATAACTGGCTGATGGTTAAGATTTTTATTGCTTATGTTGGTTGGATCATCTTCACATAATCTACACGTCTTAGAACTCCTTAGAACTTGGCTGGATTTCAGTAATGATCACTTTGAGAACTAGTCAAATATCCCATAGGAAGAGATATACAACCTTATGGATCCAGAAGTCAGGTATGTCACTTCTGCTGTATTTTGTTCAGTACGTCAGTACACAGGCTGCACAAGTTCAAATGAAGAAGAAATAGCTTGAGTTGGATATATAGTATAGTGGGTAAGGGGTTGTCTTGCATGTGCCAGACCTGGTGGGTTCCTGAATATAGAGCCAGCCAAAATCCCTGAGCATGGCAGGATGTGGCTCAAAAACATAAACAAAAAAAAAAAAGAAAGACAGAAAGATAAATAGCTCCCACATATGGGACATTGGCAAAGGGTATCTGAATTTTCTTTCTTAAAACATACATTTTCCAGGAGGTAACAGAATGATAGTGCAGTGGGCAGGGCACTTGCCTTGAACATGGCCAACCTGGGTTCCATACTTAATACCTCATATAGTTCATATTAGTACCTCTTATAAGCACACTAAAAGTGATCTCTGAGCACAGAGTCAGGAGTAATCACTGAGCACCACCGGTGTAGTCCCTACCCCCAAAATTATACATTTCTCTTCTCTCTTAACTACTTTAATATGTATAGTAATGGTCTTTAAAGAAACCATGGATTGGATATAGACTCTCCTGAATAGATAAATGTGTAAAAATTTTATAGAGGCCACCCTCAGCAGTACTGGGTTGAGGAGCAGGACCAGTCTTGTGGTAGTCAGTCTGGTAGTGTTGGTCTCACCATTTGATGAATATCAGGGAGTCTCCAGAACCATACACAGTGGTACTGGGAGGTCACCAACACTACATCTAGCCGTGTTTATGGGACTATGTGATGCTGTAGATCAAATTTAGGGACACTCATGTGCAAGATACATGGGCTACCACTTAAGCTATCTCCCCAAGCCCCATGAATAATTACTTTTAATGTGGAAAGTACCCTTCATATTTTTAAAATATCAGTGGCCAGGAAAAATATGGAACTAAATGTCACCACAGATTTAATCATAGTGTACAATATTTTTAGAATACATTTTTTAAAGTAATCTCTTTTCTATAATGCAGAAAGTCATTTTTGTAGATATTTCTTCAGAGGAATTAGCAGGATAAAAAAGGAACAATGATTTTAAAAAGTTAAATTATATAATATATAGACTTAAAATCCAATAAATATTGGGTTATTCATTATATATTCTTAAGCAACATATATATATTTAAATTTTTAGTCACTGAATTAAAATACTGTTAATGACATAGATTCATGCATACAAAATTCAAACACTTCACCCTCCACCATATTGTTTACTCCCTTCCACCATTATCTCAGAGTCCTCCTGAAGAAGTCCTGTCTCCCCACCAGTGAAAGCTCAATTCTGTAATCCAGTTTTTAGATTCTTTTGCCTACAGTCTATTTTTATTCCTTTACTCTGTGGTATTTTTATTTTAAATTTAACTTTTATTTATATTAAAAAGATTTTTTTTACTGAATCACATTGAGATACACAGTTCCAAAGTTATTCATGATTGAGTTTCAGTCATACCCCCATGTCCTACACCAATCTCTCCGCTGTGTACTACAGTTTGTTTGTTTTAATATCACATAGATGAGAGAGATCATTCTGCTGCTGTTCATCTTCTTAAGGTTGACTTTACTCAGCATGATTCTCTCCAGTGTCTTCCACATAGCATCAAATTGCATTACTTTGTCTTTTCTTATAACCCAGTAATATTCCATTGTGTGTATGTATAAATCTATCTATCTATCTACACATAGGTAGATAGATAGATAGATAGATGTGTAGATAGATAGATAGATAGATAGATAGATAGATAGATAGATAGATAGATATCACACTTTCTTTAACCAGTCATCTGTTCTTGGACACTTGGGTTGTTTCCAGGATTTTGCTATTGTGAATAGTGCTGCAATTAACATACATATATTATCTCTTTGAGGCATCCTATCCTTAAAAGTGCTCTCAACTGAAATGAAAAATCAACTTGTAGCAATTCAAAATTCCTTTCCATTAGAGTAGGCATTAAAGAAGTACATCATGTTAGTACTGGAAGCCTGATGGAGACTGTGTTGAACTGTCCAAAGAGTTGTTCTTTCTCAGATTCAATAAACAAGCTCTGATTTCATGATTCTAGCCTCAAAAGTCTAAGCTATATTTAATGGCCAATACACATAGCCAAGCTATGTGAAGGAAAAGTAATGAAGCAAAATGTTTCTTCTTCTAGAATAATCTCCACTGCTCTCATTCTCTTAATGGACTGCTCATTGAGAAATAAAGGGTAAAAAATGAAGAATAAAAAAGATAAATAAGAACAAAAGGAAAAATGGTAGTGAAAAAGGGAGCATCAGGGCTGGAGCAATAGCACAGCGGGTAGGGCATTTGCCTTACACACGGCTGACCTGAGTTTGATTCCCGGCATCCCATATGGTTTCCTGAGCGCTGCCAGGAGTAATTCCTGAGTGCAGATCCAGGAATAACCCTTGTGCATTGCCAGTGTGACCCAAAAAGCAAAAAAAAAAAAAGTGAGATCAATACCACATTAGAAAGGTTTCCAAGCACTTGTACTCCAACCTTCATCATTCCAGAGGACAAAAATAGATAAATGTAAGAAATAAGACAGGTCAAAAGTATATATAATTACCTACACTTATTTAAATTAATAATCAATGATTTTGTTCTAGAGTTTTTAAAAATTGAAAATTTCATAAAGAATGCAATAATCCAAGAAATAAAAGTATAATGCAAAACATTATTTTCAGGCTTTGCCTACAATGAAATTAAATATGCAGGAATAATGTTGGTGAAGTGTTCAATTCGTACAAGAAGTCTATCACTCAAAAATTATTTTAGCCCTCTTCACTCCTCACGCTGCACCGATCTCGTCCCAAACCCAGGTCAGTTCAGCTGCTGGTTCTTGAATCCGGGACTTCCATCTCTCCCTTCAAGACACCAGGCATCCCCCCAGATGCCAGGAGAAAAGCAGTTCTGAATGTCTGCCCTCCCCTCTTCACTCCTCACACTGTGCCCACCTCTTCCCAAACCAAGGTTTTCGTAGAGGAGTGGCCTCTTCGCAAGTGAGCGTGTCTTCTTCAGAAGTGGGCGTGGCCAATTTTACGGCAGGCCAACGCTCATGCGGCCACAGGTTGTTTACCCATACTAAGGAACCTAGTCCCCAAGGAATCCAGTCCCCAACCTACTCAGCAATATGAAGAAACAAAGAAAATCCCCACAAGGGGAGGACAATGAAAAGAATCGAGAAGATTCTGTCAATACCGCTCACCTAAGGGAACTCTCTGATATAGAATTCATATACAAAGTCATGAAGATGTTCAATCAACTCAATGAAACAGTCATACAGATAGCCAGTAACACTACAGAAAAAATCGACAAATTATGTGAAGAAATGAGAGCAGAAATGTCACGATTAAAAGATTCCGTAGATGAAATGAGAAACTCAGTCTCTTCTCTTAACAATAGAATGACCGCAGCTGAAGAGAGAATCAGTGAGCTGGAAGATCAGCTGCACCAAGCCAACAGGCAACAACAAACGGTGGCAAGGGACCTCAAAATAGCTCTACAGAGAATCAGAGTCCTAGCAGATGATTCCAAGAGGAACAACATTAGAATCATGGGACTACCAGACGCTCAGGGAAACAATCCCAATGAAAAGAACACCGTCAAACAAATCATTGCTGAAAAATTCCCAGAGCTCCACAATGCAGCCATTCAGGTTGAAGGAGCCCGAAGGGTGCCAGCTGAAAGAGACCCGAACAAAAACACTCCAAGACATATCATAGTTAGAATGATCAATGCTGCCAATAAAGGCACAATACTGCAAGCAGCAAGGGCAAAGAAGGAAATCACATACAAAGGAGCACCCCTTAGATTCACAGCAGACCTATCAGAGGAAACCCTCCAAGCCCAAAGGCAGTGGCAAGATATAGTGAAAAAACGCACTGAAATGAATACTTCACCAAGAATACTCTATCCGGCTAAACTCTCCCTCAAAATCGAAGGAACAGTACACTATTTTTTAGATAAACAGCAGCTCAGGAACTTCACAGACTCAAAACCAAAGCTAAAACAAGGGCTAAAGGGGCTACTATAAGACAAGACAAACCCTACAACCACAACACACCCTTACAGAAAGATGACACAAAACCCCATAACCATACTCTCTCTCAATGTCAACGGTCTAAATTCACCAGTTAAGAGACACAGAGTGGCAAAATGGATACAGAGACAGAACCCAACATTCTGCTGCCTACAAGAAACTCATCTCAACAGCCAGAGCAAACACAGACTCAATGTCAAAGGATGGAAAACAATCCTGCAAGCAAACAGCTCCTTCAAAAAAGCTGGGGTGGCCATACTAGTATCCGACAACATTAATTTCACCTTGAAAAGGATTAGAAGGGACAGTGAAGGCTATTTTCTCTTCATCAAGGGATACGTACAACAGGAAGAAATCACACTCTTAAATGTATACGCACCTAATGAGGGAACAGCTAAATATTTAAAACAACTGCTAACAGATTTTATGGAGGACATCGTTACCAACACAATAGTACTTGGAGACTTCAACATCGCCTTATCACCTCTGGATAGATCAACAAGAATAAAACCCAGCAAGGAATCATTGGCTTTGAAAGAAGAAATAGAAGAGAAAGGGCTTATAGACCTATACAGGGCTTTACACCCCAAAAAGAAAGAATACACATTCTTCTCCAGTGCACACAGAACATTTTCCAAAATAGACTATGTGCGAGGCCACAAAACATACCTCAACAGAATCAGGAAAATAGAAATAGTATCAGCCATCTTTTCAGACCATGATGAACTAAGGATAGAAGTGAATCACACACAGACACGGAGAACCAAATCAAACACCTGGAAATTAAACAACTCGATGTTGAACAATGAGTGCGTCAGGAACGAAGTCAAGGACAAAATCAAAAGATACCTGGAAACAAATTGAGAATGAAGACACGAGCTACCAGAACCTATGGGATGCAGCAAAAGCCGTAATAAGGGGAAATTTTATAGCTCTGCAAGCATATCTTAGGTTTGTAGAAACGATGCACATAAACAACTTGACCTCACAGCTCAAGACCTTAGAAAAGGATCAACAGAAAGAGCCTAAATCAGGCAGAATGAAAGGGATCATAAAACTTAGAGCAGAAACCAACGACATGGAAAACAAAGAAACAATCTGAAAGATCAATGAAACCAACAGCTGGTTCTTTGAGAAAATAAATAAGATAGATAAACCACTAGCAACACTCACAAAGAAACACAGAGAGAGAGAGCCCTAATAAATCGAATCAGAAATAAGAATGGGAGACTCCTGACCTGACGGCGGCGCCCATCTCATCTTAATTCCAGGTCAGAACAGCTGCCGGCTCGCGACCCTGGGACCTCCATCTTTCCCTGCAGGACCCCAGGTGTCCCCCGAGATGCCTGAAAAGAAGCAGTTTTGAGCGTCTGCCCTGCCCTCTTCACTCCTGACCTGATGGCGGCGCCCATCTCATCTTAATTACAGGTCAGCACAGCTGCCAGCTCACGACCCTGGGACCTCCATCTTTCCCTGCAGGACCCCAGGTGTCCCCCGAGATGCCTGAAGAGAAGCAGTTTTGAGCGTCTGCCCTGCCCTCTTCACTCCTGACCTGACGGCGGCGCCCATCTCATCTTAATTCCAGGTCAGAACAGCTGCCGGCTCGCGACCCTGGGACCTCCATCTTTCCCTGCAGGACCCCAGGTGTCCCCCGAGATGCCTGAAAAGAAGCAGTTTTGAGCGTCTGCCCTGCCCTCTTCACTCCTGACCTGACGGCGGCGCCCATCTCATCCCAAACCCAGGGTTCTGTAGAGGCGTGGCCTCCTCAAAGTGGGCGTGGCCACAAAAGTGGGCGTGGCTTAATTTCCAGCGGGCGGCCGCAGGTTGTTTTCCCACACTAAGGAACCTAGTACCCAAGGAATCTAGTAACCCAACCTACTCAGCAATATGAAGAAACAAAGAAAATCTCCAACACAAGGGGAAAACAACGAAAACAATCTAGACCATTCTGTCAATACAGCTCACCTAAGGGACCTCTCTGACATAGAGTTCAGGTACGAAGTCATCAAGATGTTCAATCAACTCAATGAAACAGTCAGACAGACAGCCAGTAACACCACAGAAAAAATAGACAAATTACGAGAAGAAATGAGGGCAGAAATGTCACGATTAAAAGATTCCATAGATGAAATGAGAAATTCAGTTTCTTCTCTTAAAAATAGAATGACCACAGCTGAAGAGAGAATCAGTGACCTGGAAGATCAGCTGCAACAAGCCAACACGCAACAACAGAGAGTGGCAAGGGACCTCAAAATGGCTCTACAGAGAATCAGAGTCCTAGCAGACGAATCCAAGAGGAACAATATTAGAATCATGGGACTACCTGAACCTCAGGGAAACAATCCCAACGAAAAAAACACCGTCAAACAAATCATTGCTGAAAACTTCCCAGAGCTGCACAATGCAGCCATTCAGGTTCAAGGAGCTCGAAGGGTGCCAGCTAAAAGAGACCCCAACAAAAACACTCCAAGACATATCATACTTAGAATGATCGATACTGCCGATAGAGACACAATACTGCAAGCAGCAAGAGCAAAGAAGGAAATCACATACAAAGGAGCATCCCATAGATTCACAGCAGACCTATCAGAGGAAACCCTCCAAGCCCGAAGGCAGTGGCGAGATATAGTCAAAAAACTCACGGAAATGAATGCTTCCCCAAGAATACTCTACCCGGCTAAACTCTCCCTCAAAATCGAAGGAACAGTACACTATTTTTTAGATAAACAGCAGCTCAGGAACTTCATAGACTCAAAACCAAACCTAAAGCAAGGCCTAAAGGGGCTACTATAAGAAAAGACAAACCCTACAACCACAACAAACCCGCACAGAAACATGACACAAAACCCCATAACCATTCTCTCTCTCAATGTCAACGGTCTAAATTCACCAGTTAAGAGACACAGAGTGGCAAAATGGATACAGAGACAGAACCCAACATTCTGCTGCCTACAAGAAACTCACCTCAACAGCCAGAGCAAACACAGACTCAAAGTCAAAGGATGGAAAACAATCCTGCAAGCAAACAACTCCCTCAAAAAAGCTGGGGTGGCCATACTAGTATCTGACAACATTAATTTCACCTTGAAAAAGATTAGAAGGGACAGTGAAGGCTATTTTCTCTTCATCAAGGGATATGTACAACAGGAAGAAATCACACTCTTAAATGTATACGCACCTAATGAGGGAACAGCTAAATATTTAAAACAACTGCTAACAGATTTTAAGGAGGACATCACTACCAACACAATAGTACTTGGAGACTTCAACATCGCCTTATCACCTCTGGATAGATCAACACGAACAAAACCCAGCAAGGAATTATTGGCTTTGAAAGAAGTAATAGAAGAGAAAGGGCTTATGGACTTATACAGGGCTTTACACCCCAAAAAGAAAGAATACACATTCTTCTCCAGTGCGCACGGAACATTTTCCAAAATAGACCATGTGCTAGGACACAAAACATACCTCAACAGAATCAAGAAGATAGAAATAGTATCAGCCATCTTTTCAGACCATGATGCACTGAGGATAGAAGTGAATCACACACAGACACGGAGAACCAAATCAAACACCTGGAAATTAAACAACTCGATGCTGAACAATGAGTGGGTCAGGAACGAAGTCAAGGATGAAATCAAAAGATACCTGGAAACAAATGAGAATGAAGACACAAACTACCAGAACTTATGGGATGCAGCGAAAGCTGTATTAAGGGGAAAATTTATAGCTCTGCAAACCTATCTTCAGTCGATAGAAACGATGCACATAAACAATTTGACCTCACAGCTCAAGACCTTAGAAAAGGATCAACAGAAAGAACCTAAATCGGGCAGAAGGAAAGAGATCACAAAACTTAGAGCAGAAATCAACGACATGGAAAACAAAGAAACAATCCGAAAGATCAATGAAACCAAGAGCTGGTTCTTCGAGAAAATAAATAAGATAGATAAACCACTAGCAACACTCACAAAGAAACAGAGAGAGGGAACCCTAATAAATCGAATCAGAAATAAGAATGGGGATATCACAACAGAAACTAAAGAAATTCAAGAGATCATCAGAGACTACTTTGAAAGTCTCTATGCCACGAAACATGAGAACCTGGAAGAAATGGATAAATTCCTGGATCTCTACCATCTCCCAAAGCTGAATCAAGAAGGTATAGAGTACCTGAATAGTCCCATTCACATCAAGGAAATTGAAACTGTAATCAAAAGTCTTCCCAAAAACAAAAGCCCAGGCCCAGACGGATTTACTAGCGAATTTTTCCAAACATTTAAAGAGGACCTATTGCCAATTCTTCTTAAGCTTTTCCAGGAAATTGAAAAAAACAGAAACTCTCCCAAACAGCTTCTACGAAGCCCATATCTCTCTAATACCAAAAGGAAACAAAGACACCACAAGAAAAGAAAACTACAGGCCAATATCCCTGATGAACACGGATGCGAAGATTCTCAACAAAATACTAGCCAATAGAATACAACAACTCATCAAAAAGATCATACATCATGACCAAGTGGGATTCATCCCAGGGATGCAAGGATGGTTCAACATTCGGAAATCAATCAACATAATCCATCATATCAACAAAAGAAAAGATAAAAATCTTATGATCATATCAATAGACGCAGAGAAAGCTTTTGACAAGATCCAGCACCCATTCATGATGAAAACCCTTGCCAAAATGGGGATAGAGGGGACTTTCCTCAATATAGTTAAAGCCATCTACCACAAACCTACAGCAAACATCATCCTGAATGGGGAAAAACTGAGACCCTTCCCCCTAAGGTCAGGGATGAGACAAGAATGCCCACTCTCTCCACTACTGTTCAATATAGTACTGGAAGTACTTGCAATAGCGATTAGGCAAGAAAAAGATATTAAGGGCATCCAGATAGGGAAAGAAGAAATTAAGCTCTCACTATTCACAGATGACATGATACTATACTTAGAGAACCCTAAAACCTCTACCAAGAAACTCCTAGAAACAATAGGCTTGTATAGTAAAGTGGCAGGCTATAAAATCAATACCCAAAAATCCATGGCATTCCTATATGCAAATAGTGAAAGAGAAGAAAGTGACATCAAGAAAACAACCCCATTCACAATTGTGCCCCAGAAAATCAAGTATCTAGGAATCAGCTTAACTAAGGAAGTAAAGGACCTGTACAAAGAAAACTACAAAATGCTACTTCAGGAAATAAAAGAGGACACGAGGAAATGGAAAAATATCCCCTGTTCATGGATGGGGAGAATCAACATTGTCAAAATGGCAATACTTCCCAAAGCACTGTACAAATTCAATGCAATCCCTATAAGGATACCCACGACATTCTTCAAAGAAATGGAGCAAACACTCCTGAAATTTATATGGAACAATAAGCCCCCACGAATAGCTAAAGCAATTCTTGGGAAAAAGAAAATGGGAGGAATCAACCTCCCTAACTTCAAATTCTACTACAAGGCAGTAATAATTAAAACAGCATGGTACTGGAACAAAAGCAGAGCTGCAGACCAATGGAACAGAGTTGAATATACTGACATTTCCTCCCAAACATATAATCATCTAATTTTTGATAAGGGGGCAAGAAAAGTGAAATGGAGCAGGGAAAGCCTCTTCAACAAACTGTGCTGGCAAAATTGGACGGCTACATGCAAAAAAGTGGGCTCAGATCTCTGCCTAACACCATGCACAAAAGTAAGATCAAAATGGATTTATGACCTCAACATCAGACCAGAATCCATAATGTCTATTGAAGACAAAGTTGGCAAATCTTTCCATGATATTGAAGCTAATGGTATCTTCAAAGATGTCACGCCACTGGCCGAGCAAGTGAAAACAGAGATAGACAAATGGGACTATCTTAAACTAAGAAGCTTCTGCACCTCAAAAGAAACATTGACCAAAATACAAAGACAGCCTACAGAATGGGAAAGGATATTCACCAAGTACACATCCGACAAGGGGTTGATATAAAGGATATACAAGGTACTGGTTGAACTCCACAAGAAGAAATCACCCAACCCCATCAAAAAATGGGGTGAGGAAATGAACAGAAACTTTCGCAAAGAAGAAATTCGACTGGCAAAAAGGCACATGAGAAAATGCTCTACATCACTAATCATCAGAGAGATGCAGATCAAAACCACAATGAGATATCATTTCACACCACAGAGACTGGACCACATCCACAAGAACAAAAGCAACCAGTGCTGGCGCGGATGTGGCGAGAAAGGGACCCTCCTTCACTGCTGGTGGGAATGCCGGCTGGTCCAACCCTTTTGGAAAACAGTATGGACGATTCTCAAAAAATTAGAATTTGATCTGCCATTTGACCCAGCTATAGCACTCCTGGGAATATATCCCAGAGAGGCAAAAAGGTATAGTCGAAGTGACATCTGCAATTGTTTGTTCATTGCAGCACTCTTTACAATAGCCAGAATCTGGAAAAAACCTGAGTGCCCAAGAACAGATGACTGGTTAAAGAAACTTTGGTACATTTACACAATGGAATACTATGTATCTGTTAGAAAAGATGAAGTTATGAAATTTACATACAAGTGGTACTACATGTAAAGTATCATGTTAAGCGAAATGAGTCAGAAAGAGCGGGATAGACACAGAAAGATTGCATTCATCTGGGGAACATAAAGCAACAAAAAGGGAGAGTGACACCCAGGAATGGCTGAGATTAGTACCAGGAATTTTGCTCCATGAATGGAAGGCCAGTCACAGGCTCTAGGTGAAAAGGAAGCTCAGATAGAGAAGAGAGTACCAAATGAAGGGTGTTGTGAGGGCCCTCCCAGGGTGGGAGAAGCATGCTAAAAGTAGTCGATAGACCAAACATGATTGCCACTCAAAGCCTCTCTTGCAAAACACAGTACCCAAAAGAAGAGAGAGAGAACAAGGGGGAATACCCTGCCACAGAGGCAGGATGGGACGGGGGGGGGTGGGGGATGAGGGTGGGGGGGATGCTGGGACCCATGGGGATGGATGACGGGCACTGGTGGAAGGATGGGCACTTGATCATTGTATAACTGAAACCCAAGCACAAAATTTGTAAGCCTATAACTGTACCTCATGGTTTTTCACTAATAAAAAAAGAAAAAAAAAGAAATAAGAATGGGAATATCACAACAGAAACTAAAGAAATTCAAGAGATCATCAGAGACTACTTTGAAAGTCTGTATGCCATGAAACAAGAGAACCTAGAAGAAATGGATAAATTCCTGGATTCCTATCATCTCCCAAAGCTGTATCAAGAAGATATAGAGTACCCGAATAGACCTATTCACATCAAGGAAATTGAAACTGTAATCAAAAGTCTTCCCAAAAACAAAAGCCCAGGTCCAGATGGATTTATCAGCAAATTTTTTCAAACATTGAAAGAGGACCTTTTGCCAGTTCTTCTCAAGCGTTTCCAGGAAATAGAAAAAAACAGAAACTGTCCCAAACAGTTTCTATGAAGCCCATATCTAATACCAAAAGGAAACAAAGACACCACAAGAAAATAAAACTACAGGTCGATATCCCTGATGAACACGGATGCAAAGATTCTCAACAAAATACTAGTCAATAGAATTCAACAACTCATCAAAAAAATCATACATCATGACCAAGTGGGATTCATCCCAGGGTTCAACATTCGGAAATCAATCAACATAATCCATCATATCAACAAAATAAAAGGTAAAAATCATATGATCATATCAATAGATGCAGAGAAAGCATTTGACAAGATCCAGCACCCATTCATGATGAAAACCCTTGCCAAAATAGGGATAGAGGGGACTTTCCTCAATATAATTAAAGCCATCTACCATAAACCTACAGCAAACATCATCCTCAATGGAGAAAAACTGAGAGCCTTACCCCTAAGGTCAGGGACGAGATAAGGATGCCCACTCTCTCCACTACTGTTCAATATAGTACTGGAAGTACTTGCAATAGCGATTAGGCAAGAAAAAGATATTAAGGGCATCCAGGTAGGGAAAGAAGAAATTAAGCTCTGACTATTCGCAGATAATATGATACTATACTTAGAGAACCCTAAAACCTTTACCAAGAAACTCCTAGAAAGAATAGGCTTGTATAGTAAAGTGGCAGGCTATAAAATCAATACCCAAAAATCCATGGCTTTCCTATATGCAAATAGTGAAAGAGAAGAAAGTGACATGAAGAAAACAACCCCATTCACAATTGTGCCCCAGAAAATCAAGTACCTGGGAATCAGCTTAACTAAGGAAGTAAAGGACCTGTACAAAGAAAACTACAAAACGCTACTTCAGGAAATAAAAGAGGACACGAGGAAATGGAATAATATTCCCTGTTCATGGATGGGGAGAATCAACATTGTCAAAATGGCAATACTTCCTAAAGCACTGTACAAATTCAATGCGATCCCTATAAGGATACCCATGACATTCTTCAAAGAAATGGAGCAAACATTCCTGAAATTTATATGGAACAATAAACCCCCACGAATAGCTAAAGCAATTCTTGGGAAAAAGAAAATGGGAGGAATCAACCTACCTAAGTTCAAGCTCTACTACAAAGCAGTAATAATTAAAACAGCATGGTACTGGAACAAAGGCAGAGCTGCAGACCAATGGAACAGAGTTGAATATACTGACATCTCCTCCTAAGCATATGATCATCTAATCTTCGATAAGGGTGGCAAGAAAAGTGAAATGGAGCAGGGAAATCCTCTTTAATAAATTGTGCTGGCAAAACTGGATGGCTACATGCAAAAAAGTGGGCTCAGATCTCTGCCTAACGCCATGCACAAAAGTAAGATCGAAATGGATTTATGACCTCAATATCAGACCGGAATCCAAAATGTTTATTGAAGACCAAGTTGGCAAAACTTTCCATGATATTGAAGCTTATGGTATCTTCAAAGATGTCACGGCACTGGCCAAGCAAGTGAAAACAGAGATAGACAAATGGGACTATCTTAAACTAAGAAGCTTCTGCACCTCAAAAGAAACAGTGACCAAAATACAAAGACAGCCTACAGAATGGGAAAGGATATTCACCAAGTACACATCCGACAAGGGGTTGATATCAAGGATATACAAGGTACTGGTTGAACTCCACAAGAAGAAATCACCCAACCCCATCAAAAAATGGGACGAGGAAATGAACTGAAACTTTCTCAAAGAAGAAATCCGAATGGCAAATAGGCACATGAGAAAATGCTCTACATCACTAATCATCAGAGAGATCCAGATCAAAACAACAATGATATATCATTTCACACCACATAGACTGGCCCACATCCACAAGAACAAAAGCAATCGGTGCTGGTGGGAATGCCGGCTGGTCCAACCCTTTTGGAAAACAGTATGGACGATTCTCAAAAAATTAGAATTTGACCTCCCATTTGACCCAGCAACACCACTGCTGGGAATATATCCCAGAGAGGCAAAAAAGTATAGTCGAAGTGATATCTGCAATTGTTTGTTCATTGCAGCACTCTTTACAATAGCCAGAATCTGAAAAAAACCTGAGTGCCCGAGAACAGATGACTGGTTAAAGAAACTTTGGTACATTTCCACTATGAAGTACTATGTAGCTGTTAGAGAAGATGAATTTATGAAATTTACATGCAAGTGGTACTACATGGAAAGTATCATGTTAAGCTAAATGAGTCAGAAAGAGTAGGATAGACACAAAAAGATTGCATTCATCTGGGGAACATAAAGCAACAAAATGAGAGACTAACACCCAGGAATGACTGAGATTATTACCAGGAATTTTGCTCCATGACTTGGAGGCTAGCCACACGTGCTAGGGGAAAAGGAAGCTCAGATAGAGAAGAGAGCACCAAATAAAAGGTGTTAAGAAGATCCTCCTAGGTGGGACAAGCATGCTGAAAGTAGACTATAGACCAAACATGATTGCCACTCAATGCCTCTCTTGCAAAACACAGTACCCAAAAGAAGAGAGAGAGAACAAGGGGGAATGCCCTGCCACAGAGGCAGGGTGGGATGAGGAGAATGGGGGGTGGGAGGGATGCTGGGACCCGTGGTGGTGGAGGATGGGCACTGGTGGAGGGATGGGTACTTGATCATTGTATAACTGAAACCCAAGCACAAAAATTTATAAGTCTATAACTGTACCTCATGGTGTTTCACTAATAAAAAAATTTAAAAAATTTATTTTTATTTACCATCTTCCAACATTTGTATGTAACAATACCTCAAAGAAATAAAGGACTGTGGCGAAGTTCTTGTGATTCTTCTTTGTCCCCCCCTTTGTCCATATCCAGATCTTTATAGTATTAACACATTTTAATAACTTAAACAGAATTGTTTAAGTTTTAGAATTGATTTTGGTTGGGGCCAGAGATATAATACAGTGGGTAAGGTGTTTGCCTTGCATGAGTTGACATGTGTTCAATCCCTGACAACCCATATTGTCTCTGACAACCATCACTGAAGTTAAGCCTTATTCTTAACTTATTCTTATTATTAAACCTTATTACAGGAGTAATCACTGAACACAGAGCCATGAATAAGCTCTGAGCACATCTGGGTGTGGTCAAAAATGATTTTGATTACTTATTCTGTTGCACAGGACTTGTTCTGGAACTCATTCACAGACAAGTTGTATTATAATAATAAAAAATATTTAACACATTAAAAAATTCAAAATTCATACAGAAATTTGTTTCCATCTATAACACTCTACTAGTACTATAATTTCCCCTGCCATAAATAGCAAAAAAAAGAAATGAATAAACTGTAAGGCAATAATATATAAAACATATGTAAAATACAGTAAATATTTTATGTTTTATTTATAATATATGTCCATTTTAACACACATATATGTAAAACGTCCTACAAAACAAGACATAATCCTAAAATAAGGGAATACATAAAAATAGCATTTCCATTATTGTCCAGGATCTTTTCATGAAGGCACTTCCTGGAGGATTATGAGTAGAAAGAAGGAACCAAGCTAAACAAAAGAGTCTTGCTCTGTTAACAAAACAGAGATGAAAATTTGAAGAGGTTATGTTAACTCATATTTGAAGAACAGGAGGGAGTTTCACAGAGCAATAACTCTAAGAAGTCTTCTTGATTTTTTTTTTTGCTAGATGTCAAAGACTGTAGCTTACATGAGTCTTTTAGAGACAAGGCAAAGAATAATTTCTGAGAAGCTGTAAATTAAATAATTCCCTGAACTCACATAGAACTGGGAAATGTTTGAATACTGAGAAGGCAAAGTATAGAGAAACCTGAGGCATTCAGAGGAAATCACTTGAGTGCTAGCTTTTTGTACAAAGCTTAAACTCGATCTAGATTTTAGATACTCTAGTCCTATCCTAACAAAAGAAAAAAACAAGAGAGAGTAAAGTGATTCCTTGAGGCT
This sequence comes from Sorex fumeus, assembly GCF_029834395.1. Taxonomy (NCBI): domain Eukaryota; kingdom Metazoa; phylum Chordata; class Mammalia; order Eulipotyphla; family Soricidae; genus Sorex; species Sorex fumeus. The sequence continues at coordinate 9,588,940 of NW_026606066.1, forward strand.
TCATGCCATAATGCCTCCTAAAAAGGCTGACCTCAGCTCACAACTTGGCACCACCTTACCCCTCTATACCACTGGATGTCATTCCTGATCACAGAGCAAAGATAGCTCCTAATTGCCAGGTGAGGCTAACTTCCCCCAAAATCACTAAGACCTAAATCAAACTTCAACCATGCAAATACTCAATAATGTAGCTTTAACAATGTCTAGTTTTTAATAAAAAATAATAGATAAACACATAAGGAGGAAAACATGATCCATGTATAAAGGTTAAAACAGATAAAATAGAGTAAAACAAATACTTTAAGGTAACTATTATATGTATGCTAAAGGTATAATGGGAGGAGAAGTGGTATGGAAAAGAAAAGATCCAAATGCAATACCTAGAGCTGGAAAATGCAAGTTCTGAAATTAAAATTTCACTGAAAGGGTATATTCAGAAACTGGGAAAATGTAAACAAAAGAGTCATAAACTGACATTTTAAACAGTGGAAATAAAATGGCAAAAAAAGTGAAGAGCACCTCAGTGATCAATGAAACAGCATCAAGTTATCTCATCACATATATATGAGACCCTCTATAAAAGAATAGATACAATATAGGATTAAAAGTGATTAAGAGGGGCCTGGGCGATAACTCAGTGCTCTGGGCTGCAAGTGTCACATACACTGGACAGAATTTGAGCCCAGAACCATCTGGTCATCTGAGCAGCACCAGATAATTACTAGAATATTAAGAGACATATAGTAAAAAGGAAATTATGAAAGTCTAGCCCACTGATGTACCTAAAGCAGCACACATGTGTTTGGTTTTAACATACTTGCTTGTATTCTCTTATATACATTCTCCATCCCTCTCAGAGAGCCCGGCAAGCTACCGAGAGTATCCTGTCCGCACAGCAGAGTCTTGGAAGTTCCCCATGGTATATTTAATATGCCAAAAATAGTAACAATAATGGTCTCATTCCCCCGACCCTAAAAGAGCCTCCAATACGGCAGCATTGGGAAAGATGAGTAAGGAAAGGCTGCTAAAATCTCAGGGCTGGGACGAATGGAGACGTTACTGGAGCCCGCTTGAGCAAATCGATGAACAATGGGATGACAGTGATACAGTGATGAAAGAACAGAGAAAGAGAAGACAGGTAGTAAATGGCCAGAGGAAAACTTTTAATTTGGAAACCTTCTTATTTTGGAAAATAAGAAAAATAGTTCTAAGAAAGAACATTCTGTGTCAAGGATTTCAGAGGGAAAGAAAGAAAAGGCAAAATGCTCAAAGGTAAAATGATCATTTGTGAGCACTGCAAGCAGTTTTAGAGGAGCAATGAGAACAGGAGATGGATGGAGGTGAACAGAGTAGTAAAGGAAGAGCAGTGATGTGGGGACAGAGGAGGGATACTACTTCCACAAAAGTTGTTTCAGAGAGGATAGAAAAAATAATGAAATAGTGAACACTTTGTATTTCTGAATGTCTCCTTCCTACCAGATTGTAAATTTGAGACATTTTTTTTAAAAAAAGCACCACAACAAATAGACCTCAGTAAGAGGTTCATAATATCACTCATATATTTACGACAGAAGAAAAGTCTTGGAGACAAAGGCATTCATGAACTACTTTGTGGATGATATAATAGCAAGAATCCAGACTGACATTTGTTTTTAGTATTGAAATTTGAATTTCAGTTCTAGAATTGAATATAGAAATGAATGTAGAATTGACATCTGTTTTCCATGGTCTTTCTTTAGCTGTGTGCAGACTAACTCAATTTTCCTGTTCTAGTTCATATACTACTGTGTCACCTTGTTTCTCCATTTAAAAACAAAAGGCAAACTCAGCAGTTCCTTTTTCTTAAACTGCTTCAGTAGCCAGCAATGGTCATATTAAAAGCTTTTGCTGGAAGATTATAAAAATACTCTAATGCTCCCTCACAGGTAACTACTTTTGAACCAATTCTCCCCGCAGGGATGCAGTGAGGTCAACTGAAATGGCCGAGGAAGGACAGGCTAGGTGAAAGAAGGGAAGGCTGACATTCAAAGGGCAGAAGTGCATTGTGTTTGGAATGTGTTGTGTAAATGTTAAACAGTGCCTGCGTTTAACCACCTGCTTCTTGTTTAGAAGAGTTCAAATGAACAATTTCAAGCACAATTGAGTAACACTCAAAAGAAAATCAAGTGTAATTTCCTAAGTTGCTGAAGCAAGGGTTCTATGAAGGGTTTCTATGAAATTGCCATTAGTATTTCTAAACCTAATTTGATTATATTTAAAGTTTACTGCACACAGTTCAGTGGAACCTGGAAATTTCTTTATGCAGAGATGGAATATGATGTATACTTTTAAAAATTTCTCTCTCTCATTTCTTGGTCATGTTGTTATAAAATTTAGTAAAGACATGTGTCACCAATGTGAACCTGCCCCAACAATTTAAAAAATAAAAAGGAAGCATAGTGATAGTACGGCAGGTAGGGAATTTGCCTTTTACACAGCTGACCCAGGTTCAATCTCTGGCATCTGATGCTCCCTCCTAGCACTATCAGGAGTAATTCCTAAGTGAAGAACCAGGAATAACCCCTGAGCATCACTGGGTTTGGCCCTAAAGCCATAAATGAATAAATAATACGTCATTTTTTTGTTCATTTAATTTTGCTTTTAGGGTGCTTTAAAAAGTGGGAGGAGGGCTCAGAGCAATAGTACACCAGGAAATGCGTTTGCCTAACATATGACAGATCCAAGTTTGATTCCCTCTCACCCCGTAGTATCCCCCATACCCCACCAAGCGTGATACTTGAGTGCAGAATCAGAAGTAAGCCATGAGAACCTTCAGGTGTGGTCACAAAACAAGCAACAACAAAATAAGTGTGTGTGGGGAGGGGAGAAATATCACAAATAAAATTACCTACATCATACCAACTGTAGAGCTCATCTTGAAATTCACTTGTCTGGTATTGTTAAATACACACCAATTAGGAATCAAATGTTATGGTACAATATTCAGGTTTCTTTGATGAATCTCCAAAGAGGGTAAGTCTTACAATCTGTATTAGCTACCAACTTCACATCATCATCCTTGCTGTATTGAGATTTTTCTCTCTCCCTCAAAGGCAAGATTAAGTTTAAATACTGTAATTTGAACCTTATACAAATTCTAATTCTATAGGCTTTTCCCTGCCATCATTATTCCTGCCTTTGTTTGGACAAAAGGTTGTCTTCCCTGTCTATTCTTTGTACATAAAACTTTCCCACCAACAGCATCAAATTGCTACTGATTCTAATGTTAGGTAGCTATTTATATCGTTAGCTTATTGTCATACACAAGCTTCTTAAAACATAGGAGCTCCTTGTTCCATAGAAACCCGTGCAATGGTATTAAGTTCAGTCGAAAAATGTAACCTATATCAATAATATAAGTGATTAAAATTACTTTTGTTAGATAAAGAATTAACAAAAAAGATCAACACGGGGGTATGGTGCCACCAGCAGGTCAATCTGTACATGTGAGGCAAGTGCATCAGCAGCCTAATGGCACCGTCAGACTTTCAGATACCCCAAAATTGCCGCTATGACTTTGGCCAGACCCCAAAAACTTGGGGCAAAGTTTACCAAGAAAGTAAACGGCCAAAAGTTAGGTACACACCTACAAACCACCTCAGGCTCAGCTATATAATTGGAGGCATGGCCTCTCTGGTTCCTGATCAAACTGCTTAACAGCCATGATCCCAGAGACTCAGAAACGAATCTCGGAACCCAAAGGCTTTTGGCAGAAATGAGTCCTGTTCCTGCAGTAGGTTACTGGTGCTGGGTCACTCCAGGTGGGAATAGGTTTTGTGCCTTGGCCTGTTGCCCCTGGCGGCCCGGTGACCGCCATCCTTCAGAGGCCACTGGACAGTCAGATTTGGGTCTGCAGTGATGAGACACATGGACCTCACCAGATGGGGGTAGAACCGGCCCTTTCCTCCCCATCCCAATGAGACCCCGAATTGCCGCCTACAAATGGTCTCTCTGACTCCTGATCAAGCTGCTTAATGGCCATGATCCCAGAGACTCAGAAACAAATCTCAAAACTCAGTGGCTTTTGGCAGAAATGCATCTGGACCGCATACAAGGTGGCCACCACCTAAGATCTTATTGAAAAACCAGGTATGAGCAGGCAGTGACGGAACAAATGCAGTGTCATGGGAAGGGGGACGGTACCGGCTCATCCTTCACGCCCTACCGAGTTCACAAGTTGCTCCCCACAAGCGGCTCTCCGGCATGGCTATGGCTCCAGAGGAAAAAGGACTTAGTCCAGAGCCCAGCACCTTGTGGCAGAAAAGTGAATGGACCATGCGTTAAACTGCAGCACCATGCCTCCCCGGGAGGCAAAGGGTGTTGCTCCCTTCCGCCTTTTTCCCCGCCCAGCAGCAAGGTGGCCACTGCCTCAGAGCTTATTGGAAAACCAGGTATGAGCTGGCAGTGATGGGGCAACTGCAGTCTAATTGGAAGGGGGACAGTACCGCTCGTCCTTCACGCCCTACTGAGGTCACGAGTTGCCCCCTCCCTGCCACGAGCAGCTCTCCAGCACAGCCATAACACCAGATGCACAGAAACCAATCTTGCAATTATCTGGCTCTTTACAGAAATCCAAAATCGCGCGGCGACGATAGCTATATAATAGACATTATATGATTCTCACAACCAGCTATAGAAAACAAAGTATTTCACAATGCCTTTTCAGCAATTCTGATTTTTGGGGTGGGGGATTCTAAACAATAATGGTGCATCTTTTGTCGAAATAATGAATTTAATCAAGGTAGAGAAGAGTTAATTAGAAATCATCTGCCTCACAGGCATAGGGAGGGGTGGGGGGTATATTGGGGTTCTTGGTGGTGAAAAAATGTGTACTGGTGAAAGAAAAGGTGTTTGATCATTGTATGATCAAGACTTAAACCTGAAAGCTTTGTAACTTTTCCCACAGTGATTCAACAAATAAATATAAGAAGAAAAAAATAAATAAAATTATAAAAAAAAGTAAGGTGGAGTCATGCCCAATTCAATCAACTAATCAGTGGTTGAGTAAATAGCAGTACTCCTACATTAAAAAAAAATCAACAGAAAAAAAATCCTATTGAGTATACAAATGTAAAACACTACTCAACTAAAAGTATTAGTAATTATTCTTAACCACAATATATGGTTCTGACACAAAAGCATTTCTTTAAAATCTTACTTCTAGATTACATAAAATTGTCTAGTTTTAGTAAAAACCCACTTAATCTCCAGGAATTTATCCTAAGGAGGAAGAACTGGTAAATTTTTCATTATTGTGACTATTCATTTAGTTTTTGCACGTATTGGTATTAAAAAATAAAAATGCCAGGGCTGTTACAAAGCTCCAACTGAAGAAAGAAGAGTACTGCTAGTGCTATTTAAACCAAAACATATTGTAAGCATTGGCTTCACAATCTAGAATACTAAAAAATGTGCCTTTCTCTACAACTCTGAGATAAAGCTAATGATGGAGTCAGCTGAAAACCTTATTTAACAACTATGTGGTTTTAAAAGAAATAAGAATGATTCAATAGAAAAGAGAGTCTTATGAGCATACTTTCAAGAGAGAAAATAGGAATCTGGTTTTAGATCAGTAGAGTTAATTAAGGTGACTAACAGGTTTGACATCTATTAATTTTTCAATAGAAACGCCAGACACATTTAGGAGGGTAAAACATGGGCATGCACAGTGGAGGAACATACATAGGACATATATGATCATACATGATATATACAGAAAATGGTGGGAAAATGTTATCAGGGTAATTTTTCAGTGTGGATAGAAAAGTGATTAAAAGTTGAGGCTCCATTTCACAGTCTCCACTGATTAATATTGTAAACCCAGTGGTCTAGGATCTGGATCAGTACAAGTATTAGTCAAGGCTTTGTTTTGGTTTAATCAAAGTGAAAAGGGGGGGAGTGGTCTCCCAGAGAAGAGTTATGTATGGTCCAAAATCTATTCAAACAAGCCTGCTTTTGTTCTCAAAACTGTAGAGTCCTTAGTGTGTGTACGTGTGTATGTGTGTGTGTGTGTGTGTGTGTGTGTGTGTTGGGGGTGGAGAGGTGGGAGTAAGGGCTTGAGGGGTGAGAAAGGGAAGGAAAGAGAAGAAACACAGAGTTAGTTGTGAAGTGTTTTGATTATTCTATTGTAATTATTAAACCAGAAATATGGCTTTTGGATCAGGTTGATATTTACTTAAGATATTGAGAACACTTATTAACAAAACTCCACCCCCCATACTTTAAAAAAATGAAGGAAAAGAACCATAAGCACATATGAAAAAATAAAGCCAGTACAGGGCTTTGCTCATTTTATGCTGAGTCCCCAGTAAAACATCAATTTTGTAGAATTGAAAGTTAAAATGAAACAACCTCACTTGTTCATAATTTTGTTTTGAAATAGACACTATAAATTTCGCTAAATTTTTTAAATAGTACTTTAGGTAATAGGATTATGACAATGCTCAAGTTTACGGTACTGATATATAGGTTACTGCATCATTGCCACACCTGCCTCACGACACCTCTGGTTTGACATTCCTTTCCTCATACCCATCCCAATTATTTGTTGATTGGCATTTATGGTTTTGATGCATATTGTCACCTCCCTAAGCCACCACCTACAGAGCTCCAAACCCTCCACCTATCTTTCTGACTCACTTCTAATAAACAAGCCAGTAATTCACCTCCCTCAGTTCCCTTTGACCTGTGTTCCAGCAGCCAAGTTTTATTATCAATTGCTATTGCCCAATATCCATGATGTTTCTTTGCATGGATGATTTTGTGAACTACATGAACTGTATTTTTTTCTCTTGTGAACAGCATGGGTTTTATTGCTGCTGCATAGATTTACAAAGCACAATTGTGACATATATATGTCACAATTTTTTATCCATTCATCTATTTGGGGGACATTTAGGTTGATTCTATATCCTGAATATTGTATTAAGAGCACTAATGAACATAGGTGCTTTACAAATTAATACTTTTGTGTTTAGGGTAAATAACTAGAAGAATTACTGGGTGAAATGGGTGTTCCTGCCTTATTTTTTTTGAGAGATCTCCATATTGATTTTGATGAAGGCTGAACAAGAAGACATTCTGACCAACAGAGACTCAAATTGTTGTTTTGCCACAACTCCACCAACACCTGTTGCTTTTCGGGTTGTTTGATATATACCATTCTCATTGGTGTGAGATAATACCTCACTGTTTTTATTTGTGTTTCACTAAGTGCTCGTGAGTATAAGCATATTTCATACGCTTATCTGTTTTTATGAAGTGTCCTTTTGTTTCTCTTCTCCATGTTTTTTGATGGGATTATTGTTTTTTGTTGTTACCGAGTTTTGTGAGTAGATTAAGGATGATAGTCCCTTATCTAAAGTATTTTGTGTGAATATTTTCTCCCAGTCAGTTAGATATGTTTTAATCTTGGCTAAACTATTTTTGCTTGGATTTACAACTATCTCTTTAAAGTTTATTACACACCAAGCTTTAATACTTTCATAGAATATTTCTTACAATACGGACAAATATCTTATTAATCTCAGTCTTTTAAAATTGCATCTCAATTGAAAAATGGGCAAAGGATCCAAATATTTCTATAAAGACACACTTAGGAAAATATTTACATTATGTACAATAATCCACTAAGTACAAAAATGATTCTATCATCATTAAAGAAACACATACACGCAACTAAACTATAATGCAAAAATGCTTTTAAAAATGTAATAGATTTTGGCGATAGTACAAGGGCTAAGTACTTGTCATATATGACAAGTCACTGGTTCAGTCCCCAGCATTATCTATGGTCTCCAGGCACCACCAGAATGATTTTTGAGCAAAACACCCTCAGCACAGTGGGGTGAGTTTCAAAAGCCACAAAATTTTAAATTAATAAGATATGATTAATAAGGAACAGAGATATAGCACAGTAATTAAGGTGCTTTCTTTGCACAGGCCAAAACTGTTTTAATTCTCATCATCACATATGGTCCTCCAAGAACTGCCAGGAGCAAAGAGCCAGGATTAAGATCTAAAAACCACCATGTTTGACTCAAACACCCTCTCAATCTTTAAAAATAAAGCAACAGAACTGTATCTTCTAACATAAGTGGAAAGACCCCTATTATAATGCTCATAGATTTAGTCACCATGATACCAATATTATATATGAGATAAATAAAATGTTAGCCAATGAAGACTGTTATAAAGAAAAATAAATTAAGCTACTTGAATAAAATGTAAGGCATGAAAACACCCATTTTGGTATATGATATTATAACAAAGGCAAGTTATACACATATCTGGAGAAAAGACCCAGATGGAGGCAGTAGTCAGAGCAAATCCTGGGAAAGGCTAGTGTCTGGCAAGTTCAAGAAATAGGAAGGAGCAGGGGTCTGCAGCTGGGACTGGAAGGATTGGGGGGAAACTGGAAATTCAGTGAGAGGTTGTCAGGTCCCACATTCTCAGAGACCTTCTAGATAACCAGAGTGTTTAGAATTTTAAGTGTGATGAAAACGATCTCATGTGGAAACTATTTAGGTGAAAACTCAAGTCAAGTCAGTGGTCTTTCAATAAATGCTAAAACTCTTAAATGTGTGTAAAGAATGTTTATGCTATAGAAAAAAAGAACAAAGTATTATTCTAAAGGGTTATCTGGAAAAATGACTGTAGAAGAAAGTATCTCTTGCACGAATGAAAGAAGCAAAATTCAACTGCAGTCAACATTTAAGTTTCCAAAAATCAATCTCCACATACTGCATGCCAATACAAATAAAATTTTAAAATAATAAAAAGAAAAATTCATAGAAACCAAACTGTGACCCATTTTCTTTTTATTTAAAATAGAGTTCTATATGCATCACAGAAACAAGTGCAAGGAGTGCTTAATTAATTATCTTTCCTATTTTACAAAACAATACATTCTCATGAAGTGCATACATAAAAATATTACACTTAGGCAGATACATATTTATATCTGGAGGCAGCTCAAAGTTATACAATAAAATTTTTAAAAGCTTTAAAATAAATACTTTTTATGACTTGCTGTTGGTAAAATTAAACATTTTGGTATGAAGCCTATCACTGATTTCTTATTAAATTCTAAACTATTATTTATAAATATCTATCACTATAAAATGCATATTTCTACAGACTTGAAGATAACAAACATCTGATATCATTCATTTCTCTTTAGAATTTGAAATTCTCTTCATCTTCGACAATAAAATTTTTACTACTCAAATTACCGTTTACATATTTTTATAGAATTTGTTGCCTAATTCTTATTTTAAAACCTAATTTATTTTTTATATTTCTTATATACATTGATTTGACCCTGTCTTTTGAAAGGCAGTATCTTTTACATACATAAAATATCAGCTGGCTTACAATTAGTCTTTACAACAGTGATTCTTTTCACAGTAGTTCAAGAGTTCAAGGCATGCTTTGCAATGTCAAAATGCAGTGGCTTTGACATTTGTAATATGTTCTTAGGTATAAGAAAAAAGTCACATTACCAGAAAAGTATAATTAGTATTAGTACTTTGAAAGTCAATCCAAAATTCTCCTCCTTTTTTTCTAAGATTGAATCTAATTTTCTGTTTTTAGGACACTTAAAACCTGAAACACTTATTAAGTGTGAATAATTTTTTCCAGTCTAGGATCAGAAGAGTATAAGTTCTTGACACTAGTCACTGGGGAAATGAACTAGAATTTAAGATTTTGGTTCAGATATCCTCACTTTTATTTCTTTTCTGATATCCTGACTTTTGATAAAGATAGAAATACTGGATTTAAAAATAATTGATTACTGGTATTTAGCCCTTGAAGAAAATGGAGATATTTGTAAATCTCACTTTGTGCCTGCATAAATTACACAGAACTTTAAAGTACAATCATCTCTTCTGAGGCAAAGTAAATAAATACTATCGCATATGGAATGACAGCTCAATGGAGATCTAAAAATTAGGGTCTTGTTGCAGATGGTCTGGGTTGAAAAATGTAATCAACCGAACATTCAACCGCCCTCCCCACCCACCTCTTGGCAGTAATTATGGTGAAAAATTCAAAATATTTTTTCTACATTGATTATTTGATTTGCAGACATTGAGTACCATGGGGAATTATTTTTGGAAGATATTTAAGCAGAGATAATTTATGAAGATTAAGCATGTAATATGTTTTTCTACAACTGTCCTGTCCTCCCGTTGTTCATCGATTTACTTGAGGAGCCCAGTAACATTTCCATTGTGAAACTTGTTGTTACTGTGTTTGGCATATTGAATATGTCACTTGTGAGGCTTTGCTGTGCGGATGAGATACCCTCAGTAGCTTCCTGGGCTCTCTGAGAGGGGTGGAGGAATCGAACTCACGCCGGCCTTGTTGGCTGCGTGCAAGGCAAACGCCCTACCTGCTGTGTTATCGCTCCAGTTTTACAACATACAAAATACAAAATATGTTTCTACAACATACAAAAATATTTCTTCATTGGAGAATCTGATGTAGATTGGATTTCAGAGTCTACTTGCTTCTCAGCTGGCAGGATGGTGTAAGGCCAATTCTCAGTTGGTGTAAGGCCAATCTAATAAGTTCAATTTTAGTGGCTATGTTAACATTCAGGTTTATATAGTTCTGATTAAAACTTCCAGTTAAAATTGTTTTAGGTATAGAGAAAAACTTTTAGAAGGGTTACATAAACCAGTGGTCAGGAAAGAAAATTATATTTGAGAATACTAAAATCCAGCATAAGCAGAGTTCAGATTTTATCAAATAGCAGTTATAAAGAAGGATTTTTAAACGAGGATTAAATTTCAATATCTTTCAAAAATACAGAATGTCTCATTTTAAAATATGACCAAAGCAAAACAGAGTAGCTATATGAAATATAAATATGTAAACTGATTGTAGATATCAATTGACCAATCACTTTACAAATATGTATTTTCCCTGCCCAAGTTCACCATCTTTCAGAAGAATTTAGTACTAAGGTCAAATAAATTTTTTTATATGTTAGCTAAAACCTAGAATATAATTAGATGGCTTATCAAGTTAAAACATTATCTGTCATTAACAAGTACCTTCTTCAAACTTCTAAGGGTAAAATTATTAGAGAAAGTCTGAAGAGAACATCTCATGCATAGGTATGGAAAAGAAATATCTTAAATTCAGTGTATAGCAATCTAGAGGGGGTCTAGTAGTCTATGATAGGACAGGAAGCATAAATTGAGGTGGAATTGTGAAAATTCAGCAAATACATTTTTAATGTACTAAAAATGTAAGAAATGAATGTAGGAAAATAAATGCTGAAGATGCACTGACGAGAAAACAGTGTAAATAGAAAATACTTAAATTTCTATACAAGGCTGAAAATTTTACTACTAAATCATGTTTCACTCCCATTCTGACACATAAAAAGAGAAAATAATCCCTACACGAAGGAGAGCAGCTATGCAATGTTGTAAAGGGGGAATGTCGAAACCACCCTTAACCCCAAAGTATAGGTGGAAAAGGACAATGAAGGAAAGAACTGAAGGAGGAAAGTAAGCAAGATATGACAAGGAAGGAACGGAGAGCTGGGGTCAAGGATCTTGGGGATACCAGTAATGGGTAGTACAACTATATAACCAAGCAACAGAATCAACAATGGTGAAAATAAGAGATACAATTAAAACCACCACACTTTAAAATGTGCCTGTCAAGGTGGCAGGCTGGGGGTGGAGGTGGGAGGGAAAATGGGAACACTGGTGTAGGAAATCTGACACCGGTGGGGGAGATTGGTGTTAGAATATCATATGTCTAAAATGCAACTATCAATAACTTTGTGTATCAGAGTTCTTTAATAAAATTTAAAAATATTTTAAATTGTGTATTCTCACAAGTTTCAAATTTTATCTAGCACCCCAATGGCTGCCTTTTTTAGCTCAAAAACTAGTTTCTATCTCTTAGAATATATATTAGTTTTTCTCACTGACTTTACCATGGGGGGTAAGGTATGTTAGCAGGAATTAAAAGAGAAATGACATTTGATCATCTCCATTAAATGGAACATTATGTGACTGTATATCCAAGGTCAGTTTAAATGCATACTAGGTAAAAAAGGTAAAGGCCCTCCCGTTGATCATCGATTTGCTCGAGCGGGCCCAGTAACGTCTCCATTAGAGACTTTGTTGTTACTGTGTCTGGCATATCGAATACTCTCGGTAGCTTGCCGGGCTCTCCGAGAGGGGTGGAGGAATCGAACTCGGGTCGGCCATGTTGGCCGCTTGTAAGGCGAACGCCCTACCCGCTGTGCTAACTGCTTTTAATTGGTAAACACTGAATATAGTGAGGTACTATGGTGGGTATTTTGCTAGCAACTACTAATAAATTTCTCTTTGATTTTTACATCTATAACTTTTGAAAATCAAATCATATAATTAATTTATAACATGTTTACAAGTCTCAAATTCTGACTTTTTATTTTGCTGATAATATGTGAAATAATCTATATGTCAAAGGCTCTCTTTTTGAGTTCACAGTACAGCAGGGTGAGTGTTTGTCTTACACCAGCTTAACCCAGATTGATCCCTGGTACCTTATATGGTGTAGTTCCCAAACAAAAATAAATCAAACAAAAAGATTTCTTAAAAAATGAAACAACTGGTGAAGGTACGGGTGTTTCATTGTATGACCGAGACTTGGAACCGAAACCTTTGTAACTGCTCTCATGGTGATTCAATAAATAAAATTATAAAACATGAAAAAAATGAAACAAAGCAACAAAATCTTTCATTTTCCTTAGAGGGATAGACACTAGGAATATTTTGCTATTTTTTAAATTTAGGACTAATGAAACTTTGGATTATTCCTTTTTGTGCATTTGTTATTTTGATATCAGGCCACACCCAGAGGTACTCAGGGCTTACTACTGACTCTGTACTCAGTGATGACTCTTGGTAGGACGTTATGGGGTGCTGGGAATCAACCCAGGTTTGGCTGCATGCAGGACAAATGCCCTACCCATTGTACTGTCATTCTAGCTCCATTTTTGTAATATTTTAAAAGAGATCAAAAAGATTTGAAAAAAGGTGAGGAAAATGCCACATACAAGAAAATTTAGAAAAAAATGGTCAAATACCTGAAAATTTGCATTTAAACACTGAAAAACATAAAATCCTATTTACTGTTTTGTTTTTTAGTTTGTGAGTTTTGGAGCCATACTCGATGGTGCTCAGGGATCACTCCTGGAGAGATTCAGGGGACTGACTATATAGGATGCTGGATCAAATGGTTCAGGTACATGCCAGGCAAGCGCCCTACTCACTGTACTATTATTCCAGTCTGAGAAGTTATTCTTATTATTAAGGTCCTATGAAATTTTAAAATCCCAAATAACCCATTTTTCTGTTTAGAAGTCCTTGGGAGCAAAGGGATTTCTGTTCCTGCTAAATAGTGTATAAAATCCATGTAAGTCTTCACTTATAGGAAAAGTGAACAAAGCATTGTCAAACATAGAAATAGAATGTTTTACAAAATCAAACATATTTAAAAATTCTTTGAAAACCACAAAGCTGCTATTTTAAGATACTAAATCTTAGTATTCCCAAGTAACTTAAATGTTGTATTTGTAAATTTATTTAAAGGAATTATATCGAATACATTAACTATGATCAACTTTTTTCATTTGATACTATTACCTTAATTTCCTCAGGAAAAAAATATTTATCCTTTAAATAAATTTATCTAAATAACTATGTTTTTATGTTTATTTGAAATAATCAAATTCTCTGACAATCCATTTTAATTTGAACTTTTCATAATAGTAAAAGTGGGCTTCTTGCTTTCAAATGATTTTTGAAGACGGTTCCCTGATGCTTTTGCATAAATTCTTCCGATATTCCTGAGTTGTCTCTGCTCCAAGAAGTCACATGGTGGCGAAATTCTAGTACAGTAGAAATAGTTGTTTTCTTTAATACTTCAACTATAGAAATACTCAAAAATAATAATTATGATGAAACTTGTAGCCTAATAAATCTCTCTATATTTTCATTTTAAAATAAAAACTGATCTTGAGTTCTTCAGACACTGTACTCAGGTTACTATTTTCATACAATCTTGGAAATTTAAAATGCAAAGTTAATTGAAAGTATCAAGATGAAAAGCAAGTACTATGCCTAAAATAGTGCACGACACAGTCATGTTTCACTTAACTTTCAGAACATAAATTAAGAATTCTAGATGTGACATGCCAAATATTTTAGACACAGAATGGAACACACAACAGAATCTGTACCAATTACACGCTTAAATGCATAGCTTATAAGGCAATAAATTCATGCTGAATTATTGACGTTGTTGCCATAAATAGCATTTTACCAAGCTTTACATTGTACCCAAAATATTTGAAAAAAAGCAGAGAACACTGGTAGTTAGAGTCTAGGAAGAGTATTTTTTGGTTATAAAGACACTCAAAAGAAATAAATATTACAAAATCAGACTCCATCAAAGAAACAAGTTTAACAGCATAGGTATATACAGAAAATTTATCTTGTGCTCTAAACTTTATCTAAGTTTTGTCAGTATTTTCTATTTTATAATCATTTTGAGAATTAAGAAAAAAATTAGAACTTTTAGCTTTTGTCATTTTTTCCATCTTCTCCATTTCTTAAAAAATATACTTGTTAATTAAAATATAAGACAATTTAGTTAGAAATTATAGTTAACCAACACATACATACACCCCCTCAAAAAGAAAACAGGAAAAATATTTTAATATATATGAATTTACGTATTTCTGTAGGATGAAAGTGGAGTATAAATATAAAATTACATTTGGACATCCTCAAATAAATTATAAAACATAATGATAAATAATAAAAATGGGAAAACTTTCTCTTAAAAATTAAACAATAATTTTTACCCTGTACATGTGAATAAAAGGGAATTATTATTCTTGTTTTTTAAAACTATAGTAAATAAATAATTTCATATTCATACATGCAAATACAATCTAGAAGAAATCAAGGAAATAAGCACTACCAGGAGTACTTCACTCTCGTAAACTTTTTGAAATTCCTTCACAGATAAACTCTCAAAAACTGATTATATAATTAGATATTTTGGAATAACCAAATACAAATAATTTTTAATCTGTTGCACACTGAAAGTAATTTTTAAGACCTATCATAAAGAAATCAATACATTCTACGTTGTGTCTTTTGATTTACTTTCTTTCCCAACCACCCACACACATGTCACCATCCTCACATTATACTTTTAGATTCCTGAGGGGAGGAACTATTCTGTTTTAATTTCCCTAACTCACCCAAGACCAGGGCAAGGAATATATGGCGCACACCATCATTACGAAATGAATGAATAATCTCTTAAATGAGAGTGAAATATGTACAAACCACAGTGGTATCTGATGTCTCAACCCCATCCAAAGAAGAGGGGTTCAGTAACATACTTCCATAGTGAAACAAATTATAATTATTAGATTGTGCTCTATGTGAAAATACATAGAAATATCCTTCACAACACTGTTCCCCAAGTTGTGCTTTATAAAACACCAAAATTCAGGCTAGTAAAGGCTTTCCCTTCTCTTAATAAAAAGGGTTTCACGGTCTAATAATTTGGGAAATCCAGTATAATGAAATTCAAGTAATATTTCTTAACTCCTCAAAGTACTTGATAAACTAATTGTGATGTCATTATCTAAGAACCTACCTACCAAAAATAATGTTTGATTCCAAGATCAAACTTAGATCATCTAAGCTTAAAAAGTGCTCAGTGTGAAAGATTGGGTGAACAATGCTTTAAAACAATATAAGAAGCCATATTAGCTCTCCTTCACCAAAGTACAATTATAGATTTAAAGGAAATATATAATGTTCTTTGCATACTCATAGTCCATCACTTCCATACAAGAAGGAGATTATAAACTACCATGAGTCACCAAATTATCATCTGCACCCACCCTTTCATTTTGAAAGGGTCAGGAATATATGTTTATTATGACTGATACCCTCTGTAGGGTTTGCTTTATTTATTAAGTTTCTTTAATTTTTTCAGAAAATATTTGTTTCCTTTCTCTTTTCTATTCTCTTTTAAATGTATGTGTACAAAAGCAGGAGGAATTTCAGGAATGCATCTAGAAATCTAACAGAAGACCCTTACACCTAACTTATCTCTAGAAGTGTTCAGAAAACCTTAATATTCATCTAACTAATAGGATGACTGAAATTTCTATATAAAAAAGATTTTGGCAGTGTCCCAGCTCTGTCACTAGCTATGTGACTTTGGAACATTTCAAGATGTCAGAGGTTTAATTTGTTAGTGAAAGGGAATAATATTGAATACAGCTTTCAAACTATCCCCCTCCAAGGGGCTGCTGGTAGATTATAAACAGGAAAGAAAGAGGGGAGAAGAAAATGAGGAAGTAAAATGTTGACCTTGTTTCCATCTTTCTGCAAAGCAGGTCCACTTTTACATATTTCATATGTTCAGGACAGTATTTAGACTTTTAAATCCTACTTAATTTAAATAATAGAGAAAAAGCATAGAATGCATCAGCTAAAGTTTTGTTTACATAGAATATACTGATTCATATTTTTGATGAATATTTTCATCTCAGAAAAAAGTCAAAACATTTTCGTCTATTCGTTCATGTGCTTTTGGTTCAAGTGAAATAAAACCTTAATTACTTTAACTATTTTACATAGCTTATTTTGTACCTCCATAATATCTTTCATATTAGATAAAGGTGTGAGCTGATGTGTGGTTTGTCAAAGTGAAATGAAAGACATCATGAAAATTGAAGGACATCAATGCCTGACCGTGCTTGACTTTAGAGTTTTTGGCCATGCCACATTTGGACACTAGAACACTGTAATGCAGTATCTCTGAGGTAGAGCAAAAAAAAGAAACAAAAACAAAACAAAACAAAAAAACAATAGCAAAACATTCACATAAAGATGCCAAATGGAAAGACAACTGCAAACAACTGCTTTTGAATACAACTGTTATCATTAAACTTTGCAGTCCTCTTTTACACAAAGTTGAGAGATGGTCTTCTTAATACGAAGGGCAGTCAGGCGAGCTGCCCCATTGGCATACCAACACTCACGCATTATTCTCCCCATGACTCGGAGCGCCTTTAAGAAAGAAAAATATCAAAGATTTTAGAAAGAAAATTATCAAAGACCTTAGTCAACCACACAAAATTAAGTAAAAAGGCAAAACAAGCCTAGTAATTGATGCCAAATTGTAGTGAAGAAATATAAAACTTTAAATAATATGGGAAGAAGATTGGGGTCATGTCCTATTAACCTAAGAGGCTACTCTGCATTGAAAACTCAGCATAATGATTTTAGTAAATATGAAAGTACTGTCCTCAAATAGGAACTTGAAAGAGTAAAAAAAAAGGGAGGTATATTGAGATGGTTTAGAAAGTTTCTATATCTTGCTCTGGATTTCAGCTGAATGCAACAAGTGTATACATGTCTAAAACTTCATCAAGTTCTAGGCTAAAAGTTTTCACTTGACCTATAAAAGTTATACCACAATAACAGTAAAAAATACTAAAATTTCTGAACTAGTGTATAACTAAGACAAACACTTTGAGAGTAAAAGGATTAGACTTAATCTATTCAGAGAAATTTAAGAAATCCCTGAAGCAGGTAGCTTGTCTGTTGGCATCTGCTGATCTCATAGAGAAGAATTTCAAAATAGATATTCAATAGTTGAAAGACGGGAAGCACAGCACAAAACTCCCAGAAGGTTCAGATCAAGCTGTTAAAAAAAAAATTCCTGAGTCTAAAGAAGAATCTCCCCAAGAAAGTCACTTTGTGAGAAAAAATTTTCAAATCTCAGGTTTTGATAAAGAGAAAAAGTCAAGCCCAGTCTTACAAAGGTACAATACAATTGAGTTAATAATAAAAATTTGTAAACACATGATAAAACAAATGATTATACACAATAGTCACTGGAAACAATAAGCAGTTAAACCATACACATAAAAAGTTTAAAGAGAATTTAAGTGTATAAAACACAAAATAGGTAAAATACATTTTATGAAAGCAAGGAGGAAATCTAAAGTACAAATCAACAATAAAACCTTATTTTTCACTTTTTTTAATTTTATTTTAGTTTGGTTTTAGTTTTGGGAGACCTGACTGATGTTCATGGACTACTCCTGGCTATAAACTCAGGAATTACTCCTGGGTGCTCAGGGGACCATATGGGATGCCGGGGGTCAAGCCCGAGTTTGCAGCATGCAAAAGCAAGCACCCTACCCACTGTACTATCTCTCAAGCCCAATATCGCATTTTTTAAAAAGGAAAAAGCATCAAATAAAATTCTTGACATAGAATATACGTAAGAGATTTCCAAACTACATGGATTGATTAGATGGCTGAGAAAACAAATATGAAACTAGAATCAATAAGCTGGGAGATAAGTAAGAGATACTTCCTAGGGCACAAATATGGTGGCAAAGAGACAAGATAGAAAGAAAAGTTCAAATCTAAAAATGTGTCCAATGAGTTTTTAAAAATTGGCAGCAAATATGGTGAAAAGATGTAGTACTAAATGGTACTAAATTTTTATATTTGGAATAATGGGTAAAAATTCCATATATCAGCAATGTACTTAAAATGTAGCATTGTAGCACTGTCTTCGCCTTGTTAACCCATTTGCTCAAGTGGGCTAAACTGTTATAACCATATTATATCAACTACATAAAATAAAAATTTAAATTTTTAAAGTCATATTCTTTAAACCCAATTAAGATTTTTCAAAGAATGCCTCAAAAAACATCATATTAAAAAAAGAAACACATCAAGTTCTAAAGATTAAAATATATACCCACTATCACCATTTTCAACAAAGTTTATACAGGAAGTTATTGAAACTATAGTAAGACACAAAGAACAAGAACAAGGACCAGATTTATCATTTGGAGCCATAAACCTCTATGTGTGTATTCCATACAATTCATCTATAGTAACATTCCCTAAATAATGTGGGTGTGTCTGTGTCTGTGTGTGTTTTTTGTATGGGGGTCACATTCAGTTGGACTAAGGATTTATTCTGTCCCTAAGGAATTCCTGCTGTTAGAACTCAAGAGACCTAGTTAGTGCTGGGGATTGAACCTGGGTCATTGTGTGCAATATGAGTGTCTTTCCTGCTATGCTATCTCTCCACCTCCAAGTTCCTAAACAAATTCTTATTCTCAAACACTGCAACATGATTTTAAAGAAACTAGAAATCACTCCATTCATTACAATCAGGAGTAGAGTGATAAAAAGAAATAATATTCATACAATGGTATTCCTTTAAACAAGTGACATTAACAGATTACAGCTTTCTCTCTCATTCTCACTCTCTAAATAGGTGAAAAAATACCTACTTTCAGTGACATAATACAAAGTATAAAACATAACACAAATACACAAACGTTAGCAACATATATGTCAGTGTACAAATTCATTATACACTGAGTATAAAATAAAATCAAAATAATTAAGTATTTATTTAATATTATTAACTTAAAAGTAATAAATAACTACAATCCCAGAGAGATAAGGAATCTTTGAAGATATTGGAACTGTCCTAGTTTTCAAACTTGATAATAAAATTCACTGGATTTCATTTTATAATTAGACTTTTGATTTGAATATACATTCTTTCATCTATATAACATTAATACTCTAAAATTTTAATTTCAATGTTTCTGTTTTAGAAAAATGACAGTAACTTGGAGTTACTTGGAGTTACTTGGTGATGCAAGTTACTTGGAGTCATAACTATGTTGCTAAAATATCTCCACAGAATAGAAGTACCAAAACAAATCCTGCATTAAATAAAAAAGTAGTTGAACAAAACATGGAAGGGGGAAGAAGCAAAAAATAATTCATATAATAAAATAATTACTATGACAAAGCCAACTAAGCAATGTCACTTAAAGAAAACCTCAAGTATTATATTTAATAATGCATAAGATATATAGTAATAACTTTAATTGAAATATTAAAGCTGCTCTGTAGTGACTTTTATGGTTAATTGCCCTCACTCACCTTCTCCTTGTGAGAAAGAAACATATACACACTGAGCATTAACAGTCACCATTTATTCTGTGTCCAATATATAATTGTTGTTCGGAAAAAGGTGATAAACAATGGTTGTTGTCATAGGTAATTATTATATGAGAGAGAATAAACTCAGACTATATCAAGTTAGGGATCAGTAAATATTTACTAAAGGTTGATGATGAATGAAACTATAATCCTCTGTGTGGCAACGGCATTGACTACCCACCAAGTCTGCCTGTGCTCCCACAATTTCCAGACTCTGGTCATATAAGTAGAGGTGATGCAAGTTACTTGGAGTCAAAGCATCGAAGACATATTGTTTGACCCTCTGGATCCTCTTCTAACCCAGAACTCTGGAAATTGTTGAGAAAGCAGCATCCCAAGATAAAAGTCAGCAGATTATTGAGTCACCAAAGAGAACAGAGATGTCACTGAAAGTTCCCTAAACCACAGGATTCTTTGAATTGCAAGAAATAAAGTTTATTTGTAATTAGCCACTATGATTTCAGGGATTGTTACTACGATGTAATATAGCAGTATAGACACATACAACTAAAAAAAATGCACAAAATCCTGCTGAACTCTTACAAAGCCATTTACCTACATAGGAAGAATTGTAATCTTAGACTGAGACATAACTATATGCTCTCTGAAACTTTTCTCTGATGTTTTACTTAAAAACTAAAGGAAAGTTTTACATAAGGCCATAACCTTACCTCACAGCTTTGCCACTGGTTTGGGATACTTGGCCGAAACTTCTGGTCACAAACAACCTTCCTCATTTCCTCTATTGAGGGATCTGAAGGCACCATGTCATAATAAGGCAACTGGTAGTCCTCGACTATTCCTATGAGAAATTAGCAAAATTTAGTGGTGATCATAAATTAGTATAAGAAGATGATATATTATGCTTTAAATCTAAAACCTATATGCAATATTACTTACATAATTTTTAAAAACAACATCCTATTAATCTGAAAAAGGCACTGGCATAACTTCTGACAAAAATAATAAACAAAGATGCTAATTTCAAAACAATGCCAATTAAATCACAGGTGGTAAAATGGAAATTTTTTATCATTTTTTTACCAATTTAAAATATTTTTACTAAACTTTTACCAATTTCCCTAAAATTCCATTTCCTGGAAAAATAGAAAGTCAGATTTCCAGCATGACAACTTTAAAATACTCAGTTAAATAGTTATTATATATATTTATAAAATTTTATATTACAAAAATATAATTTTGAAAATTATATTATGTTGATATTAAATAAACTGCTATAAAAGACATGCACTTATATAATCATACATCACTAATATGCAATTATATATACATATTACAGTTGTATTATTTTAATACCTAACGGGTAGGGCGTTCGCCTTACAAGCGGCCAACATGGCTGACCCGAGTTCGATTCCTCCACCCCTCTCGGAGAGCCCGGCAAGCTACCGAGAGTATTCGATATGCCAGACACAGTAACAACAAAGTCTCCAATGGAGACGTTACTGGGCCCGCTCGAGCAAATCGACGATCAACGGGAGGGCCTTATTTATTTTATTATAACCTAAGATTATGAAAATTATATAAATACTTTTGCTATCATGTACTTTGAGAATAATGCCTAATTTTGCTTCACTGTGAAAGTTATAGTACAGTCTCACTGCTCTGTGAATAAAGATGTGTTTCTTTCATCAAATAAAATTTTCAAAATAATTTTGAAACAACTTTTAAATAATTGAAGATGAACACTTTGACATGAAGGAAATGTTTTTAAAATCTCAAACATACAAACGTGACCTTAACTAAAACATTATTTAAATTCAAAAATGAAATTTCCAAATCATTTGAGTGAGACCCCTGAGAGAAAATAGAGGAAGTAAGGCACTTGCCTGGCATCCTGCTGACCCAGGATTGTTCCCTAGCACCACCTATGTTTTCCTAAATACTACCAGCTGCAACTCTGAGCACAGAGCCAAGAAAAGTCCCCGAGGAACCACTGTATGTCGCCAAACTCCTAACTCCCAAGATCATTTGAGATATATACATATATACACACATATATACATATTTTGTGCATATTCATACATATATATTTTGTATGTATATATCACTGTCACTGTCCTCCCATTGCTCATCGATTTGCTCGAGCAGGCCCAGTAACATTGTGAGACTTGTTACTGTGTTTGGCATATTGAATACGTCAAGGGTAGCTTGCCAGGCTTTGCCATGCGGGCAAGATACTCTCGGTAGCTTGCCAGGCTCTCCAAGAGGGGCAGAGGAATTGAACTCAGGTCGGCCATGTTGGCTGTGTGCAAGGCAAATGCCCTACCTGCTGTGCTATCGCTCCAGCCCGTATATATATATATATATATATATATATATATATATATATACAACACAAAATATAATGTTTAAAATGTGTTACAATATTAAAAAGAAACCATATCATTTTAATTAAATTACTATTTTGACAACTGAAGAAAATTAAACAATATATCTACACAAATATCAATAAAAACTTTTCAATCTTAAAATTTTTTGTCAAATTAGATTTTAAATAAAAAATGCTGTAAATAAACATATTTGAAAATTGTTATTTACCAAGCACTGTCCTAAGTAAGCCCTTTAAAATGTTTTAACTTATCTTTTCACAAAACCACAAACTAAAGAAGATAGCATATTTTCCCTGGCTCATAGAATGAAGAAACTGAGGTAAAAGAGTGCCATAAATTTTCTCAATCTTCAAGAGGAGCAGATCTGGAATCTCCCAACCCTAAGCTCACTGTTTGTGTGAAGTTTCAGCTTCCTGAATGCTTTACTCTCTCGTCCACAAATGAATGGTGAAAATGTAGTTTTGCTTTCAAATACAATTTTAACTTCATAAGGTTTTAATATTTTTAAAAGATTTTAGGACTTTTAAAATATTTATCTTAAGCAAAACAGCATCAAAATATAATGTGAACAATTGGTAGCTGTTTAACAACGCCAGCTGTATGATCATGCTCTGCACTAACACACCTCAAGAATGAATTGAGATAACTCACTAAATCCTCAAAGCCCAAAGGATCAGCTTTATTATTTTCTTTGTTTTACAGGTAAATAAATTAAAACCAAATAACTTGCCTAGAGTTAGACATTCAGGAAGTTGCCAGGCCATGCCAGGAACAGTAAAGTTGGAGTTAATCTTCACTTGACTTCAACCTCTACTCTAACCTCTAATGTCCACATATTTGTCAATACAAGAAAGAAACAGACTACACACACACACACACACACACACATACACACACACACACACCCCTTGTCAATAACACTTCAAATCCTACAGCTTTGGTAAGTCATTTAATGTTCCTGGCTTTTATTTCTAACATTAAGTAGGGACAGTAACAACAAAGTCTCCAATGGAGATGTTACTGGGCCCGCTCGAGCAAACTACATACAAACTCCAAAAAATTGTTTCACGTGCTTCAGAATGTATAACTATGGAATGATCAGAACTGTCACCCCCGCCTAAGAAATAATTGTAATGTAAAATATCATTATCTGCAGGATACTCCACTACCACCACTGGAGAGAAAGAACTGAAAGGTGTTCTTACGATTTAGCAGTATTCTTTGAAATATGTACAGATGACTTAATCCGGTGCTTATGAATAAAGTAGAAAATTTTGACTTATATTCAGGCCATTAAGGAAAGAAGCCAGAAATAATATATCTGGAAACTTACCTCCAACTGAACACCTCCGGGCTATTTCCCAGTAAACCAGACCAACAGAATAGATGTCAGCACGTTTGAAGGACTCAAAGATATTCACATTCATCGTGTCATCAAGCATTTCAGGAGCCATATACCTTCAAAAACATGCACATTTTAGATTCTGTGTGTCACTTTCTTAGCAGTCTTGTAAAATATAACCTTAAACCCTGATATGAAATATAAATTAGGATAGCTTACATCAATTTTACAGGTAGGTCTGAACTACAGATAGAATAAAATTAAATAATACAGTTATCAAATCTAGAGGTCATTCTACTCATTATTAAAGTATATGTGCGAGAAGTCAAATTCTGGCAAGTACAAGCCAGGGGTATTATTCCATAAGCAAAGCTCTTATGAGGAGAGAGAAAATGCAATTTCTACCAATAGTTTACAGCTACCCAGGTTTCCTTGAGGACAAAGAGCAGGTTTTATTCATTACAGTGAGCTTGTATTTCAACAGTGCTCAGTGACATTCCACAAATACTTTCTCTGAATGCACAATTTTATTTATATTGGTGCTAAAAACTGTATACATATTATATGATGACTCCAAGAAAATGAGCACTTTCTTTGAACAGGACTAATTGAAGTTATCTAGTCAATGTGGTGAGACTGAGTCTGGCTGTCCTGAGAGATTGAGGATTTTTCAGAACCCTCAAGTGAGGGCTCAATATCCTCCCTGAACCATTTTAAAGTTTTAGATCTGCTGAAGCAATCTAGTTACATGAGCCTTCCACAAGGGTGCCTAACAGAAGGATATTTGGGTGGGTAAGTTAAATTTTCTGTTTATAGGGGAAACAATAGTCTCTCTTGACTATCCATTGTGAATGAACTATCCCAAAGTATCACTAGGTCTTCAGTGAAGTCTCCCAGGGAACCAGGGAACCAGTCTTCCAGGGAACCTCTGAGAAAGTCTCAGAGGGATTGACCTGGAATCTCAAATATGACTCAGAGACCAAGAATACTAGCTTAGAAATTCTCTACTCTCAACGGCCTTTAACAATTTCAAAAAATTGTTTCAGTTGTTTCTAATTTAAGGTCAATAACCCTGGCACTATTCCAGTGTAGCATAAGAGCCTGAAACTCAAATAAAATGAAATGAAAGTATGTTGGCCATAGAGCTATAACAAAGAAAACCCCCAAAAAATCTCATTATAAATCAGCCTATCCTTATACATGGGTGATATATTGATTCTATCATTGTTGCTCTGAACTTTTAGAAATCTCGTTCCTTGAATGTGAGAATTGTGCCTAAATTTATTATTTCAATATATTTAAGTATGGGTGACTTAAGGATAAGCAAAACTTATGTAAACACATACAATGTTAGATATTATTTTGAAATATTGGGAAATACATTAATGAAAATATAGTATATTTTATCATATTTGAGTCCCTCATCCTGCATAATTTAATAGATGCTACATTCATTGCTTAGAAACTGAACACAAAGAACTAGTCCTAAATTTTTACATTTCTGATGTATAAAGGCTTTGGAGTAGCTGTATAATGCTTTTTTTCCCTTTTTTTCTGTTAAAAAACAAATTCTCAAAATGTAGCACATTAACAATATTATATCATCTCTCTTCCAACATTGTTCTTTCTTCACTGGACTACTCTCTCTAATGACTGCTATCTCTATGACCAAAACACCAACACATCTTGGTTTATAACCAGAATGCCATAGACTTCTCAGTGACTTAAAGAATATGTTTTGCTTAGGGGCCACTAAAAATCTCCCATTTGAACATGAATCCTCGCTATGTACACAACCAAGCATTCATGATTCTAAGCAAGTCACAGGTCTTAGTACATACTAACCTTTTAGTTCCTACTTTAGGATTCTGAGGTATGTCAATCGTATTCAGTATTGAGTCATGTTTCACAGCCAACCCTAAATCTGCTATGGCACAAGTTTCACACTTTTTCACTAGGATATTTTTGGATTTTATATCTCGATGAGCAATAGCAGGTTTACCTAAGAAACACAAGAAAAACATTCACATTTATTGTTGTTGTTATTGATGACTAAATCTCTCCAAAATAAATCATTTTAAACACTTTACACAAACATCTCTTTCTAATTGAGGTCTACTCTGACCACGTATTCTGCATTCCAAGTCATTCCTAATAGAATATCTCTAATCTGCACTTATTTACAGCTCTTATCACAGTGGACATTCTCTTGCTTGTTTATACACATGTTTAATTATCTTTCTCTTGTACTGGCCTGAAAACATCATAGGACAATGATGATCTATTACTCATCACAGTGACACCAATACTTTTAGTGCTAGGTGACAGTTGGAAGCCATTAATAGGCATGTGCTGGATAAATGGGGAAAGTTAATAGCACTTTTATGTTCATGTGAGAACCAAGTAAATATTCTCTTACAAAACAAGTTTCACATTTCTAGCACCCTGCATTTATTATTCTCAAACGTGGCCTGAAGACTTCAGTAGGAATATGATACTCTTTTTCAACTTCACCTATACTATGTCCCTCTGTCCTCAATCACCAGCTGGCCTGGAGTTAGGCCTTATTCTAGAGTTCGTGTAGACACGTTTTTCTGCCCACAGGCATATAATTAACAGGAGGCAGAGCCATGACTGGAACCCAGGACTGTGTGGGGTTTTGCCCCTGTAATTCATGGTTTTGTCTACAGAGGGTACTATAACTCTATTTACCCCCTGAGGTCTAAGACTTCATGACTTTTTTTATTTTTGAGTTGGAATTAACAGAGTTTACAGTGTGAATTTTAAGGATCCTTTACTTTCTTTTCTACGACATCACTTTTCTTTACATATATCAGCCCAAAATAACAGAATAGACAGAACAAAAAATCAGACACTGAACCTGATAGTTCAGGAGGTAAGGTGCTTGCCTTTCATGCTCCTGACCTTGGTTTGCTCCCTGACACCACATATAGTTTCTCATGCTCCACTAGGAGCAATACCTAAGCACAGAGCCAGAAGTAAGCCCAATGTACTGCTATGGATTCCTTCCTGCACCCAAATATTAGTCATTATGCCAGATACTAAAGAAATTTGCAAAAGAAAGGAAAATAAAACCATTATTTTTACAAGACTGGGATTTCTGTTAGTTTTTAATTGTTTAATTGTTCTTATTTTAAGTAAATTAACACACCATATATTTTTCTCAATTTTAGTTACATGATAATTACTGATAGTTAAAAACCACATATATAGAAACTTTTGGGTTCCTCATAATTTTTAAAGAGTTTATAGGGATCATGAATCCAAATGTGAAAGGTACAATCCTTCCTAAATTACTTTTCCTTTAAGAGACAATTCCGTATTAACCTAAATAAATAAAGCAGTGGGTATTATTTGACCTTCAATATGGCATACAAATATTTAAGATTACATTACCCTTTTAAAACATACTAATTATCAAGAGTAAGCATTTAAATTTGTATTATCTGAAAATACAACATGTGACCCCAAAGCAAGAACTCTCCATATATTGTTAAATGGCAAACACAGAAGAACTAAAAATATTATTTTGAGTAATATACAAAATGATGTGTATATATGGTTTGGCTGTATTATGACAATATATTTAGGTATATAGAGTGCTTTTAGGAAAAAGGGGTGCACACCTGGTAGTGCTCAGAGTTACTCCTGGTTCTATGCTCAAGGATTACTCCTGGAGGTACTCAGGGAATCATACATGTGCTGGGAGTCATACAGAGTTAGTCATGTGCAAGCTAAGGGCCCTACCCTCTAGAATGCCTTTAGAATTACTTTAGACTTGAAATGACTATTATAATATAAATAAAATACAATTTAGAGTTCATATCAAGGAGAATAATTATTATTACATAATAATTATTTCATATTTATTATTTTATATTATATTGTTTATATTTACAATATTATTATTATTATTATTATTATTATTATTATTATTGGGCTGGAGTGATAGCAGAGCAGGTAGGGCATTTGCCTTGCACATGGCCGACCTGGGTTCGATTCCTCTGCCCCTCTCAGAGAGCCCAGCAAGTTACTGAGAGTATCCCGCCCACACAGCAGAGCCTGGCAACCTACCTCTGACGTATTCAATATGCCAAAAACAGTAACAAGTCTCACAATGGAGACGTTACTGGTGCCCACTCGAGCAAATCGATGAACAATGGGAAGACAGCACTGTAGAGTGCTATCAAGGAGAAAAAAAGAAAGAAAACACATACCTTGTGTACCAACAATTTCCATGTGAAGGTGGGCCAGACCACTAGCTATGGAAAGTGCCAGCTTGATCATCCCAGCCACTGTTACTATGTTTCTATTCAAATAGTCATATAAGGAGCCCTGTTCATGGTATTCAGAGACAAGCCAAAGCTGAGTCCAAGTTCCATTATCTAGAAGAAAAAAATGATTCTGTGCTGAACATACACATTGAAAAAGAATACAAAGCCTTTAACAAATGTCAGTGTTTAAAGCAAATTTGTATTGCTGTCAAAGCAGTTAATTCCCTCAGTGATAATGCTCACATTCTGAGTTAGTAAAGTAAAACTCCTCAATGAATTTCTGAAATTATTTTAGAAGCTATTACAGGTATCCAACATAGTTATGGGAAGCTGTGAGGCAGTGATTCTAAAAACTCCATTCACCTTCCCTCTATATTAATACCTGTTGGGAATAGCAGCCACTTAAAAGAGAAATTACTGAGAGATGCATTTATACTCAGTGTTATATTATAAATTACTGTGAGCTTTTATAAAGATTGCACTAATCAAAAAGAAATATAAAAATTTTGCACAATGTATTATGACTATCCTAAAAGCTATAGCAAGCTAAGAATGTCCAGGTTTAACTGTTTAAAATATGAAGCTGATGATTTTTCTTCAAAGTGTATCTTAAAAGCAAAACATAACTACCAGACATGCTTAAATATTTTAATTCATCAAAAAACAGCTGGTCCAACTTACAAAAGATTTTCAGCAGAAGAGAAACTAAAATTAAACTTTTCTAGGTGGAGGGATAGGTACTGGATCATTGTATAACTGAAACCCAAGCACAAAAATTTGTAAGTCTACAACTGTACCTCATGGTGTTTCGCTAATAAAAATTTTTTTAAAAAATCCCTTGTAGTTAGCTTTCGTTTTTTGTAATAAAGTATATACAATAGTCTGCAGCAGTCTTGAAAAGTGGAGAAGCTCTGAGGGAAGAAGCTAAGATGAACATATAGTAACAAGTTCTTAATGTATAGGCGCTCCTTATTATCTAAGTATTTATTTCCAAGGCTGGATAATAATAAAATTTCCTCAGAATGCTAAACTCAACATGATTTAATAAAATAGATTTATAAACTCACCACATATAAAATTAACCCTTATGCATATTTGTCTCCTTGCTTATCACCTTTGTCCTCTAATTTCAATATTTTTGTCTGACGTTTGAGAGAAAAGTAAATTCATACTCTTGCAAAAGATAGAGAAATGCATGAAGATGAAAGTGGTATGATAGATCCCTCAGAATGGTGCACCAAGTCATTAACAAATAATCTAGCTAAATTGAAGTAAAAATCAAAGATATGATCTCTCCTTTGCATACATTTTTAAAATCCAAATATTGTGATTAAATCAGCCCATAACTACCATCATTACTGGTTTGACAACCTTCTAGTAGGTAGTTTAACTCAACCTTACAAAGGAAAATTAGAAGTTCTTAAGAGACGCTAACAAAAAAGTCTCATTTTCAATAGTTTGAATATATTTTCAAACCTTAAGTAGTTAAAAAATTGGAATGAAACACCTTTTTAAAGTTCACCTTAGCTTTCTTTACTTTTTCCCAAGTAAATCAGAAATAAACCTGAATTGTAGTCAAAATTTAAAATAATGGTAAGCTTCCCTTTTGGTATCAAGTTAATAATGAAAATTTTCATGGTAACCCTATAAAAATTAATATTCAAAATAATGTATATTTTTAATTTTAATAAATAATTCTATGATATTCACATAAAATTTACTTTTTAGCATTTACAATGTTTATTTATGAGTACTACTAATTTGAGGGAAAAAATTGGACTAGATCAAGTTTTTCTCATATTTTTCCCTGCTCCCTTTGTTATGAAAACTAAGACACAACAAAGGAGCAAAAGTTACTTAAAAATGAATAAAAAAGAGCAAAGAAATCCAGAATCTTTATATCCTGATTTCTTGGTACATATTCAACATTTTAAGAAAAATGGTTTAAGTAGCAGAAAGTTGATGAACTCTTTTCCACGATATTTAAAAAAAATATATTGTTAATGTTAACCTCGAGACACCAATTATACTCAATATAAATTAATAGAAATTTCACTGAAAGTATCTTGCTTGATGACATTCTGGTAAAGTGTGTGAAAACTTGAATTTTATACAGGTATACAGTATAGTCCCAGAAAAGGTGAATGTGCCTGTAGCATTCATTGGTATGCCAATGCCAATTACTAAAATACTACAATATTTCTGTACTTGGTTTGCTACTAGCTGGTATTCAAAATGTGCTCTGGACATTCCATCGCTCAAGATACTTAAAGGGACACTCACCCCCATACCCATGACCTTGAAAGCTCTTTATGACCCAGCAACTACTAACGGGGTAAAGCCTAGAACCTAAAGGTTCTCTCAGCTGTAGCTAGCTTCTATTTTTATTGGTTGGCTCCTATGCCATGAAAGTCATGAAAATTTTAAACTATCAACCTGGTAATAGTTGATAGTTTAAAAATCATCATGATTTCTATCACTTCTTTGATCTGCTTTATTGTATGGCTATGGATATTTATCTATGGAGAAAGGAAAATCACTTTCTTTCATGAAGAAAATTTAACTTTTATTTTGGTTTAAATGCAATGAAAAAAATTTTTTTTCTCATCTTGTAATAACATTTTTACTTGATCAACCCACAAAGATTGAAAATACCTTTGTTGTCAGCAGCGATGAAACCAAGAATGTTTTCATGTCTCAGCATAACAGTCTGATAAATTTCTGCTTCTCGAAACCAAGATCTTTCATCTCTGGAGGAGAATATTTTCACAGCCACATCTTCTCCACACCATCTACCATGCCAGACCTCACCAAATCTACCTTTTCCCACTATTTCCTGAAGGACAATTGTCCTTGCAATTGTTCTCTGGACCAACAGAGGTAGACCTAACCAAAGAAAAGATGAAAGTGATGATTAAAAACAAGTACCAGAAAATAACTGTAATGATAATTATTTTCAATTGAAAAATAAACATTTATGCTAGTTGGTAATTTTACCAATGTTGAAAAAATATGCACCATTATTATAATATTACTCATATGTATTTTTCTTCTAATATTTGCAAAAAAAATTTCAAACATAGGTATCTGTAGCAGCAGCCTGATTTTCTAGGGTTATTACAAATCCTTCTGGTTTACCATAGAACTGGTCAGGTTACTAAATGCACTGTTTAAATATACACACATACTCATATACATTGTT
Organism: Sorex fumeus; assembly: GCF_029834395.1. Lineage (NCBI taxonomy): Eukaryota > Metazoa > Chordata > Mammalia > Eulipotyphla > Soricidae > Sorex > Sorex fumeus. Next base: position 9,620,271 of record NW_026606066.1, read on the forward strand.
AATACACTTTCTTTTTAGTTACTCTAAAACAAAATGTCTGGTTCCTAGTACAACTGGGGAATCAGAAGAATTCCTTGGAAATTAAAAAAATTCAATTATTAAGCAAGATAATTATGTTATCTTAAAAGCAAAGCATAGTTTCATAAAATATCAAATAGATATTTTCTAGAATTAAAAAGTATAAAAATATTCTGATCTTTATAACTAAAATGCTTATATGCATTGAACCAAGCATTATACTTCTATAAGTCTATCCTAAAGATTTAATATAAAATAAAGAAAAGTTTATGTAAAAATTCTTAATTCATTATTATCATTACTAGGAAAATTATAAAAATTTTCAGAATAAAGAAAAATTGTCAAATAGTTCAATGATATAAGAGCATCAATAAGAAACATGTGAGTTGACTTGCTAGCTGTGTACTTGTAACCATGGTTGTTACTGAACTCTGAGCTTCAGCTTCCTTGTCTGAAAAACTAAAAAATTATAGGATTATACTATTACTTAATGTCTTATATGGATAAAGAAAGAGTTAATGGGAATGCTAAGTACTTATCATAGTATCTGCTATGCTATATACACTGACGGTTAGCCTAAGACATTAAATTATGTCTTAGGACAGATTACTTCATATGAAGAACAACAAAACCAAGAAAAGGTCAGTACCACTGTATATGAAGAACTCTTTTTTAATACATGGGGAAATATTTTTGCAAGGAAAGTAGCATAGTCAATGCTATTCTTCTAGATAACTAGCTATTAAAATATGCACACTAAGCTGAATAGAAAATATATTAACTTCGATGATGGTTATTTCTATTTAGTGGAATATTGGTGAACTGTGATATTTTTTCTAATTTGATGAATCATGAATTTAATTTTTAATTTATTAAGAAAATTAATTCTTAATTCTTAATTTTCATAACTGATTGCTCTTGGGAGAAAAATACTTAAAAAGAAGACAGTGTACATTCATTTTGGAAAGTTATGTTCATTTGTTGTCATTATGCTTGATAGTGAGAAATATCTCACAGCAGTAACACTGTAATCTCTGGCAGGCTTTGGCCTCTGCTCTTCAGATGAGCAATGGTTTACTCAAATGTTCTCACCTGCATAAGAACCACCCACTAAGGCTAAATAAGCACAGACTACAAATTGCTTTTATGGGTTCCACCAATTAGTCACAAAGCCCCATGGCCAGAAAGTTTTTCTGTGATTACTTGTTTCAATTTTACCACTTTAGAGAAGAGAAAATATGGGTCTCACAGTCATCAAAGACTTACTCAGGAATATGCTATTCTGGGAGGCAAACTGACAACTAAAACCCTGGAGGTCAACACTCTTACTCTTTCCCCATTTAATCTCCATTCCTGTTAAAGACACTTTTAACTACAAGAGCTATTTTTGTAGGCGACAGTCAGTTTTATTGTTGGGCCAGGCAGTGATATCTGTACTAAAAATTTCTAAGCCAAACTGAAACCTCCTTCTCCCTCCTCCCTTCCTTGTCTTGTACACATACACACGTATAAACTCCTCTGGCTACACACAACATTACAACTGGTTAGAGAACTAGATAAGCCAATGTTTCCAAATGCCAAACAGATCAATGCCAAAGACCATGTCGGACAACATCTTCTAAAGGACTCTGAGCAGCAATCAAATTGAGACAGTCCAACCATGAATGTTGCTTTAGTATCTTTCAAAGAAACTACCCAAAATATGAGTAAATATTGTGTTATATACTTAGATATTTGGCCGATAGCACAAGCGGCCAACATGGCCGACCCGAGTTCAATTCCTCCGCCCCTCTTGGAGAGCCTGGCAAGCTACCGAGAGTATCTCGCCCGCACGGCAAAGCCTGGCAAGCTACGTATTCAGTATGCCAAACAGAGTAACAATTGTCACAATGGAGACGTTACTGGGCCCGCTTAAGCAAATTGATGAACAACGGGAGGACAGTGACAGTGACTCAGATATTTCACTTTAAGATTCACGGACTCTACCTTTCCTTGTAGGTTCCTTTCATTCTTCCTTTCCAATACTTTGCTCAGGGAGAAGCTGGTATTGCTCGTATTGAAAGACACCTTCCATTAGTATCACTATCTCAGAAGTATTATACCACAGGGGGATAATAGCAGTAACCTATCTGGTCTCTTGGAAGCCATGTGAGACACAGTGCAGTCCCGAAAGTCAAATAAAATATTATAACATCATAAATTATTTTTTCTCAAAAGTTATTTTCTCCAAAATTTGTTCCTGATCAAAGATGGGAACAAGGGAGAGATGGGTGTTTGATCATTGTGGGACTGTAACCCAAACATGAAAGCTTGTAACTATCTCACGGTGATTCAATAATATAAAAAAAAAAAAGATGGGAACAAGCTTCACAAATTTTACTTTTCAGAAGTTCTGTGTGTGTATGTGTGTGTCTGTGTGTGTGAAGGTGTAAAGGATAGTTTGGGATCACATCTATCAGTGTTCAGAAAACTGCAGTTTCAAATGTAGGTCTCCTAAATTCAAAGCACACTCTCAGCCCTTTGAGCTATCTCTCCAGCCGAAAGTTCCTCTCTGTTATTGCTGGCCAATTAAGAAAAGTATAAGGGAAAAATAACCTCTTGATTTCTTTCCTACACATAATATTTTATAAAAGAAGTCTTATTGCAGAGAGACCCAATGTCTCTGGCTACTGAGTCACCAGCTTTTAGCAGTGGTCACTTCCAAACACCTATAGCCAGGCTTTAAGAAATAATAACTAAAACACTTTTTCAAATGGGTCATTGAAGAAATCATCCAGGCTTAGTACCTGTACAACTTTCTTTTTTAAAAAGAGACTTTAGTTTTGGAGCCACATCCGGCCATGCTCAAGGGTCACTTCTGATAGGGCTCAGAAGACTGTATGTGGTGCCAGAATTGAATTCTGATTGACTAACGGTGTGCAAAGCCAGTGCCTTTACCTCTCACTGTATTATCTCTCTAGTACCATCATTTAAAAGAGATTTTAGAAGTTAAAGGCAATAAATCCAGATTGTGTAAAATTACACAAATACACCGAAAACGGTATTTTTCATTTTATACTCTGGTTAATGACTACTTTGTCATACTAGGCCAGTCTCCAGTTTAAAAATCTCAAAATGTCCAATATTTTTATTGGATTTCAGCTGTGTAAACTTTGTAGTTTGGAGACAATCTTTCCAATGTGTCCTCGCTGAAAACACATCCCTACATTTGTACAGTGGTGGGAACATTAAAATTAAGTTAAGTGATAGGCAGTCCATCTTGCACCAGATGCAACTCACTGTCTGGGCTCTCCAGAGAGCATACACGGGCCTCTCTTTGATGAATATGCATGAGTCTGAGTTGCTTTACGTGAGAGACAGATGTTCCTACATACCTAACAATCCTCTGTCACCTGCTCCATTGATTTTGTCTGCCTGGATATTCCTGAATGACAGGAGAAGGAAAGTTCCTCAAAATGTGTTTTATATGATCATCTCTAATGAGCCTTCCAAAGCAAGAGAGAATACAGGGGCTCCTGAAGAGCTTACTTTACCTTAGTTAGTTCACAATTCTGGGACACCATCACTGACTTTTCTCAAGGCAGGGAATCCTCTACCACTTTAGAGTTTGCTGTTACAAGGGAAACGCCTGTCATTAGAAACACCAGAAGCCCTTAGTTGCTCTGTGATATGAAAAAGACTCATTTGGGCCATAATCTAAGCTGGTCACTTTGAATTATTTCCTGAAGAGTTCTGAGTTCCATAAAAGAGGAAGAGTTATCACAGAACCAACTCCAGCAGCAAAAGCCAGCACAAGAATGCAGTGCTGCTTCCTTTAATCTTGCCTTCTGAGGCTTTAAGAATACATCCTTGCATTTAATTTCAGATCAGATGCCTCTATTCCCTTTTTACACATATCTTAGAAGGTGCTTATATGTTCTCAAGATCTTCAGAACCACAAAGTTGGCCTTAGAAACAACTTGGGAAAGTAATATCATTTCTAATAACTCAACTCCTTCTGTACAATAACATATTCTGCCCAGGAATCATGACCAACAGAATAATGCTATCACTAACTCTAATGAGGTAAAGGAGAGAGAGAGAATAGAAACTCTGGCATTAGAATAAACTCAAGTAATATGAAAGAATCTGAATACCTAAGGGCAACTGAGAGAAATCTTAGACCATGACAGTTTTTCTCTTCATCAAATCCTAAAACAAATTTCTGTAACCAAACTTACCATGTACCATATCAAACATTTAAAATGACAGAATTCTGTTTATGCTCATTTAAAACTAGTTTTCCTACTGAAAAATGAACTAGGAGACGTACCGGAGCCAGACCCAGAGGCAGTCACATCGTAAATCAGATCTTTGAGAGTTTTTCCAGCGTTTACCAGATTGCACTCAGAGAGGGGTTCCTCCACATTCTGTCTCTTCTTCCTTCTGTATGTGCACTGCCGTCTTTGGCATACCCATATTGTCAGCACTGTCAGTATGGACAGGAGACAAACTGGGACACTAATAACAACAGTGAGCTCCATGGGTCCAAGTCTGGGGGCATTTGGCGAAGCTTCAGTAAAGAGAAAGAGAAAAAGAGAATACAACCATAAATCAACTCATTTCAAACATTGTAGAAATTTGAAATGTGTCACCAAACTTTCACATCTATGATGTATAATGACACAGTATGCGCATTAGATAGTTGGTAAAGTCTTTGAGCAAAAGAGATTTGGAGCAGGCTGTAGTTACAACTAGTCACACCATGTGACAATTGGAGACAAAATTAGGCTTAGAAAAACAAAAGCACAAGGTTTTTAAAATTCTCCGAAGCACTTGTCATGTTTCTATGCTATATTCTACACATTTTTCAACAGCCCATTCTTGGAGAACATTTACTTATTCATTTCATGAATAATGTCTGCACTCTGCAATGTGTTGCCTGCCAGTACTCCAGGTAAAAACACTGAGGAAAAAGAGCCCCCATCCTTACTCTTTATGGAGCTAATGAAGGACATAATGATACAGGATGTTCATGCATGAAACTTTTTACCATTTTAAAATTAAAGTAACTGGATTATAAGTTCCAGGTATGCATTACTACAAATCAACTGGATGTGTATTACAGTGAGTTCCCCACTTAAATATAATTACTTTGACACAAAGTTGTCCCCTCTATTCCAAATGTCCCAATTCCCTTTCCACCATGCTTCTGGTAAAATTAATTTGTCTCACAGTCCAGAAGTTTTTTTGTTGTTGTTGTTGTTCTACTAAGTTGAGCTGTTTTTTATTCTATATACCAAATATTGATGAAATTACAAGGTCTTTTGGCTACTTTCTTTGGCCTATTTCACTAATCATAATACCAACAATAATACATTGATGCAACCAGATGAATATTCACAACACATTTTGTGGATATATGCCACATCTTCTATATGCTATAAACATATACTAATGTGTACTCAGATCATTCCTAAATCTTGACTATTGTAAATAATTTTGGATTTTATCCCATCTTGGGCATACAAAATTTTTTTCCCACTTAGATAGTGTCTTCATTTTGTTGCAAGTTCCTTTATTTTTTAACTTTACTAAGCTGTTCTCTTTTTCACCTTCCATTCCACTCCCTTCGTTATTGCTTTGATGACCAGGGGTCGCACACACTTTATCTGTGGTGCTCAAACACTTAAGTGCAGTGCATGGGAGATTTCACACTTTGGTGTGGCAACAGGGAATCCAAGAGGCAATACTTCTGGGGTCAGGTTTGACATGTGGGGCAGTGTCAACGGAACTCAAAGCCTTACAAAACATAACTGTACCGTGGAGCTATGCCAGATCTGGTTTCCCTGATGCAAGTTTCTTTGTCCATGGTTTGGTATATGATTATGTTATCTTTAGTTTCCCTTGAGTTGAGTCCTCAAATATACCTATAAGTATATGACCTATGTTTTCTTCTATGTATTTTGTGGTTTCAGGCCTAACATCCTAATAACTCATCTATTTTAAATGCATTACCATACTTGGTAATTCTAGGTAATGGTCTAATTTTATTCTTTTGCATGTCATGTTTTCTGACTAATATTTCTTAGGAAACATTCCATTCTCCATGTAGGCTCTCGTCAGTGTTGTTGTAAATTTCATGTCCTTATACATATGGTTTTATTTCTGGATTTTTATTTATGTTCCATTGATTAGTTTGTCTTTTTTACTTCAATACTATACTAATTACTACTACTTTGTAGTGTTTTTAGAAATTACTATTACTTTATAATTACTATTACTTTGCAGTGTAGTGTTGAGCATGGTATCTCCATTTTAACTCTTTTTCCTCAGAGATGATTTTGCTCTTCAAATTCTTTCAGAGTACCAAAGAAATTTCATGATATTTTTTTGTTCTAGTTCTGTTTAGTGTGTCATTGGTATTCTGAGAGAGGTTGCAATGAATCTATATTGTATCTCAATGCTTTACACAGACTATCATTTTAGTCACATTAATTCTTCCAATCCATGAGTTAAAAGAATGTTTCTATATCTTAGTGAGTTCTATTTCTTTTAATATCATAATTTTAATTGAGTAGATCTTTGACTTCTTCAGTTAAATTTTTTATAAAACATTTGTTCCTTTTTTATGTCACTGAGAATAGAATCCTTTTCCAGATTGTTCTTATATACATATCCTTGTCAACACGAACTTGGCCATGAGCATTGATTCATTCGAATGCCTAACAACCCAAACCAGATGCTTATGCTTGAATAGACGTGGCTCACTGCCAGCAGTTTCTATCTTTGTTGTCTATGCACCAACGTCCAATTACGATGAAGGAGAAACTGAGTTCTACATGGAGCTGGAGAAGTTCTATAAGGAAGACCACACCTTCTAAAAGATCATTGTCAGCGATTTTAATGCCAAGATAGGACCAAGAAGGTCGCCTGAAGAACCCCACATCAGGAACCATGGCTTAGAGTTGAATGAACAAGGTGAGAGAGTAAGTTCATCACATCAACCAAGACTATCCATGGTAATTCACAGTTACAGAAGGCTAAATCTAAACGCTGGATATGGGAGTCTCCTAGTGGTAAGTTCCACAACAAAACAGACCACATCATATTCAATCGATGGTTTTTCCTGACCAATGTTGCTGTTTGGTCGATTCAAATGGAATCGAACCACTGTGTCCTTCATGTAAAATTCTACTTTATGGAGCGGGGGAAAAGGGCTGCAAAGTTAAGAAGAAAACTCCCAGAAAGACCACTGACTGGGAGCTCTTTGGCACTATTACGGCAACATGGGAAGATGCCATTGTTGACAACATCAAGGAGGAATACAACTGGTTCAGCACATCCATGACTGTGCGAGGAATGCCGAGAGTGGGAAAGTCACAAAGAGATGTCTGTCTTCAGAAACTCTCGAGCTCATTCACCAAAGTGGTTTGGCTCAAGTCTCAGGCAATGACAAACTAGCATCTGAGCTCACAAAAATGTGCAGAGAGGCAATAAAGGAAGACCTTAAAGAGAAAAGCAGCTATGTTGGCCCATGCAACAGAAGCTGGAAAAAGCATTTGCAACATCTGCCTGTCCTTCGCCAACTATAAGACCAAGATGACTGCCCTCTGACATCCTGATGAATCTATAAAATCTTCCAGAGGGGCAATGGAGAAGATTATCCATGACTTCTACTCGGATCTCTTCGATAGGCACATCCACCTGCCCATATACCAAATTCTGCAGGATGGATATGTCATTCCTAATGTTCTCCCTTCTGAAATATGACACGCCATTTCATCAGTAAAGAAGCACACAGCACCTGGTTCAGACAAAGTCAGACCCAAACACCTGAAGAATCTTGTCAGTACTTGTCAATACACTGGCTTGGCTCTTCACACGCTACCTGTCTGAATGCAAGGTTCTGTCCCAATGGAAAACCAGCAGAACTGTTCTGTTGTACAAGAAGGGAGAAATCCACAGCATCGGCAACCATCTCCTGATCTGCCTATTGTCCATCCTCTACAAGTTGTTCACTCGAGTCATCCTGAATGGAATAGGTAGAACACTAGATGAAGGACAACCATGAGAGCAAGCCGGGTTCTGAAAAGGATTCAGCACAATGGACCATATCCACACAGTGTCCAAGCTCATTGAGGTTTTGTGAGAGTTCAAGATGCTGCTCTGTTTAACATTCATCGATTTAAAGGCCTTTGATTCTCTTGAGACTGAAGCAGTCATTGAAGCCCTAGTCAAACAGGGAGTTCAAACTCAGTACATCAGGATCTTCTGTGAGCTGTACTACGGATTCACCACCAGGATATCACCATTCTACAAGGAAGTGATCATTGATGTAAAGAGAGGTGTTCCACAGGGTGATACCACTTCACCGAAACTCTTCGGTGCCACCCTCGAGAATACCATGCAAGGATTGCAATGGGAAAAAATGGGAGTGAAGATAGACGGTCAGCAACAACACCACCTCCACTTCGCTGATGACATTGTTCTAATAACACCAACATTAGCCGAGCGGCACAAATGCTGGCCGACTTCAACCGTGAATGTAGAAAGGTCGGACTGCAGCTAAATCTCACCAAGACAATGTTCATGAAAAACAAACTAGTTTCTGACATTCCATTTGCTTTCAATGGAACGAAGATCTCCGAATGCAGCAGTTATGTGTACCTGGGTTGAGAACTCAACATGAGGAATGACTTGGTGCCAGAACTGTGCAGGAGAAAGAGAGCAGCGTGGAATGCCTTCAAGAGCATTGAAGAAGTTGTTAAGAGGACCAAGAACCTTCAGCTCCAGGGCACATCTTTTCAACTCTACTGTTTTTCCTGCACTAATATACGCCTCAGAGACCTGGGCCCTATGAGAACAGGACAAGAATGTTATTCAGATGATCCAAAAAGGAATCTAATGAGCTATGCTTGGAGTATAACGCTTCACTCGAGTGAGAGAAGGAATTCGGAGTTCCAACCTCCATCAATGATCGAAGATCAGGGATGCGGCCTCGTTTCCCAAGGTGTCGAAAATCAGATGGGCCGGACACGTAATGCGACTTAGAAATGAACACTGGACTAGAGCTGTTACTGACTGGATTCCAGGGGACATCAAAAGAATGCGTGGCCGCCCACCTTTGAGATGGTTAGACTTCTTCATCAAAACCCTGAACAAAGGGTTTGAGGCTCGTTGTGTCCTGGAGTGAGCAGATCCATTGGGCAACACTAGCAAGCAACAGGGACAAATGGAGTCATTACTGTGCGCACTCAAGCAAATCAATGATCAGCAGGATGACAAGTGGTACAAATGATACAAGTGATATACAAATTTATACATATATAATACGTATAATACATATTCACATCATCTACAAAATTTTATTTCTCCCTTTCTAATATGGATATTTTTAAAGCCTTTATACCTTCATAACAGGTCTTTCTAGAACTTCCAACACTGTATTAGACTGTAACAACAAGAGTGGACTTATTATCTTGATTCTAATTTTAAGGAAAGTTTTCATTTTTTCATCATTGACTATGTGGGCTGGAGCGATAGCACAGCAAGTAGAGCATTTGTGTTGCATGTGGCTGACAGGGCCAACCTGAGTTCGATTCCTCCGCCCCTCTCGGAGAGCCCAGCTAACTACCGAGAGTATCTCGCCTGCACGGCAAAGCCTGGCAAGCTACCCGTGATGTATTCGATATGCCAAACACAATAACAAGTCTCACAATGTTACTGGGCCCACTCGAGCAAATCAATGAACAAGGGAGAACAGTGACAGTGACAGTGACTGAGGTTAACTATAACCCTGTAATATATGGCCTTTCCTTCTATACCATTTTCTTATTTATAAAAGTATTCTGAGTCTTGCCATGTGCTTTTTTCTGCTTCTATTAAGATAACCATATGACTTTTGCACTTCCTTTTGCTTGGTCTGTATATCCTATTTATCAATTCCGAATAATTGGGTCATCCTGATATGAATAAAATAAATCCCATACTTTTTATGTTGTGTGATTCTTTTAATGTACTTTGAATTCCACTTGGTGGTACTTGTTGAGGATTTTTGCATCTACGCCCATTAAAAATATTGATCTATAGAGTTTTTTCTGATTGCTGTCCTTATCTAGTTTTGTTATTGGAGTAATGCTGACTTCATAAAACACATTTAAAAGCTTCCCTTTGAATTAAAAAAATAGTTTGATTACAGGTAATAGTGCAGTGAAAGTTTGGTGGAATTCTCTAGTGAAGTCATTTGGTCCTAGGATTCTTTATATTTTGTTCGAAGCCTTTTTATTCCTGTTTCAATTTTGTAACATGTGGAGTGTTATTCAGATTTTCCATTTCTTCCTGATTCACTCCTGTAATTTTGCATATTTCTAAGAATTTGTCCAATATTTCCATGTAGCTGAGGCTTTTTGCCAAATAATTTTTGTAATACATTTTTATAATCCTTTTTATTTCTGTAATATCTGTCATAACTTCTCATTTATATAAAATCTATTTGTTTTTATCTCTTTTATTCTCTATGAGTCTTGTTAAACATTTGCATATTTGTCAATCTTTTAAAAAAAACTAGCACATGACTTAATTGTCTTTTGGATTGTCCCTTTAAATCTCAATTTTGTTAATGTATGCTTTGACTTTTATTATTTTCTCTGTCTACTGACTTTTGAATTTGCTTTATCCTCCTATTCAAATTCCTTTAGGGTCAAGCTTAGATCTTTATTTGTCATCTCCCTGTTTCCTATGGTAGAACAGTATTGCTATAAACTTCTCTTATTATTATTTTTGCTGGGGATGGTATTTAAACATGTCAAAAAGTTACAGCAGAAGACCTCTCAGGGAACCATATTCCTGGTGGAGGTAATGCATGTATGCAGGGTCTTGGGTGATAGCCTATTTAACATGCTTACAAATAACTGTCAAGAGAAAATTATGTCTGTAGTGCATTAAATGGGGCAAAAGGTGGAAGAAAATGTGGTGAGAGAGATAAAGAAGAGGAAGGCCATATGGGTCTTGTAAATAGTAGAAGCTATGGTAGGATTCTGAGCATATAAAAGACAAATTAATTTTTATTCTGGGTGAACTCTATATGAATAAACCTATGTCTGCAAATATAAAAAACAAAGGGACCAATTATAAATCTAACTCAATGATCCTGGTGGGGGAAAAGGGTCTTTACTGATAACCCTATCTAAAATAGTATTTACTTCTCATTTCCTATTTATTCTTTTTTTAATCTTAAATTCTTCTTTACTTTTTATTTATTTATTTATTTATTTTATTAGTGAGACACCATGAAGTACAGTTGTAGACTTACAAATTTTGTGCTTGGGTTTCAATTACACAATGATCAAATACCCATCCCTCCACCAGTGCTATAGTCCTATTTATTCTTAATTAACTTTTCAATTCATTTTATTCCTGGGTTTCATCACCACATAGCATATCACGTGGTCATTTATTATTTTGTTGCCTCAAAAAAATAAATGCTTCATCTTCTGCACCTCAAAAGAAACAGTGACCAAAATACAAAGACAGTATACAGAATGGGAAAGGATATTTGCCCAATACCCATCCAACAAGGGGTTGATATCAAGGATATACAAAGTACTGGTTGAACTCCGCAGGAAGAAAACATCCAACCCCATCCAAAAATGGGGCAACGAAATGACCAGAAACTTTCTTAAAGAAGAATTCAGAATGGCAAAAAGGCACATGAGAAAATGCTCTACATCATTAATCATCAGGGAGATGCAGATCAAAACAACAATGAGATATCATCTCACACCACAGAGACTGGCCCACATCCAAAAGAACAAAAGCAACTAGTGTTGGCATGGATGTGGCAAGAAAGGAACCCTCCTCCACTGCTGGTGGGAATGCCGACTGGTTCAGCCCTTTTGGAAAACAGTACAGACGATTCTCAAAAAATTAGAAATTGATCTCCCACTTGACCCAGCAATACCACTCCCGGGAATATATCCCAGAGAGGCAAAAATGTATAGTCGAAGTGACATTTACACTTGTTTGTTCATTGCAGCACTCTTTACAATAGCCAGAATCTGGAAAAAACCTGAGTGCCCAAGAACAGATGACTGGTTAAAGAAACGTTGGTACATCTACACAATGGAGCACTATGTAGCTGTTAGAAAAGATGAAGTCATGAAATTTACATATAAGTGGCACTACATGGAAAGTATCATGCCAAGCAAAATGAGACAGAAGAGAGGGACAGACATAGAAAGATTGCATTCATCTGGGGAACATAAAGTAACAAAATAGGAGACTAACACCCAAGAATAGCTGAGATAAATACCAGGAAGTTCACTCCATGGCTTGGAGGCCAACCGCACATGCTAGGGGAAAAGGCAGCTCAGATAGAGAAGGGAGCACCAAATAAAGGGTGTTGGGAGGATCCTCCCAGGATGGGAGATGCATGCTGAAAGTAGACTACAGACCAAACATTATTTCTACTCAATGCCTCTTTTGCAAACCTCAGCACCCAAAAGGAGAGAGACAACAAAAGGGGGTGGGAGGGATACTGGGATCCGTGGTGGTGGAAAATGGGCACTGGTAGAAGGATTGGTACTCGTACATTGTATAATTGAAACCCAAGCACAAAAATTTGTAACTCTACAACTGTACCTCATGGTGTTTCAGTAATAAAAATTAAATAAATAAATGCTTCGTGAAAGATGATCAATAATGACTTTTGAATGGCAAAGCCACTATTAAATTTTACTAATTCTGTTCTTTATAAGGTAGAGCGATAGCACAGTGGTAGGGCGTTTGCCTTGCACATGACCGACCTGGCAGACCCGAGTTCAATTCCTCCACCCCTCTTGGAAAGCCCGACAAGCTACCGAGAATATCTCGCCTGCATGGCAAAGCCTGGCAAGCTACCTGTGACGTATTCGATATGCCAAACACAATAACAACAAGCCTCACAATGGAGACATTACTGGGCCCACTTGAGCCAATCAATGAACAACGAGAGGACAGTGCTACAGTGCTACAATTCTTTGCCACAGAGGCAGGGAGGGATGAGGGGTATGAGGGGTAGGAGGGATACTGGGACCCATGGTGGTGGAGGATGGGCACTGGTGGAGGGATGAGTACTTGATCATTGTATAACTGAAACCCAAACACAAAAATTTGTAAGTCTATAACTACCTCATGGTGTTTCACTAATAAAAAAATCAAAAATAAAAAACCCCAATATTTTAGTTTTATAAAATAGCACAATGTAGGGCATTTGCCTTTCACGCAGCCAACATGGCCGACCCAAGTTCGATTCCTCCGCCCCTCTCAGAGAGCCTGGCAAGCTACCGAGAGTATCTCGCCCGCACAGCAGAGCCTGGCAAGCTACCCGTTATGTATTTGATATGCCAAACACAGTAACAACAAAGTCTCCAATGGAGATGCTACTGGGCCTGCTCGAGCAAATCAATGAACAACGGGAGGACAGGTTCAAAATATATATGACAACTGAAACCAAATAGGTTAAGTATATAATTAAACATGACTAATTTTAATGCACATAGCCAAAACTGTTTTAAGTGAGTCTTGCAGATAAGTTTTTTCAATTATAGAAAATAATGATATAAATGTAGAAATCTATAACCCAGATATTTCCCATGTTTTTAAAGTTATTACTGTGATACCTGAGATGAGTACAAAGTTCATTTTCTTTATATTCATTAAAGACAATTTCAGAAACAACTTAATTTTATTCCAAGTCCCATTATCGAGAATGTAGACCTTTGTGTTTAACAAACCTTGAAAAGTATTTTATAAAAATATGGGGAGGCAATTCTATAATCTTTATGTACTCAAGCAGTAAACCAAAGTGTATGAATGAAGGCTTCTGAGAAAGAAAAATTTGGTTTTAATCGTGAACTGCTACTTTATAAGTATTTGACTGCTATTCCTTGGCTAGACTACACCCTCTCCATCTGACTTTGTTCAGGCAAGTGGTAGGATTAGAGATAATACATAAAAAATAACAGTATAACACTTACATATTAAAGTCAAACAGACGAGAAAAAATGGACCTTATAAATTGTGCAGTCCTCAGATTTCCTTTCTCATAATGACAATTTCACAGTTTATTACATTAAATGTACTTGCATTGTACATGCCATATGTATCAGCCAAAAGTCTAAGTATAATTTTAAAACAAATATCGTTTTAAGTCTAAAGAAAATAAAGTCGCAGCCTTCAAAAATACAATTCTAAAAATTCATTATAATCCTAAACATAGCTGTTTACAACTAACGATAAAAGATTTAAAGTTGCTAAATGAACTTTGGAAACAAACATAATCCATGTTCTTCATTTTGCCAACTGAAAGTTGGCAGGTAACCAACCTTCCTACTATATATTTCAGGTCACCCCCGAAATCATTGAAAGTTGTACATAAAAGGAGAGCTTGTTCTTTTGTGTTCTTAGGACACGGTGCTAAAGGGTTCTCTGATTTGACTTGACTTTAGCAATGATTAACTCTGGAACTTGTAACTTTTAAACTTTGCCGTTATAAAAAAAAAAAGGGTTATTATCAATTTCGCAATAAATTTTCCAATCTACATCTCAATTTGCTTCTATGTATTTTTTTCTTTAAGGCACCATGATTTACAACACAATTCATAAAAAGGTTTCATGCACACAGCATTCCAACACCACTCCTTCCATCAACATGTCTGCTTCCCTCCACCATTGCCCTAGGGTTCCATCCCACTTACCCTGAGATGGGAACCCAACCTTACTAAGTTTAGATCTATAATTCAGTTCCCAGGTTCTATTTCCTTTGGGCATTATTATTCCTTTACTATGCTTCTTTAAGTCCTACATATAAGATGTCATTCTTTTATGCCTGCATAAAGACATGCTAAAAAATATAAAAGCCACAGAAAGTATTTCAATAACCAGCAACTAACATGAACATCTATTTAAACATGATTTTAAAAATAAAATTCTAGTACTGGGTACATTTATGTGGCTAAGTTTTCTTTTGCTATGTTATTAGCAACTATCAATATAAACACTGCAGTTAAAAAGCTTATTGATTGCCTTCATTTTAGTGAAGCTCAATTAGGAAGAGCTCTGATCATCACTATGACAACCAATAAGAGGCAAAAGGTCGGCAACCTTGAAAAATAGAATATTCTCTATAAAAGCTCTCCTCTCGCAGGGATATTTGTTATAGATGGGAAATGTTTCCACTTTTGCAAAAAAAATTGACAGAAATGAGATTTTAAGGGAAAAAAGATTAGTTGGCTAGAGAAAGGTAGGAAAGGCTCTTTCCGCCACCCAGAAAGACCACATGAAACACTGAGCCATTTTTAAAGCATGCTCTTGTGAAACTGCCTTATAAACTAAGTATTGATCTAATCCCTACAAGAGATAAATAAAACCTGCAGTCTACCATTCGTCAAGTCACAGTAGAAGACTAGGTGCAGTGGCAGGAGGGAAACTGGGGACACTGGTGGTGGGAAACGTACACTAGTGGAGGGAAGGGTGTTGGAACAACGGAGGACTGAAACCAGACTGATTAGTTTTGTAACTCATTAAAAAAATAAAAATTGAAAAAATAAAAATAAACAAGTAATTTTAAAAAGAGTTTATTTCAATGATACCACTGAGAAGCACTACAATTTTACTGGTGAATTTTACGTGTTTTTTTTTAATTGAATCACCAAGATATACAGTAACAAAGCTTTCATGTTTGAGTTTCAGTCATACAATGATCGAACACCCATCCCTCCATCAATGTACATTTTCCACCACCAATGTCCCCAGTAACCCCTCCCACCCACCCCACTCCACCTCTCACCCTGCCTCTATGGCAAACAATTTCCTTCTTTCTCTCTATTTGGGGTCATTATGGTTTGCAGTACAGATACTGAGAGGTCATCATGTTTGCTCCTTTATCTACTTTCAGCATACAGTTCCCTTTTGATACGTTTATTCTGAATCTGGGACCAGAGAGATAGTAATTGGGTTAGGGTGCATGCCTTGCACACAGCCAAGCTGGATTCGATCCCAACATCCCGTACGATCCCCCAAGCACTGCGAGGAGTAATTCCTGAGTGCAGAGCTAGGAATAACCCCTGTGCATTGCTGCGTGTGCCCTAACGAAAAATAAAAAGTATCCTGAATTTTGCCTTTTCCCCAGAGACAAAATTGGAATTGGTAATTGGTAAGTCTGCAGTTGAAGCTGCTCAAATAAAGTTCAGAAATAGTTTAGCTGCCTCAGCTCCCTGGTGACCTCTTCTCTTTCTTTATTAAAAATATATTTAAACTATGAGACTAGAATAACCTTCAAGTTAATTAATTTACTTTTTGTGAAAAACTTTTCAAGGTTAGTGTTTCCTTCCCCAAGTTGCCATAGCAAGTAACTACAGAAATTTCAAAGGGTCCAAAACACGTTTAAACACAAAATAATTTAGCAAGAATACCACCTCTCTTCCCTTTATTCAAGGTGTTTGCAAAGTGAAAAGACACTATTTTATAATATAGAACTCATAAATGTGTGTATATATATAAATTTTACATATAACATATAAAAAGGAAGCATTTTTGTTCCAGCTTGTGGCCTTGAAATGTTCTCAACTAAAAACAGAAATGCTACTTGAGATGCTTTGTGATGAGTTTGTTTCTGTTCCACCACCTGGAAGACATGACACCAAGGTTAATTGAATGACTGAAAATATTCTGTCCATCTAGCACACAATAAACCTATGACACAGGTCTATGTCTTCAATTAAAGGATTTTTGTTTACTCCTCAGTTTTCTGAGGGAAAAACTGGAAATAACACATGACACTAAAACAGAAGAAATTATATTAATTCTAAGACATTCAAAGTGAACTCTTTAATTTGCAAAACTGGAATAATTATTTGTGAAAAACAGAGTGCCAATCTAAGCAAAAAGGAATCTCTGAAACCTTTATGATGAACTTCCACTAACCAGATATTTCAAAGCATCTTTGAATGTGAGTATCATCACTCTAAACATTTGCTTGATATTATTTCTGATCAGTTTCTTGTTGCTTTATAAACTTGGTTCAGAATGGATTCAAATGAACTGGTTTATTGCACAGACAACCCTCTAGGGGGAATACTGAATAAGCACAGCACAGTCTTGTGGAACTTAAAAACTGCTAAAGGGACACAGGCACATCTAGGATATAATTCCAAAGTAATATTGCTAGTAAAAATATGAGAAATAACAAAGGAATTTTAAAGAAAGTGGAAAAATAAGAGATCACACTAAATGAACTTACTTTACTTTTACTGGATTTTCTCATGTGTTCAAGAGCCTAGAAGAACCTAGAAGGAAATGGGATCTATTCCATCTCCAAAGCAAGCAAATGGGGTGTCAGATAATTAGGAGAGAATTTCTAGGAGTCAGATTAATGAGTTAAATGCTGCCCAGAAGCTAAGTGAAGGATGTCCACTGACCTGGAAACATGAATATCTGTTTTGACCTCAGAAAGTGGCGTTTCCATGGAATGACAAAGTGGAAGCAAGGCTGCTCTTAAGTTAATCACTGAATGAAAGAGATTATGTGAGGATACAGAAAGAGGGCAGTCTGCAAGCCAGGAAGAAGTGCCATCCAGAATTCAACCATGCTGGCAGCCTAATTTCACACTTTCAAATATCTGAACTGAGAAATAAATGCCTATTGTGGATTGTTTGTTTGGTTTTGGTTTTTAGGTCACACCTAGCTTTGCTTAAGGTTTATTTCTGGCTCTGTGCTCAGTGATCACTCCTAGCGTTGCTTAGGGAACCATGTGTGGTGCCAGATATCTAATCAAGGTTGATTGGGTGCAAGGCAAGTGCCAAAGTCCTAGACTATCTTTCTTGTCCCCTAATGTGTGTGGTTGCAGATTTTATTTTTTTTAAGAAAATGTCACTCTGATGAGTTCTATTTAAGATGAATCATTCAAATATGAAAATATATAGCTGCACTTAAACATGTGAAGTGCATACATAAGAAGTATAGGTTGAAAGGTTAAGCTACAAATCCCAATTTTATTCATCTAATCATGTAATTCTGTTTTATTTGTGTGTTCATGTAATTCTGTGTTCATGAATTGTGGGCATTCCTCCCACCCTCAGGGCTTGTTGGAGCTCCTAGGTCAACTCTTTCTCCAAGGAATTCTTATAAAGATCACCAGGAATGATTCATATAGAAGATAATTCAGTTACTTCTCCCAATACTGCTCCACTATCGGAAACAGTAAACTGTCTCCACTCTTCCCAGAGTGAGATTTTCATGTCAAACAAGATTAACTTCAAGTATTGAACAAGGGCAGTATATTTTCTGACCTAAAGATTCAACCGAGTGGGGACAATGACATAATATAACATGGCAATTATTTCTGCCTTTTAACTGAATCAGATGAGCTATTGATAGATCATTCCATTGTTAAATGCTCAATCGATAAATGTCTACTTGCATCAACTGTCTTCATCATGACTGCATGGCTGGTGAGAGCCCCAGACAAAATATTTCTTAAACTCTTTGCCTTGAGCTACAAGTTTGCTGGAAGTATCTGAACACTCAAAACTATCAAAAGTTTTTTTGTCCATTAGCATTTGAACTTAATATAATAACGGCTGTTGCTCAAAAACAAAAATAAATTAAAAAACAGCAAATAAACAAAGTGTATGGGAATGTCAAATTAAATATAATCTTAGACACAGAGTTACAATGAATTTTCACTTCATTCACTTCAGGTAGAGGTCAAACTCACAAGATGTAGAAAGGAGAATTTAAATCAAGCCCATATTTTTTCTTGATTTTAGAGGATGTACCCAGAGACTATAGTTTTCTAATGAGTATCATCTAAACATATACAGATTTGTAAAACAATTAGCAATTGCTCAATAATATTAGTGTGTTAAGTCAAACATATATGAAAAACTAAAAGGTCCTTGGAAGCAGTAGATATATTTTGTACCCCCTAGCTTAAACAGAGCAGACAGGCCCAAAAGCCTAGTTCTAGGAACCAGCAACATGTGACCAGGTTCCCACCTAGCAATGCCTGGGACTAGGGTACAGGCACATGGCACAGGGCCCTTTGAACATGTTAGGTGTGAGCTCGACTACTCTGTGCTATCTCCCTAGACAAAATTGATAATAAATTGTCTTTTCAATTTCACAATACATGCATATAAGTAAAATTTCATAATTTGAAATCATTGTCTGTTTCATGAGACAAGAATTGCTTCCTTTATTAAGTTTTCAAAGCACAAGTTTGACCTTTTGTATGCTTTTATCTCCTAGTACTTTCCAAAACAGAAAAAACACAGCACCTTTCAGGGTTTTTTTGTTTTTTGTCTTTTTTTTTTTTTTTTGGTGGATTGGGTTGGGAAGGGGTACCTGTCAGGCACTCCTGTCAGGTGTGCACTAAATCCTCAGAGAATCAGCTATAAATGTGTTGTAGAATTCTATAGAGTCCCATATTTCTCAGCATGTAGATGTCACCTGACTAGACATTAGTTTACAATGACTTGAGCAACAAATTTAAGCTTAAAACAGAATACGATAAGAAAATAAACAATGGATTTTTTTAAGTAGTGAAGATAAGAATCAAAACCACAACTTTCAAAGAAATAACATTTGTAATTGGTGTCTGCAATATTTATAATTATAGCTAGCTTTAAATGATTTCTGACAAATTCAGTTTCAAAGTTTGGACAATGTCTTCATATGTAATCCTTCAATTTGGTGTAAAGTCCAATTCAGATGTGTATCTAGCTAATACGTACGTTCACTTACTCTGGCATGTTGATCAAGTTTTTCCTTTTTACATATCAAAAAATAAACTAGGAAGGTGAAAACTGTGATAAAAAAAACTTAATAAAGCACCCCATTTTAATGTTGTTCCTGCATTTTGTAGTGAAACAAATTACTTGAATTATCAAAAATAGTAACATAAAATTATAATACCAAAATATTAAAGAAAAAATATAATTACTATTCTTCCTTTTAAACATTGTACCTTTGGGAATTAAAATGGCCACAAAGAAACCTGGTACTTGAATGTTTATGTTCAGTAGTCTATTTACATATAAAGTATGGTCTTCAAAGCATTCACAAACTAAAGAAAAATTCCTATTAAAATTAACCTTCAAAATAACGTTTCTCTATCCTAGGTTCCTGACCTTATACTGATTGAATTTCTATGAAATTTTTCAACTGCCCCTAAGATTCTATTTGACATCAAAACTATTTCTCTAAGCAAGTCTCTGATGTTGTCAAAAGTCATCTGAAATAATTCTTTCTAACCCAAAGTAAAATCCAGCCATGAAGTAATCAAGCCACAAAATGGAATTTCTACACACAGGCAAACCCATATATTTCCACTAAGGATAAACACAAATTGTAACACTGTATTAAATAAAATAACTCAACAAGGCTAAAACTGAATATATATACATATATATATATATAAAATGATGAATAGAGAGAGCTCAGACCCATTAAGTTCATTGCTTCAGCATCAGCCCACTGAAAACAAGAGGGAGATCTTTCTGATGCTAAATATTCCCATCTTTGTGGCTAATCCAAGTACATGACTTTTAATACTAAGATGTAATCTTTGGCACTGTGAATAAATTTACTTTTCTTTTCCAGCAGATCGAACAATAGCTGTCTATGAACCAGGTTAACTCAAGAAGACTGATTTGCTGATATTTCTATAATAATTAGAATTAGTTTAGCTACAAATAAAGGTCCTCCCGTTGATCGTCAATTTGCTCGAGCGGGCCCAGTAACGTCTCCATTGGAGACTTTGTTGTTACTGTGTCTGGCATATCGAATACTCTCGGTAGCTTGCCAGGCTCTCCGAGAGGGGTGGAGGAATCGAACTCGGGTCGGCCATGTTGGCTGCGTGCAAGGCAGACGCCCTACCCGCTGGGCGTTCGCCTTACAAGCGGCCAACATGGCCAACCCGAGTTCGATTCCTCCACCCCTCTCGGGGAGAGCCCGGCAAGCTACCGAGAGTATTTGATATGCCAGACACAGTAACAACAAAGTCTCCAATGGAGACGTTACTGGGCCCGCTCGAGCAAATCGACAATCAACGGGAGGGCCTTTACCTTTTTTACAAATAAAATAAAACAATAATTTGTTTTCCTACTTCATTTAAAAGAATTTGAGGAGAGAGTTGGACCATAATAGCAGGGTGGCTCTCTGAAGTTTCCAGTCGGGCTTCTTTCAGCTCCTTTTGTTGCCACAAACAAATTGGCATACCATCATCTTCACAGTGCAAGCATCTGCTAACCTCCACCTGTTGCACTCAGGAAGTGTGATGAAGGATGTCATAACAATGTGACGCTAGTGTACAGAGTGTGAATGCTTTTTGCTTTAAAGTGTTACCACACCATGCCCATCACCGAAGTGTCATTATCCGTTCAATCACGTATCCACTGGACCCTTTTTGGCCACTTGCCCTGAGCAACCTCAGTTTTGTGGTCTGAATATAACGATGTGTTTGCAAAGAACATTGTTTTCTTCCCTTTTTTTGTTTCCTTATACAGCACATGTGAATGATGTCATCTAGTATATTGCCTTCTGACGTTTTGCCTAACATGATACCTTGCAGTTCCATCCATGTGGAAACAAAAGGCAACAGCACTCTTCAATCATTCAACCAATGGTGATGGAAAAACTGAACAGCCACATGCAAAAGATAACACTGGATTTGGCTACTCAGTTTTCCCCATCATTAGCTGCTGAAGAGGCTTTCCTTTCTACATTTAATGCTCTTGTCTCCTTTGTCATAAGTTAACTGTTCATACATATGAGGTCTATTTCACTGGACTGTTTTTATTCTAATAACGCATCATATTGATTACTACTCGAGAGTATTCGATATGCCAGACACAGTAACAACAAAGTCTCCAATGGAGACGTTACTGGGCCCGCTCGAGCAAATCGATGATCAACGGGAGGGCCTTTACTCTTTTACCTTTACTGATTACTACTGCTAAAGTAATAATCAAGGAACACGATTACTCCCATTGGGTTTTTTCCTCAGATTTCTTTGGCTATTTTAGGGGTCTTGTGGTTCCAAATAAATTTTAGTAATAGAGCTTTTAATGTACAAGTTCCTTTTACCTTCTTTATTGGGTTTATTCTAGGCATTCAGTTCTCTTTGATGTAAATATAAATAGGGATTATTTTCTTATTTTTTCTCTTCTGACTCACTATTCACACACCAAAAAAATGCAACATACTTTTATATGTTGAAGTTTTATTTGGGCACTTGACTATACAGGTTTATTGTTTCCAAGAACATTTTAGTGAAGTTTTTAATGTTTCCCATGTATTAACAAGTCTAGAAATAGTGACAGTTCAACTTATTTTTCCAATTTGTAAGCCTTTTATTTATTTTTCTTACCTAATTTCTATAGGTAATTTTAACTATATATATATATATACATATGCCGCATTGGTGGTATAGTGGTTAGCATAGCTGCCTTCCAAGCAGTTGACCCGTGTTCGATTCCCAGCCAACGCAAGGCTCTTTTGCACTTTGTGTGGGAGAAACCTCACCGAAGACTTTCAATTCTGAATTTGCTTATTTATTGAGCGGTAGGGCGTTTGCCTTGCACGCAGCCAACATGGCCGACCCGAGTTCGATTCCTCCGCCTCTCTCGGAGAGCCCAGCAAGCTACCAAGAGTATCTCGCCCGCACGGCAGAACCTGGCAAGCTCCCCATGACGTATTCGATATGCCAGACACAGTAACAACAAAGTCTCCAATGGAGACGTTACTGGGCCCGCTCGAGCAAATATACATATGTATGTATAACTTTCAACATTATGCTGAATAGTAGTTGTGAGTGTGAATATCCTTATATTGTACCTGATCTTAAAAAAATAAACTCAGGCCCCGGTGCTATCTTGCCACACTCATCAGTGAAGAATCTCAGTGGGCACCACAACACTGAAGAATTCTCTGGGCCCCAAACCGAGCCGGTATCACCGAGGTGCCCAGATGGAGCAGGTGCAGTCTCCTTGCCTTCTCCAGATGGAATCCCAGCAACCATGAGCTTCTACAAGGATGGTTTTGGTATGTGGACCCAAGACTGTTCCTCCAAACTGCACGGCCATTTACGTGGCTGCGCAACCTTTCTGGATATACAAAGTAAGTAATGGAAAATAGATGATCTAGCATCTGTCCCTAGAAGGCAGACTTGAATGGTGATGGGAATATCCAAGCAAAATCTAATTCCCAAAACTATAAAGAGTATATCTGAGAAATTGTCTGCTGTAGAGGCAGGGTAAGAACTGAGATGGAAATGGAGGAGATAATGGGGATATTGGTGGTGGAAAGTCTGCACTGGTGGAGGAATGGGTGATCGAAAATTGTATAGCTGAATATCAAACATGAAAGTTTTCTAACTGTATCTCACGGTGGCCCATGCTTCTGGACTATGAATTAAGCTGAGGTCCCATGCCACCCCAGGGGGGGAAAGGCATTGTCCCTTCTGCCTTCTTCCCTGCAGAAGCATGGTGACCAACATCTGTCAGACCCTACTGGACTGAGAAGTACATGCCTGCAGTGACGAGACATGCAGGGCCTCATGGGATGGGGGCTGGAACTGGCCCTTCTCCCTGCCCCTACAAGATCCCAAGTTGCTGTCCACAAACGACTCCTCCGGCTTCTGAACGGGCATGATCCCAGAGGCACACAAACCAATCCCAGAACTCAGCGGTCTCTGGCAGAAATCCCTCTGGACTTAATTACTAAAATATCAGAAATCCAAATTGCGCAGCCACTATTGCAGCTGTGCAACATCATATGCTCTTCATTATCAGCAATAGAAAACAAATTATCTAATGATGACTTCTCGGCAGGTCTGCATGTTAGGAGAAAATTCCAAGTAATGTTAGGTTTTCTGTCGAAAAATTGAAGTAATCAAAGTAGAGAAATTAAAGTGGAAATCATCTGCTACACTGGCAGTGGGAAGGGTGGGATGGGGGGTATACTGGGTTTTTGGTGGTGGAAAATGTGCACTAGTGAAGGGAGGGTGTTAGATAATTGTATGACTGAGACTTAAACCTGAAAGCTTTGTAACTGCGCTCACAGTGAATAAAAAATAAAAATTTAAAAAAAAACTCAAATTTTTGACACTGAAAATGATGCTAGCTGTGAATTTGTTATATATGGCCTTAATTATATAGAGAATATGCTCCTTATATTATCATTTGTTGAAAACGTTATCTTAAAAGGAGGTCCACTATTCTCAAAAACTTTCCATTTATCTGTTGATAAAATCATGTGATTTTAACTTCTCATTAGTTTGTTTGGATATATATAATTATCCTTGCATAACTGGACTAAATCCCACTTGTTTATAAAGTATGATCATTTCTATGTAATCTTGGATTTTAGTTCACCTTTGTAGAGGATCTTTCTGTGTGTAGATATATAATATTATATATTATGTATAATATATATTATATATTATAATATAATGCTCCAGGACACTTTCCAAATGCTCCAGCCGAGACTCACATACGACTGAAGCCCCACAGAACAAGATAAGCGGAACTCTGATACCTTGGACTCCAGGCTCAACGGATCCATGGCCTAGAATGGAAGGAACAGGGTGAGAGACTATCTGAGTTCATCATGTCCACCAAGACCATCCATGGTAATTCAAGATTCCAAAAGGTCAAATCTAAATGTTGGACATGGGAGTCTCCCGGTTGACAATTCCAAAATGAAACAGACCACATCATATTCAATCGATGGTTTCGCCTGACCTATGTCGCTGTTGTCCCAAAATTCCAAACGGGATCGGACCACAGTCTCCTTCGTGCAAAATTCTACTTCACAGAGCGGGGAGAACGGGCTGCAAAGTTTAAGAGAAATCCCAGAACAACAACCAACTGGGAGCTCTTTGGCACTATTTGGGCAACATGGGAAGATGCCATTGTTGACAATACTGACGAGGAATACGATTGACTGGTTCAGCACCTCCATGATTGTGCGAGGAATGCCAAGAGAGAGATAGCCACAAAAAAATCTATCTTCAAAAACTCTTGAGCTTACTCACCAACGTGGTTTGGCGCATGCCTCAGGCAACCACAAGCGAAAGTCTGGGCTCCCAAAGCAGTGCACAGATGTGATTAAGGAAGACCTCAATGAGAGAAGAGCAGAAGTGCTGGTAGATGCGGCAGAAGCCAGGAAAAGTATTTGTAAAGCCCGTCTGTACTTCGCCAACTACAAGACCAAGATGACTGCCCTCTGATGTCCTCATGGATCTATCACATATTCTAGAAGGGCAATGGAGAAGATTATCCATGACTTCTACTCAGATCTCTTTGATAGCCATGTCCACCTGCCAATGTACCAAATTCCACAGAATGGATATGTCGTTCCCAATGTTCTCCCTTCTGAAATACGACACACCATTTCTTCAGTAAAGAAATGAACAGCACCCAGCCCAGACAAGATCAGACCTGAACACCTGAAGTACCTGCCGTCAGTACTCATCAATACGCTGGCTCGGCTCTTCACACGCTACCTGTCTGAATGCAAGGTTCCATCCCAATGAAAAACCAGCAGGACTGTGCTACTGTACAAGAAGGGAGACACCCATGACATTGGCAACTATTGCCTGATCTGCCTATTGTCTGTCATCTACAAGTTGTTCACTCGAGTCATCCTAAATTGGATTGGCAGAACACTAGATGAAGAACAACCATAAGAGCAAGCCGGGTTCCGCAAAGGATTCAGCACCATCGACCATATCCACATGATATCCAAACTCATCGAGGTTTCTCGAGAGTTCAAGATGCCGCTCTGTCTAATGTTCATTGATTTGAAGAAGGCTTTTGACTCTGTTGAGACGGAAGCGGTCATTGAAACCCTAGCCAATCAGTGCATTCAAGCTCAAAACATCAAGATCCTCCGTGAGCTGTATTACGGATTCACTACCAGAATCTCACCATTCTACAAAGAAGCAATCATTGATGTCAAGAGAGGGGTTCGTCGGGGTGATACCATTTCACCAAAACTCTTCAGTATCACCCTCGAGAACATCATGTGACAACTGGAATGGGAAGGAATGGGAGTGACGATAGATGGTCAGCAACTACACCACCTCCGCTTTTCTGATGACATTGTTTTAATAACACTAAACATTAGCCAAGTGGCACAAATGCTGGCCAACTTCGACCATGAGTGTAGAAAGGTCAGACTACAGCTGAATCTTACAAAGACAATGTTTAAGAGAAATAGCCTCATTCCTGATGCTCCATTCACTCTCAATGGAATGACCATCTCCGAATGCAACAGTCATGTGCACCTAGGTCGAGAAGTCAACATGACAAATGACCTGGCACCCGAGCTGTGCAGGAGGAAGAGAGCGGCTTGGAATGCCTTCAAGAGCGTTGAAGAAATAGCTAAGAGGATGAAGAACCTCCAGCTCCAGGCACATCTCTTTGATTCCACTGTTCTTCCTGCATTAACATACACCTCAGAGACCTGGGCCCTACGCAAACAGGATGGGAACGCTATTTGGGTCTCCCAAAGAGGAATTGAAAGAGCTATGCTTGGAGTATCACGTTTCACTCAAATGAGAGAAAGAATCTGGAGTTCTGACCTCCATCGACGATCAAGAATCAGGGACACTGTCACGTTTGCCAAGGCCTCAAAAATCAGATGGGCTGGTCACATAATGAGATTTAGAGATGACCGCTGTACTAGAGCCACTACCGACTGGATTCCACGGGATGTCAAAAGACCGCATGGCTGCCCACCTACCAGATGGTCAGACTTCTTCATCAAGATCATGACTGATCAGTTTGAGGCTCTTCATGTTCCTAGAAGGAACAGACACCATTTGGATACACTAGCACGCAACAGGGACAAATGGAGTCGTTACTGGCACCCGCTCAAGCAAATCGACGACTAACGGGAAGTCAAGTGATCAAGTGATTATAATATATATAATATTATATTATGATAATATTATAATACATAATATTATAATATATATGTATATATGTATATACATATGCCTCTCGGAGAGCCCGACAAGCCACCAAGAGTATCCTGCCCAAATGAGCAGAGCCTGGCAAGCTCCCCATGGTGTACTCAATAAGCCAAAACCAGTAACTATAGCAGGTCTCATTCCCCTGACCTTGAAAGAGCCTCCAATCATTGGGAAAGACGAGTAAGGAAAGGCTGCTAAAATCTCAGGGCTGGGACAAATAGAGACGTTACTGGTGCCCGCTCGAGTAAATCGATGAACAATGGCATGACAGTGATACAGTGATTTTATATATATATTTATTTATTTATTTATATATTCATTGGAATAGTAAATAGGTCATCTTTGAAGGTTGAATCAAAAATCCATCTTGACGTATTTTGTCCTGGAGGAAACTTTCCGTTACCATCTCAACTTCATTGCTTGTAATTGATTATTGTTCTTTTCTCACTTGCTCATAAAAACCTGTATTGCTATGACTTTCCTTGTTAATACTTATTTTGTTTTGTGTCTTCACTCTTATTTGGCTAGAGGAATCTTATTATTTCTTCTTTAGTTTTCCTCCAACTCAGTGGTTTGTCAATAGTATGCTATTAATTTCCAAATGTCTGTGCTTTGCCTGTTTTCTTATTTGTTTGCTTGTTTATTTTTTAATGCTCACTTCTTCTACTTAAATAGCATTGTGGTCTGATAAGAGATAGCACTATTTCTATATTCATGACTTTATAAACACTTTTATGGTCTCCCAAAATGTAGTATACTCTGTTGTCACTGTCTCTCCCCAGGTCTGTTGTTTTATGAACTCTGCTGCCCCTTTAATTGGTGAACATATGCCCAAAAGACTTAAATCTTCTTAACGTATTGATTTTTTAAATCAATATATAATGTCCATCCTATATTTTATTACTTTCATTAGTCTGAAGCCTGTTAATACAAGCATTACCATCCATAATTTCGTTTTTGGCTACCATTTTCCAGTATGATTGTACTGCAGACTTTCACTCAATCTGTATTTATCATGGAAGTTCAAGTCTGTCTCTAGTGAGCATCAAAAGGTTAGGTTTATTTCCTGACCCATCTAAACACTCTGTGTCTTTCCATTGGGGATTCAATTCATTGACATTTCAGAAATTATTGAATAAAGGGCGTATAGCCATTTTTCTACAAATATTCTGGCTGTTTTTGAAGTTTCTCTGTGTTTATTTGGCTTTCTTTTATTTCTATAGTTTACTTATTTATTCATTGAATTTTATTTATATCACTACACAAATCAAATTCTATTTGCCTATTCCTATAATTGCTTCTAAGAATTGTTTGCTTTGCAGTTACCACATAGTTTATGTCTAAGATATTTCCCACTTTTAATTTAAAACTGGTATTCATTTGGTATTCTCCTTTATTATTCTCTTTTATAGGTTCTTTTCTTAAATGTCTCTCACTGTTTCCAAATGATTATTTTTTACTTTAATAAAATACCTTTGGTATTTCTTGCAAAGGTAATTTACAGGCAACAAATGTCTTTAACTGTTGTTTGTCTAAAAATATTTTGTAATCAATCCTTAAAATCTGGAAAAACAAAGAATTCCTGACTGGGTGTTTTCAAATTCAAGACTTGAGACCTATCATACAAACTCTGTCTACAGAGTTTCATTCAAGAAATGTAAAGTCTTACAGGAGTTCATTTACATGTAATGTAATTTTATATGTAAGACTTTGTTTTTCTCTTGCTATTTTCCCCTCTGCCTCTCTGTCTCTGTCTCTATGTCTGTCTGTCTGTCTGTCTGTCTGTCTCTCTTTCTCTCTCTCTCTCTCTCTCTCTCTCTCTCTCTCACACACACACACACACACACACACACACGCACATACACACAAACACTGCAGTAGTTTAATTTCAACATGTCTTGATGGTCTTCTGTTTAAGTTTATTTCATTTGGAATGCTTTGAACTTTCTAGATCGCAGTATATGTTTCCTCCTTCAGATTGGGGGCATTTGTGGTTTCAAAGGATCTAAAATATGATAACCAGAGATACTGGACAAGTGTACATTTAATGAAAGTTGAACCAAAAGAATATTTTGTTCATAATCATTGTATGGTAATTTGAATATGTGAAAAGAGTCTCCTGCCTCTGCGCCTGGCTGTCCTCACTGGGGCCTCTTGGAGGAGGGTGGCTTGAGTTTCCCTCCCCACCCCGAGCAGAGCCCCGACAGCTGAAGACCTCCGGTTCCAGCCACAGCCATTCTTAAGACCACTCTCTACACGTTCGGATGAGCCTCACGCATGAAGGAACCGGCAGAGGAACCCGGGTATGCGAGACCTGGGGCATAGATCTCCAAGCCTCTCAGACCGGGACTGGGGCCTCCTCCACCCAGATCCCCCATCTTCCAGTATGTAGGTGTTACACCCAACAACTGCCCCCTGTGCCATGTAATCCCATCAACGGCCAAGACCCAGAAACTATAAAATCCTGCTCCCGGACATCTTATTATCTAGTTCTTACTCTGGAGAACCTGGCAGGCTACCAAAAGTATCCTGCCCACACGGCAGAGTCTGGCAAACTCCCCGTGGCATATTCAATATGCCAAAAACCAGTAACGATGATGGGTCTCATTCTCCTGACCCTGAAAGAGCCTAGAATGTGGCACTTTTTAAAATCACAGGGCTAGAATGAAAGAGACGTCTGGGGCCTGCTTGAGGCAATCGATGAACAACAGGATGACAGTGATACAGTGATATAGTGAAAAAATGTGGTCTGTTTCTGCTGTGTTCCCTTCTCAGCTAGCTCATTTTGTCTAACATCTTAGCATGTTTGGTTGCTTCTTCAGTATGTATTATTCCTGTTCTAGCAAAATGTGTTGGTTATTTTCTTTAAGGCCTAATAAAGTATCATCCTATGGGCGGGGGGGGGAGGGGTATACAAGGGGAGCTGTGGTAAGAATGAGGGTCAGTGAAAAAATAAGTCTTGCATGCATGAGACCTTGGTTTGATCCCAGAACCATTGGGGAGAAAAAGAGGAGTTAAGGTGAATACCTTCAAAATTTGTTTTCCCTTTAAAGAGACATCTTTGGATAAAAACAGCCTGACACTACTTTAAAAGTTTTTCCTCTCAACAAAAGGGAATGCCCTGCCACTGAGGCAGGGTGGGAGGGGGTTGGGGGGTGGGAGAGATACTGGGATTAGTGGTGATGGAGAATGGGCACTGGTGGAGGGATGGGTACTCGATCATTGTATAACTGAAACCCAAGCACAAAAATGTGTAAGTCTACCACTGTACCTAATGGTGTTTCACTAATAAAATTTTCAAAATAAAAAAAAACGTTTTTCCTCTCAAGAGGCACCACATCATTCAGAAAATTAAGAAAATGTCATGTAGAACCCCAAATCCCTGTGATGTCAAGCTTATATTTAGGAATAAATAACTTCTCAGGAATAAAGTTTCAGTTTGTATTTAGGCAGTAGTTTTCCTTCCTTTTATTTTTTTCCTTCTTGCTTTGGTGGCCATACCTGGTAGTGTTCAGAGCATTCTCCGGGTTCTTAGCTCAGGGATCGGTACTGGCAGGGATTGGGGGTCCATATGTGGTGCCAGGGATGAAACCTAAATTGGCAGTGTACAAGGCCTTACCCGCTTTACTCTTTCTCCAACCCATTTTTTTTTCCTGAAGTGCTTTGTAGTATGCTTAGGCCTCCCATGTGGAATTATAAGGGGATGGGGTTTTTATCTGGTTTAAATTTTTAATAAACATGGAGGTTTTCATTAAATGATCAACCTTGAGCAACGTAATTTTTTTTCACTTTTGTCTGTTTTGAGCTTTCAAATCACTAATATTCCACTCTTATCCATAATATACACTCAATAAGCAGATCACATAAGGAAAAAAAGATCAAATAAGATTAGATAGTAACAGACCTTAAAAGTAAGAGTATTCACTGACCCACATAGTAAGAAATCCAGGGACTCAAGAGACAGTACAGCAGACATGTGGTTTCATCGTGTACAACTGACTTGGGTTTGATCCCTAGCACCACATTTGGTCCCCTGAGCGCTCTAAGAGTGCCCCCTAAGCTCAGAACCAAGAATAAGCCCTGAGCACCCTGGTGTGTCCCCCAAACAAAACAGAACAAAAGACTAAAAAACCCAAAGTAAGGTGGAAGCATTACCAAAATATTTTGTTAGCAAATCATAACTTCAATCTAATTCTATAATTCCTGACATGCAGATGCAGTACATTCCCTTATTGTTAAAGATATTATCTAAGTTTCTAAGACTTTTAGTTGAAAACATCTTAATGTATGCATAAGGGTTCTTTTTAAAAACTTTTATTCATCTAATGTATTAAAAATTGCATTTTGTTCAACTGCAACTTCCCAGGTATTAATGATGTGAGTGTCTTTTTAATACATAACCACTTTGACTCTTTTTTTTCCTATAAAATTTCTTTTTGTGGATTGTTTTTTTCAAGTCCATGTTCAGGCTATGTATTATCACTCCCACTCTATGGTTTGTTTAACTCTAGAGAAATCTGTTTTTCCTGAACACAAGTTCCTCTCTTTCTTTCCCCTCACATCTTTCTAAGTAAATTTCTTTCAGTAAAAATGTTTTTGCTTCACTTAAAATAATAGTGTTTTGTCCATTTTATTAGTTGAAAGATTCTTTTTCTTTTCTTTCTTTCTCCACATGTTCTTTTGCCATGTACACACAGACACATACAAATATGTGCACAAGCTCTTTACCTTTTAAGTAGCTGCTTCCCACTTGTGTCTGCTACACACAATACTCATCCAAATATAATTTATCGTTTGGTTTTATTTATGTTATGCTTTATTATTCATTTTTATTTTTGCTTGTATGTAGTTAATTATATCTGCCTTTCCCTTTTATGTTAGTTGGATTCCCTCTCTTATTTAAGAACAGATTCCATACTACAGATTCATAAATTTTTTTCTAAGTTTTTGCTCTGACATTTAAATTGTTTTATATTTCACAATTAGATATTTAATCAAGCTGTAATTTATTTTTGTATATGGTATGACACTGTGGTACACCCGTTGTTTGCTTCCAGATGGATAGATAATTATGCCAACATAATTTTAAAAATAAACTATTCTGGAATTTCTATTTCTGCCAAATTATACTTTAGATGTCCACAGAAGTCCATCTTGGGATAGCACACACACATAAAAATTCTGAATAAAATACAAATAAAAATTCTATTATATAATTAAGCTTGTGGAGAAATAAATGAATTTGACCAGCAGCCAAAATTAAAGTGCAAAACCAGAGAGATGTGTGAGAATTGGAGCTTCCATTTACTCTGGAAATATCTGCCAGTTCTTGATGGTGATTAAGGGTCTAGTTGACAAATTGTATCATGAGATCAAGAGACAAAATAGTTCCTGAAATAGTGAAAGGTCAGAGCATAGATCTTTATACAATCCAAGCAATTATACTTGGCATGATGTTTCTTGTTTTGAGCATAAACAAAACAGTATTCTATAGCATGAGGTTTATGTATACTTGTCTATTTGTCTCATTCTTGACTTTTGGGAAAACAGGAATAAAAAAGATATACTTCTCCTGAAGTTCCCCCATCACAGTGAATTCATTCACATAAGCAACACTGAATCAGAATTGCTATACTCTGGCTCAAACAAAATCCAAATACAGATGTGTGGTACAGAAGCCAATATAAGCTTTAAACAAAGCTTCTGCTCACAAACCCAAAGAAATATATTGATGGAAACACAGTAGTGAGAAGCCTAACATTCCACTTTCACCAATAGGACTTCAAGACCTTCTAAGCACCGTTTGAAAAAAACCCAAAAAGCAAATAAACTAAAAATGTTTAAAAGTAAGATAGTGGACTAATAATAAGACCACATAGAGACATCTGAGATTAACAGTGTCTTAAAATGTTAATTTTGAAAGCATATATATATGCAAAGGTCTGGAGCGATAGCACAGCGGTAGGGCATTTGCCTTACAAGCAGCCAACATGGGCGACCCGAGTTCGATTCCTCCGCCCCTCACGAAAAGCCCAGCAAGCTACCGAGTGTATCTCACCCACACGGCAGAGCCTGGCAAGCTACCCATGACGTATTCGATATGCCAAACACAGTAACAACAAGTCTCACGATGGAGACGTACAGGGCCTGCTCGAGCAAATCGAACAATGGGAGGATCATGACCATGATATATATGCAAAAATATTCACCTACTAATTGTTAAGCACCAATTTATTGCTAAATTTACAAATATTGATTAAAGCATACCCACGAGACATTCTTTTCAAAAATTCTTTAATTTTACTACTTGTCCCTTAATATCCCCAAAGTTTCAGATTTCTGAATACTAATAAAAGATGATTAATATTTTTAGTTATACGTAAATTAAGACAAAACATACTGAAATGGGGGAAAGGCAGGAATAGAGCTGAAAAGTAATTGTCAGATCCTATTTCATCTCTTTTTCTGTTACTAAGTCCTGTGAATCTAAAGTGGATTGATGAAGTAGACATATAAGAGGTACGCATGAAAAAAAAAGATTATCTCCCTAAATGTTGACAAGCTACTGTATTTTTTAGTCCTCCTTCTCCTCCTCCTCCTCCTCCTCCTCCTCCTCCATCTTCGTCACACTTGGAAATGCTCAGGAGTTAGTCCTGGCTCTGCAGGAAATGCTTGTGGCTATGCTCAGGGGACCATATGGGATGCCAGGGATAGAACCCAGGTTGGTCATGTGCAAGACAAACACCCTATCAGCTGTACTATTGCTCCAGCCCTTGGTCTTTTTTTCTTCTTTTCTCTTGGTTTACATTTAAATCTGTTTCTTTAAAATCATTCGTAAAAACTATTTTAAATTCATTATTTACTTCAAATATATTATTAATTTATCAAACTTTTTAAAAACTGCTATGCTGTTATCTGAGTTTGAAAGTCTTGAGCAATTAAAAAAATCAACTTCAGGTAGGCTCTAGATCCATTTTTTAGTCAAAAAACAGACTCTTCTATTTAAAATAAACCTAAGATGGACTTATTTGTACCATATTTTGAATTCTCCAAGAGTGAAAATAAATCTGAAATGACAAAAGGTAAGCCCTTACCTGTTGGAAGATGCAGTGTTATGTTGTTGCAAAAATCTGTGAAGCAGCATTCTGTTTTGGTAACGTTGTTGGAACTGTGGCAGAAGACTTGAGCATTTAACTCTGGGAGAGAGACACAGGACTTTATCACCTGTTCTTTCCCATTGGTGAGCATGACTGAGGCCCAACATGCTCCTTCTGTTTGGCAGGTAAAGTTTGAAGAATCACACAGAAGACAAACACACTTCAGTCCTGTAAAGTATGAAGAGGGGAAAAAAAAGGTAAAGATATAAAAGAAATCATGCAAATTTATTTCGCAATACACAAGCATATCAAATCAACCTGAATAAAAACTGATGTAGTGTTTAAATACATAGCAATGAATACTGCCTACATAAATGTTACTCCATATCAGTCACATTCAAGTAGGCAGGTTGCAGAGTTGTCATTTACTATGTTGCTTCTAGTTTTGTGAATTTATGCAATTACTTTAAACTCTTTTTTTTTCCATCCATGATCTAAACGAGTCCCTTTTTTTAAAAAATTTTTATTAGTGAAACACCGTGAGGTACAGTTGTAGACTTACAAATTTTTGTGCTTGGGTTTCAATTATACAATGATCAAACACCCATCCCTCCACCAGTGCCCATTTCTTCCTTAAGCTTTAATATCTCATTCCTAAATCACCAGCTCCTAAGAATGCCTAGATACAGTAACTCAGCAACCAAGGAGCGCTGTCCAGCACTTGTTGAGCACTGAAGTGTCTTTACAGCAGCTGTGCAACAAACACTCCCATCTTCTGTTCATTTTCTTTTTCTTCTCTAACCATTCAGGTGAATTTTGGAATACAAGCCAACCATAGGCACTTAGAGCTCTAAAAATAATTGTATAATTATTTACATTTATGTTCTGTGATAGTTAAACATATAGCACAGCAGTAGGGAATTCGCCTTACAAGCGGCCAACATGGCCGACCCGAGTTCGATTCCTCCGCCCCTCTCGGAGAGCCCGGCAAGCTACGGAGAGTATTCGATATGCCAAACACAGTAACAACAAAGTCTCCAATGGGGATGTTACTGGGCCCGCTCGAGCAAATCGATGATCAACGGGAGGGCCTTTACTTTACTTTTTTACTGTTAGTACCCTAAGGGCATTGGTGGGTCACTCTTTTTCCCACTTTCCACTAGGGAATATCTCTACAAGCATAATATGCAAACAGACCATGGTTTTCAGGTGGTTTTTATTATTGAGCATATTTATTCCATAAATAAAATAATCATGAATAGTATAATTTATCATCAATATCAATACAATTTTCAAAAATTAAACTTTGACAAAATAATCTTTTCACCCCACAACTTTAACATTCCTCACAACACACACACATGCACGCACTTACACACACACAAACACAAACATAGACACACACATACACACATAACCACAAGTTACATCACAGTTCAAAGTAGTGCAGCATTTCTCTGTTTTGATGTAGAATAACTGTCAACCTGGTAAGTCCAGGAATGTGAGCAATTTACTCAATTTTTATTCAATACATTCTTTTTAAAGAGTATAGTACTATTTAGGCCTTTTGACTTGTTATTTTAATGAACTTTTTATTAAGCCATAATTGCTCCTCATAATTATTGCTACCTAAAATTGATTAGATATAATAAAGTTAAAATATTTGATATATAAATGAAACTTTTATAATTACTATGATTATAAAGAGAAGCTTATTAATAATATGGCTATCTAATTTATAAGAAAATTATTACATATCAAAAGCAAATTATTCCTTTCCACTTGATCACTTAACACCCCTTTACTCATCGATTTGCTCGAGCGGCGCCATAACATCTCCATTCGTCCCTGTCGTGTGCTAGTGTAGCCCAATGGCATCTACTCGTTCTTGGAAAATTAAGATCCTCAAACTGATTGTTCAGGGTCTTGACAAAGAAGTCTGACCATCTTGTAGGTGGGTGGCCACGCGATCTTTTGATGTCCCATGAAATCCAGTCAGTAGTGGCTCTCGTCCAGTGGTCTTCTCCAAATCTCATTACGTGTACAGCCCATCTGATTTTCAATGCCTTGGCAAACGAGACAGCATCTCTGGTTCTTGATTGTCAACGGAGGTCAGAACTCTGGATTCTTTCTCTCACTTGAGTGAAGCATGATCTCTAAGCATAGCTCTTTCGATTTCACTTTGGGAGACCCAAACAGCGTTCTCATTCTGTTTTTGTCGGGCCCAGGTCTCTGAGGCGTATGTTAATGCAGGAAGAACAGAGGAATTGAAGAAATGTACCCTGAGTCAGAAGTTATTCCTCCTCTTAGGTACTTCTTTGACGCTTTTGAAGGCGTTACAAGCAGCTTTCTTCCTCCTGCACAACTCAGGTGCCAGGTCATTCATTATGTTGAATTATTAACCTAGGTACACATAACTGTTGCATTCAGAGATGTTTGTTCCATTGAGAGTGAATGGAACATCAGGAATGAGACCATTTCTCATAAACATTGAAAAAAATCTCATAAAAATCTCTCAGCTGTAGTCTGACCTTTCTACACTCATGGTCAAAGTCAGCCAGCATTTGTGCCACTTGGATAATGTTTGGTGTTATTAGAATGATGTCATCAGTGAAGCAGAGGTGGTGCAGTTGCCAACCATCTATCTTCACTCCCATTCCTTCCCATTCTAGTCATTGCATGATGTTCTTGAGGATGGCACTGAAAAGTTTTGGTAAAATGGTATTACCCTGCCGAATCCCTCCCCCCCCCAACAACGATGATCACTTCCTTGTAGAATGGTGAGATCCTTGTAGTGAATCTGCAATACAGCTCAGAGAGGATCCTGATGTATTGAGCTTGAATGCCCTGTTTGGCTAGGGCTTCCATGACTCCTTCAGTCTCAACAGAATCAAAGGCCTTCTTTAAATCAATGAACGTTAGACAGAGCACCATCTTGAACTCCCAAGAAACTTCAATGAGCTTGCTTATCATGTGAATATGGTCAATTGTGTTGAATGATTTTCAGAACCCAGCTTGCTCACACTGTCCTTCATCTAGTGTTCTGCCAATCCTACTCAGGATGACTCGAATGAACAGCTTGTAGATGACAGACAACCGGCAGATCAGGCGATAGTTGCCAATGTTGTGGATGTTTCCCTTCTTGTACAGTAGTACAGTCCTGTTGGTTTTACATCGGGATGTAACCTTGCATTCAGACAGGTAGCGTGTGAAGAGCTGAACTAGTGTATTGATGAGAACTGGTGGCAGGTTCTTCAGGTGTTCGGGTCTGACCTTGTCTGGGCCAGGTGCTGTTCACTTCTTTATCGATGAAATGGTGTGTCAGATTTTGGAAGGGAGAACGTTGGGAATGACATATCCATCCTGAAGAATTTGGTATGTGGGCAGGTGGACATGGCTATTGAAGAGATCCGAGTAGAAGTCATGGATAATCTTCTCTATTACCTTACTAGAAGATGTGATAGATCCATCAGGACATCGGAGGGCAGCATCTTGGTCTTGTAGTTGGCAAAGGACAGACAGGCATTGAGAATGCTTTTCCCAGCTTCTGCTGCATCTGCCAGCACTGCTGTTGTTCTCTCTTTGAGGTCTTACTTGATCATTTCTCTGCACTGCTTTGCAAGCTTGGATGTTCATTTGGAGTTGCCTGAGGCTTAAGGCAAGCCATGTTGGTGAATGAGCTCAAGAATTTTCAAAGACAGGCATCTTTCTGTGGCTATCTCTCTCTCGACATTCCTCACACAATCATGGATGTGCTTAACCATTCTATTGTATTCTTTGTCAATGTTGCCAGCAATGGCCTCTTCCCATGTTGCTGCAATAGTGTCAAAAAGCTCCCAGCTGGTGGTCGTTCTAGGAGTTCTCTTCTTAAACTTTGCAGCCCTTTCTCCCTGCTCCATGAAGTAGAATTTTGCAAGAAGGAGATGGTGGTCCAATCCCATTTGGAATTTTGGGACAACAGCGACATCGGTGGGGCAAAACCGTTGATTGAATATGATGTGGTCAATTTCATTGTGGAACCGTCCACCAGGAGAGTCCCATGTCCAACGTTTAGATTCAACCTTCTGGAACTGTGAGCTACCATGGATGGTCTTAGTCGACATGATGAACTCAGACAGTCTCTCACCCTGTTCATTCCATTCTAGACCACGGGTCCCAATATGGAGTTTTCTGGCTATCTTCTCAGTCCTATCTTGGCATTAAATTCACCGATAATGATCTTGCAGAAGGTGTGGTCTTCTTTATAGAACTTCTCCAGCTCCACTATTCCTTTTATAATTTTCAATATTTTTAAGTAAATATTATTCTTTAAAATATCTTTAAGCATTTTATTACTTTGCACTAAGGGAAATACTATGATTAGATAAAATAGTATTTAGTTGTCATCCCTACACCAAGAATAATAACTCACTACTTATTTTAGTGAATTTGTTAACATTCATATGCTACAGTAGAACTTTTAAGCTTCAATTTATCACTCTTAATTATATCTGAGGTTCTCTAACTAATGTGGCCCTTTACAGAAAGAATTACTCAGTACCCCTCATCCCAAGAACTCTACCTTCTTGAAGTGAACAAACAATTGCACCCAATGCTACAACCATCACCACCTCCCCCCCCGCCCCGCCCCACCAGGATATCTTAGCACCCTAAGATGGTGGTATGGCTCACTTTGGAAAACAGTGATCTAATTGGGATTCAATAAAGTTAGTTATATACAACCTGAGTAACAAAAAAATGTTCGAAGCCACTTTTCTTGAATAAAATAGAGCTCATAT
Organism: Sorex fumeus; assembly: GCF_029834395.1. Lineage (NCBI taxonomy): Eukaryota > Metazoa > Chordata > Mammalia > Eulipotyphla > Soricidae > Sorex > Sorex fumeus. Next base: position 9,659,165 of record NW_026606066.1, read on the forward strand.
AGTGAGGATTCTGACAGTGGAATCTCCATCTCTAGTACTTTTCAATCCCAATAAGGCCAAGTTTAAATCCATGCTATAGTATCCATCTGAAAATGGAGAAATGAACTGGAGAGGGCAGTGTGCCCTGAAATACTGCAAATAATTTAGGACATTATAAATCTTCAACTCATGAAATTTACAACTACAAAATATGAAACTATAGTTGATAACTAAGAAACTTACTTCACTGTAATTATTCTTCACTATCATATTTTCTGAGCCTTCCCAGTCTTGTTGGGAAGATTAATTTTCCTGATACACAATATCAAAATATTTGATACTTGACTCATCAGAGTCTCCTTGTGTTTTCAATTTCCCAGGGAAGGCTAGACAAGAAATCAAGGCAACTAACTAAAGGATATGGAGCTGATGAGAGAAGACAACCATAAAGGAGTCATTACTTAAACATATTCTCTATATCACTGTCATCCCATTGGTCTTCAAATTACTCAAGCGGGCACCAGTAAGATCTCTATTCCTCCCAGCCCTGAGATTTTAGCAGCCTCTCCTTACTCAACTTTTCCCAACAATTGGAGGCTCTTTCAGGGTCAGGGGAATGAAAACTCTTGTCATTACTGTATTTGGCAAATCGAATATGCCATGGGGAGCCTGCCAGGCTCTCCAAGAGGCATAAATGGGTAGGAAGTGACTTATAATGTGTCTCGCGCCGCAAAGCACGGTCTGGAAAGCGGCCTGGAGCATGGCGGTGGTTGGGCAATGGAGGTCAGCTTCTGGGGCTGGGTCCCTTGGGGTGGGGAGGGCTTTCACCCACCCCGCAGCCTGGCGTGGAGTGTATTAAACCCAACTCTTAAAATTGCCAAATCTGTCCTACTCATTCTAATAATCCATGTAACTTTACATTTACTGAAAACTCTAAAAGTAAAAACAGAATAATATAGAAATGGATTTTGGTAGGAAACCTAGGATTAATCCTGTTTATACCAACTCCTGGCAGACTGACCTTGGGCAAGTTACAAGTACCCAAAATATCACTTCTTCATAAAATGAGATTAATGCTTTATCATTCAAATTTATCTGAGAGTACAGCAGGTTTAAAGGTAAGGTAAAGGCCCTCCCGTTGTTCGTCGATTTGCTCGAGTGGGCCCAGTCACGTCTCCATTGGAGACTTCGTAGTTACTGTGTTTGGCATATGGAATACGTCACGGGGAGCTTGCCAGGCTCTGCCCTGCGGGCAAGATACTCTCGGTAGCTTGCCGGACTCTCCAAGAGGGGCGGAGGAATCGAACTTGGGTCGGCCATGTTGGCCGCTTGTAAGGCAAACGCCCTACCGCTGCGGTAGGGCGTTTGCCTTGCATGCAGCCAACATGGCCGACCCGAGTTCAATTACTCCGCCCCTCTCGGAGAGCCCGGCAAGCTACCGAGAGTATTCGATATGCCAGACACAGTAACAACAAAGTCTCCAATGGAGACGTTACTGGGCCCGCTCGAGCAAATCGATGATCAACGGGAGGGCCTTTACTTTACTTTTTACTTTACAGCAGGTTTAAGATGATTACTAGTGAACATGGCTGATCTACGTTAAATTACCAGATTTCACATGATCTCCTTTATCACTGCTAGAAGTGATACCTCAGTGCAGACCCAGGAGTAAGACCTGAGCACAGCCAAGTGTGGATCAAACCCCCATACTCCAAAAATAGAATGCATATGAGGATTAAATTCATAGGCATACATCCAATTATATTACATGGTATTCTAAGTAATTGTTATTTTCTCCTCTCTTAAAATCATTCCTTACAACCTCAGGGTCTGGTATAGAAAAGCAGATGGGTCAGATTACCCTTCAGATAAAACTTATATAATATGGACAGAAACAGCATATTTCATTTTTCTTTGGAAGGGAAGAAGTCACCTGAAGGCGAGCTCCAGAATTTGCATAAATATTTTGCTTCAAATCTTGGCCCTGCATTTGTGGTGGAAACTCCACAGTATAATGACAGAGACTGAAAGAAAAAAATTTTAGCCACTGTTACCACTGAGAGAGAACACAGAATTATAATGTAATCAAGTTAACTCTGTGCTAACAAGCAATACAAAATAAATTATTTAGTATCTGCCTTTGGGGAAGGCTTGGGTGGTGGTGGAAAATTCAAAATAATGGTGATGGGAAGATGTAATGGTGATGGGATTGGTGTTGAAATATTGAATGTAATCAATTACTGTCAACAACTTTATAAAAGTAAAATTTTAAAAAGTTAACTGTGTGCTAGAACATGAAAAAACAGATGAAAAAACAATTGTTCATGTGTATATTTCTTACCATAGAATTCCCAGTGCAATTGTGGAAATTAGCTGTCACTATCTCTGTAGATAGTAAGACTCCAAAACATCAAGTGACTGAATTAATGTAGCATTTGTTTTACTACTCAAGCAATACTGATTCTATCTCACCAAAACTTATGTTTTTCAAAAAAAGGTACAGAATGTATTCTACCATCTCCCAAACTATTAAGAAACTGTGAATAAAACATAGTACTTATACAGAAAAATTGAAAATTTTTAAAAGTAAAATAAATCTATTTTAAAAAATATGACTGAAGATCAGAGAAATAGTACAGCATTTAAGGTAACTGCCTTGCAGCCATTAGAGATGTTCAATCCCTAATACCACATATGGTTGCCTGAGCTCCACCATCATCCCTGAGCAGTGTGAGGAGTAAGCCCTGAGCGCTAACAAGTATGGGTCAAAAACCAAAAAAAAGGAAGCAAAAAGAAAAATGACTGCTTAATGGTTTTCAATGAATAATGCAGATGTTTTCTGAATATCTAAAAAATTCTAATAATTTTCTAATAATTTTTTAAAATTTAAAAAGGTATCAATTACACAAAGAATGTGTTATACAGTTAAGACATAAAAAATAACCTGTCTTTAAATCTTGCAAAGTGAAAAATACTGACAAAATTGAGAATGTATTGATAAAATTATAATAATTTTAAACATCTACTAAATATTCTCATTTCTTTTTGACAACATTGCAATATTGACCAAAAAAAGGAGAAAATTAAATAAAAACTATGAAGTATTATGTGTAACATACAACATATTCAGTAGTGCATTTTTTATTTCACCTAATCCATGTTGTGACTACAGTTGATATATAATTAGGTTATATTTATATCAATCATTTTCAACATAGAACTCCTACCATGCCAATTAAAGTGTAAGCTACCATTAGCGATTAGACTTATGCTTTCACATTTTGTGTTTTAAAAACTGTTAAAGACTCAGTGAGACAGAAAATTCCATGACTGGATAGATCAGGTTGTTGGTTTTTTGTCTGTTTGTTTGGTTGTTTTTTTTTTATTATTAAATTTTACTGAATCGCTGTGAGAAAGTTACAAGTTTTCATGTTTGGGTTACAATCACACAATGATCAAACACCCATTCCCTCAACCAGTGCACATTCCCCACCACCAATATCCCCAGTATACTCCTCATCCCCACCCTACCCCTGCCTCCAATCCAACTTTATGTTTCTTTATTGTAAGTGTATTGTAAGTCCCTTTATCTTGTACTTGAGTCATGCAGAAAGGGATAGCAAACGAAGTTGAAGAGAGGTAATTACCTATTGCAAGGAGATCTATTAGATTTCTACCCACAAGAAAGATTCCACATTTCTTATTTCCCCTCCAACTCCTTTAATTAGGACCCCCTCCGCCTTTTTGCCAATTTACCAATTAATACTTAAAAGCCAAGACATCTGTTACCCACAAAACATCTGTTACCTATTAAAAACCAAAGGACGTATATATCCTAATCAACCAGAAAGTAAATTGACAATCTGTATTTACATGTGATAGAAAGCACACTTTGTCCAGAAATGTAAAAGTCACCAAACTAGCCCCAACATATTATCCATCTGCACTGAAGTGTTATTCTCAGTTCAAAGAAAAATATTTGATTAGGGAATAGTTATTGGATTAGATACGATTTGTAGTAAGTTGACTTTTACAGTATGTAAATTTCCTACATTTTGAGAAAATATGCTAAAATATTTGACCAGTGTCTTATATGAACTGCTGACATGCACCATTTTTTCTTTCCATGTGTTCATTGATTCAGTTTCTGAATTTTATCACAAGCTTTGAAACGTAAAATAATTTCTTGATTTAGAAAACTGCTTCAAATTTGACCTGCGATATATGTCATCTTTTCATCCTTTTCAGGTTTCTAAGTTAATAAAAAAGCAATTAAAGCTCACTGGTGCGCAGAATATGAAGAGCATGGAAAGGAAGCCAGGACAACCAGCAATTCAGTGTCTGAAGAAAAATCAGATATGCTCAAAGAAAACTGGACTCAGATCTTCCTGCCCTTTCTCTTCCTTTAAGAGAAATGTTTCTTAAAGTTTTATTTTCTCTTAATGCCTTTCCAAATAGTAAAGACTATAGAACAGAATAAGGTATTATCATTAATTAAGTATAGGCTCGGGTATGGTGTCGCCAGCAGATCATTCTGTACCTGTGAGGTGAGTGCATCAGCAGCCTGATGGTGCCTTCAGACTTCTAGATACCCCGACATTGTTGCTGTGCCTTTGGCCAGTCCCCAACAACTTGGGGCCAAGTTTACCAAGAAAGTAAACGGCTAAAAGTTAGGTATGTGGGAGACACACCCACAAACCACCTCCAGCTCAGGTATATAATTGGAGGCAAGGCCTCTCTGATTCCTGACCAAACTGCTTAATGGCCATGATCCCAGAGACTCAGAAACAAATCTCGGAACCCAGCAGTTTTTGGCAGAAATGCATTCACTCCCCACAGTAGGTTACCGGTGCCAGGCTACCCCAGGTGGGAATAGGTCTCATGCCTTGGCCTGTTCCCCGTGGCAGCTCAGTGGCTGCCATTCTTCAAAGGCCATTGGACAGTAAGGTTTGGGCCCGCAGTGATGAGACACGTGGGGCCTCATGGGATGGAGGCGGAGCCAGCCCTTTCCTCCCTGCACCAACAAGACCCCAGGTCACTGCTCATGAACCACCTCTCTATCTCCTGATGAAGCTGCTTAACGGCCATGAGCCCAGAGACTCAGGAACAAATCTCGGAACCCAGCAAGTTTTGGGAGAAATCCCTCCAAATTTAATTGTTAAAATTTTGGAATTCCAAAATTGTGCAGCCCACCACTGCAGCCACACGATATCATATGTTATTCATAATCAGCAATAGAAAACAAATTGTCTATGGTTACCTTTTTGGCATATCTGGGTGTTGGGGTAAAATGCCAAATAATAATGGTGGGTCTGGTGTCAAAATATTGAATGTGATCAAAAAACAGAGAGACTATTGTGGAAGTCATCTGCCCCACATGTAGAGGGAGTGTGTGGGATGGGGGTGTATAGTGGGGTTTTGGTTGGTGGAAAATGGGAACTGGTGAAGGGGCGAGTATGACATCATTGTCTGACCAAGACAAAACCCAAAAGCTTTGTAACTGTTCTCATGGTGATTCAATAAATAAATTTATAAAAAAGGGAAAAAAATAAGTTAAATGGAGTTCATACCCAAATCAGTCAGCCTAATCAATGGCTGAATAAATAGTAATACTCCTATGTTAAAATAATTTAAAAAGTATAAGTAATATATTAGGACAGTAGATACAAGGGCCAAAGGATCGTTCCATGGTTTGGAAGCCTGCCTCATGTGCTGAGGCAGTTGGGATGGAGAAGTGACCACTAAGTCAATGATGGTTGAAGGGATTGTTCAGGACGGGAGATGTATGTTGAAAGTAGACTAAGGATCAAACATGATGGCCTCTCAGTGTCTACATTGCAAACCAAGATGCTCAAAAGTACACAGAGAGTAAGAAGAAAGGTTGCTGCCACAGAGGCAGGGGTGAGATGGGTGGGGTGGTGTGGTGTGGTGTGGTGGGAGAGATAGTGGGGACATTGGCGGTGGAGAATATGCACTGGTGGAGGGATGGGTGTTCCATCACCGTATGACTGAAAATCAATCATGAAAGCTGTGTAACTGTATCTCACGGTAGTTCAATAAAAAAAGAAATTAAAATGAGAATAAATATAATAATATAAATGCAAATGTGGGGGTTAAATAAACTTTTCCAATAGTGATTCAACTTTAAAAGTTCTGTTTTTCAGTCTCTCTCCCCCCACATACAGAATTCCATATATATAAAAACACACACAGCACAAAGGAAAATTGTTCTTTTGGCAAAAGGTTGATTATGTTCTTTGATCAAAATGTTGTATCTTAGTATCTGAAAAGGAAAATAACCCTAACAGGAGAGATTCTATCCAGGGGAACTGCTGTCAATTCCAGCTGTAGGGTTCAATCTACAAAAGGTTTAGGACATTCTGACATAAAGTAGCAGCTACTTCGAATGTCCTGAGTCCAAAGGCAGAACTTAATGACACTGGACATTTCTACTCATCACCATCACTCATCTACTCATCACCAACATTAACTACCAAAAACTATAAATACATTTCTTATCCTTTCCACAATTTTTAGATTCCTCACTCAAAATAGGTAAATTCGGAAAATAGATTATACGGTTTCTAAAAACTCTTCAAGTTTGACAACTTCTCTGCTCTGCATTTACAATTTTCATATAAGTAGCTTTAGGTTTTTCTTATCTCTAGCAGATAAAAAGAGAGAGATGAGATTAAAAATATGAGCGCTCTGGGAAGAATAAGTTTTCAGGCCCAGTTTCACATACTGTTATTTCAAAGGTGAGATGCTCCTTCAGAATTCCAGCAAAACTTCACCAATCAATATTAAAGATACTTTATCTTACCTATATTTATCTTATGTTCTTTCCAATATTAGCTGACATTTTTGAGAAATGGAAGAAAAGTTGTGCTTTGAAAGTGTTCTCTATAAATTTGATATAATTTATCAGTGAATTTGATATAATCTCTCTCTTTCTACTTAAACATATATGTGTGTGCATGTGTGTGAGTTTGTGTGTATGCAGAAACACACGGTGATATATGTACACACATAAAAGTATGTATATATATACATGCAAAGGAATATATATCCATTAAAATGGCACACAAAATAAAACAATGCAACAGAGAACTTTAGCAACCTGTTTCTAACAGCAGAAATGAAACCATTTACCAATCATACTTAAAATACTGACCAAAAAGGTGCAATTCAAAATTAGCTAGAAAATATTATTTCCTTTACATGCTCAAAATTATAACTAAATTTAAAAAATGGGAAAAGGTTAGGTTAAATGGCATAATAATCATTAAAAGAAAACTTCTGGTGCAATTTTAAAATGTATTTTTTGTTTGCTGGCCACACCTGGCTATGTTCAAGGTTTATTCCTGGCTCTGTGCTCAGGGATCATACCCGACATACACCCAGATTAGCAGCAAGCAACGAAAATGCCCTACCTCCTGTGCCATTTCTCCATTCCCGATTTTTTTTAACTTTTTTAATGAATAAAAATGATTCATTTAAGGTTTTGTTTATAAGCATAGATGTTAACTTAAAGGCTCAATTTTCAAAAATAACTTTCCCAAAATTGCAGTTACTAATGTTTGGCCTCTAAACTCCTAAAGTACAAAAATAAACTAACCATAAAGGGGATTAGAAACCAACCTTCAAGTGTTAATGACAATAAATATTTGTACGATTTATCCTAAATATCATCATGAAAGCTACATTAAGGGGCTTTTCATCCTGCCTTCAGATGCTGAGGCACTCAGAAAACTTCACTGCGGCCATGTGTTTTGTGACCCTGACATGTGTTCTGGTCATAGGCCACAGTTTAAAACGTTAGGCCCTAATGTAAATATAGAGTTAAATGGCATTATGACCATGCAGTAAACCAAATCTGGGGTGTGGATAGCAAGATAGGAGAGTCATGATAGAGACTTGGCACCCTAGAACGAGCTGTGACTGGGCAGGACTCAGGAGAAAGGCTTCTCTGGGGTGAGGCTTGAGGAGCATATACTTCACCGCCCAGACCTTCACCTCTCTGCCAGACTGACACCCATCTGAGCCCTCTCAGCAGTTCTCCAACATCTTCAACCCACCCTCAACTGCCTGGGTAATAAACAGCAGCAATTAAGTGTCTATTTGACAGTGTCTGAGCACCAATGTGCCCCTGTTTTGTCAACAAGTTCTTATCACACCTATCCCGGGACGAACTCCATTCCTAGTCCCAAGGGGCACTGTGGCCCGAGACTCTATTTTCTGGGTTCTTGTTGCTGAGAAAGCTTGTCACATTCTCTAGAGTTGCAGGGAGACTTGAATCCCTTCCTGATGGTAGGGCAGGGATATTTCCAACTTCTCCTCAGCCTGAGAGGCATGGGGACTCCACACTTTTAAGTCAGCTTTAGTGACAGTAATTACTGACTCCATTTCCTAGCTCATTTGGTCCCTTGGACAGTTTCTTATGTATGCCCTCAGGTATCCATCTTGACACAAATGAGAGGGGACACCATCTTCTTACAGATATCCTACATTTTTCCAGTAGTTTTTTAAAACACTGTATTACTGTAACACTGTCATCCTGTTGTTCATCAATTTCCTCGAGCAGTCTCCTTTGTCCTAGTCCTGAGATTTTATAAAGTGCCACATTCGAGGCTCTTTCAGGGTCAGGGGAATGAGTCCCATCATTGTTACTGGGTTTCGGCATATCGAATATGCTACGGGGAGTTTGCCAGACTCTGCCGCACGGGCAGGATATTCTCAGTAGCCTGCCAGGTTCTCCAAGAGTAAGAATTAGATAATAAGAGGTCTGGGAGCTTGGTTTTATAGTCTCTGGGTCTTGGCCATTGATGTGATAACACGGCACCGGGGACAGTTGGTGGGTATAATGCCTACTACTAGATGTTTCCTCAAAATGTAAAACGCTCAAGCTTAGTTTCATGTTATTTAGATTTTTTAATAAAATGTAATAAAAAGATAGGTCTTGTCTAGAGTCCAATAAACCCACTTTGCACTTGTCTAGAGTTCAATAAATCCACTTTATGATAAAAGTGGACCTCCAACCCCCAGACTACCCAGCCTTCCAAAGTCACCCTAGGAGAATACCTCTGGAAAGTTCCTGATTGCTAGGTAGTTTAACAAAAAAAAAAATCTGTTGCACCCAAAGATTCCAATTATCCAAACATTGCTGGCCAGAACGTTCTAATATCATAAGGAGAAAGGAAAATGGATAATAAAGCCCAAAATGCTTCTTACAATCTTATATTAGTTTAGGATCTATTGACCATATTTCTGGCATTTAATGTTTATATAAAGTTATTCAAGATAGCAGATTTGTCTGCCAGATCTGGAATTTCACTGACCAGTAAGATTTCAAAAATAATTGTAGGATTAACCAAGGGTTGCAGTAAATTCTTGCTTTTCCAAAGAAGACCACTGATATTCAAAAAGAATTCTATATGCCCATTATTTCTTTTTTAAAAAGACAATATAAATAAAAGTGTACCAATGCCAAATAAGGAAGGACATAAATTTCAGAATTTAAAAAATGACTTTGTTAAGATAAAGGACATCTTTTTAAAATTTCGAATGTTGAAAGCAAAATTGCATTGAATAATGCTACTTTTTAAGTGTCTTTCTATGACATGGATTGTTATTCTGGAGGTTGGCTGGGAATCAATAGAGACTGTAAGGCCAACCCGTTTCTGTACTGTGTTTTGTTCACAATCAATGGCCATGATCCACACGGGAATGTTCTCTAAAATGGAAGAGGCAATTTTCTATTATGCTGTTTTTATTCAGTATGGAATGTTCTGAACTATTGGGAGGAGGGGTAAGATGAATAATAAGAGCCACCTGTACCAAGTTACAAATAAAACTAGCAGTGAGAGACCAGTGTCTGCCTAACAAAAGATAGAACAGCAAGCAAGGAGAGCTTGCTTTGCACACCACCGACTTGGTTTCAATTCCCAGCACTCCAAATGAGCCTAAAAGTCACCTAGCAATACCTCCACCGGTACTGATTCTAGATCTCAGTAATGTATTTCTTTGAAAGGCAGATTATGTCTGTTTTACAGAACTTAGACTATGAGACACAATTTTTATATTATTACAGACCTGTATTCAATATGCTGTTTTTCAAAATGAAGATATGCTCAAGGATAAACTCTTAATCAGGAATGCACATAATTTAAATATAACTTCCATGAAAAATTATGACCAAAAATAATCAACTTGTGTAGGATACAGTTTCTGGCAATATCTTGTAATAAAAAGCAGAACTTGCTACTCTACTGTATGGAGAAATGAACCTGGGAAAATAAAGAACAGTGCAGAAGTTCTGATACACTGTATATGTACTAGCACTTGCTGTTTCAAGACCTCTGTGTCCACCACTGATTAATAAAAGATTTCGAATGTCCCTTCTACTTCTCAAGCTCTATGACCCTAAGAGAGACTGAATCAGTGACTGCGAGGCAGCATCAGAGAAGCCATAGAAGTAATTGCATACCCAGAAAAGGGGAAACTGATGTCCTAGAATCATGGTTCACGAAGAAAACATGTCAAGAAATTGTATCAGCCTGATAGAGACTGAAGTAAATCATCAAAATTCATACTTTGGAGACTCATAAAGTCATGTAAGTTTAGTTTTGTCTTCAATCTAAATGAATAAGAAAATAAAATAACCAAATGAGAGAGAAGCATGAGGAATTTGAGAGTGAAAGGAGAATAGCAAGAACAACTGTATGACATAGTCCATCTATTTGGGAAATACCGGATAAAATACAAAAAATAAATGATAACGTACAGGATCTTAAAAGCTAAAGAAATCTGACTTAGTTAAAGGCAATTAAAAACTGTCATTAAAGAAAGCCATAGTAACACTACTAAGAGAATATTCAAACTGAAAAAAGACACAGAACTGTCCCATGCAGAATGGAAGTAGCATTAAAGCTTATCAGACATTTTTATCATAATTTAGGTGATAAGAAATGGTAAGGAAGAGATAATTATCAATCTATATACAAAGTAATAAGTTGATCTAATTAAAAATTGGATGGCAAGTGGAGAGTTGAAAAAGGAAGAGGAAGTCGTGTGTTTTTCAAGGCTGACTCCAAGTGTAATTCTTTCCAAAACTCACTTAAGGGTTTAGTTTAGATTGTATCGAGAATTTGTTTTGCAGAAATATAAACTGGGCATCATCACCTGCCCTTCTATTAAAGCTTACTCATGGAAAGCGAGAGATAGGTGGACTAGAAATGAATACTTTGAAATCATAATATGTGTTTATGCATATATAGTTTTCATATGTCTATTATCACAGCTACATTAGAAGGTAAGTTCGAGGTTTCCCATCAAATAACAGATTTGTGCATCTACAAAAAAATACGTTTCAAGACAAAATAAGGAAATACAAGAAATAAAAAGACTTTAAAAGGTTTCGATGAATTTCTATTATCAGAATAAAAAGAAAAATCTAAGGCAGAGAATCCTGTGTTTTACTGTTCTGCTTGTAATAAGTTAGGACAAAAACACACAAAGCAAAAAACTGTAGCAAAAGAGCAAACATAATATGTATCTTTGTGGTTTTGTTCATTTGACTTCAAGACAATGGAACTTCTGCAAAATATCATGAAAGAATCCTGTGCTTGGGGAAGAAGAGATAGTTCAAAGGGTTGAGGACATGATTTATATTTAGGAGGTTCAGGATCAGTTCTTGGCACTGACTGGTCCACCGCACAGCGGGTAGAGCGTTTGCCTTGCAAGCAGCCAACATGACTGACCCGAGTTCGATTCCTCCGTCCCTCTCAGAGAGCCCCGCAAGCTACCGAGAGTATCTCACCCACATGCTCCATGGTAAAGCAGGGATACAGTTACATTTATTTCACAGAGTTCTTATGTGATATTGTAATATCTTAGATAAAATTTTTGAGGCACATGGAGTTCGCCTTGCATGTAGTCAAAGCTGGTTGAATCCCCAACACCACATAAAGTCCCTTGAGCCCCAAAAGGATACAGAGAGAGAAAAGAAAGCCCTGAATACTGCCATGTGTGACCCCAAAATGAACAAACAAAATAATAACCAAATATATTCCTTGTGAATAACAAACAGTGTTTCCAACAATCTTTTCTGGCTTTAAATTTTTCTTATCAGAGAAAAATCAAGAGTTCAATGGCTCCCACTAAGATAATAAAATCAGCAGTACCAAAACAAAAGACAGTATTTTAGAAACAGAAACTTTGACATATGAGCAAAAAGTAGGAGAATCTAAAACATTAATACTCACATAGATTACTATATTAATTTTCTTCCTTTTATGAGATTATTTCTTGAATCTGACAGATGCATTTAAAAAGACAAATGTATCAAGAAAAAAATAAACAAATCAGATGAGTGGAGGATAAAAAACCGTCAACAAATATGAAAAGGTCTAATCTCAGTGAGATTCAAGATGAAAATTGTTAAAATAATAACTGCCACTTTCAAATTTGAAAATTAAATTGCAAAGTGCAACACCTAGAAACAGCAATAAATAAAACTTCATCTTTGGTAAGTACAATCTGACATATTCTTTTCAAGTGTCTTAAAACGCTTTATAATCTTTAAAATTGTCCTTCCAAGTCCTGTGCATAAAATAATTGAAGAACAACCATTTAAAACTTCTAGGCAAAAAACTTTCCCTTTGATATTTTCCTTAGTCTGGTAAGAAAGTCAAAAAAGGCAGAGTAACTTTTGGACTGTGGAAGACATCAAGAAAATGCTGACAGCATGCTGTGTTCATGACACTGTACTGAACAAGGTGCCACTATTATGACTTAGTAAAATGAGGTTTGTTAATGCATTAATGAGCTGTGTATAGACTGCCGATGCAAGCAAAATTCTCCATAAGTAAGCTTAATGCTATAGTAAACCAACAAAAATAACCCAAAGAGCCTATAAGTGTACCCTTGTATGAGATAAATGACTTTTCAAATCGGAATAAAGGCTTTCACCTGAAAGAACAGGTGAGAAATGAAGCATTTCTGATGACTTTATCTATGTATGGATAATGTCCCTCAACTGTAATTTACATTACTAAGAGAAGAACTCACTACTCCAAGCTAATGAATGAAAAATGGCCTCACTTATCCTAATTTGATCTCATTTCCATCAGCTTTATGATACCTTGCAGGCTGAAAATGCTATCAAAAACATTTAATATGCATAAAAACCTCACATAGAAATTATAACAAAAAGTAAATTGTCACTTAAAGTGTATATTTGTTTAATCAATGTTACAAAATACATGTAATTTTTTTAAAAAATATAACGCGGGTATCATTAAATAAATACCTTTTAAGCCTCTCATCTCCCAGATCTCACTTTCCAGAGATACCCTTTTTTTCAACAAGTCTTTATTTTTATTAAGATTTCATGGTAACATTTATGTTTTAGGCACACAATATTACTATAACCACATCCATCACCAAAGTGCCAATATTCTTCCACCATGACCCGTAGGTCCCTTCTCATTCACCCCCTCCTTTCATTCCGCCTCCACACAGTAACACACTGCTTCCACCAGCCTTGCAAACAGATCTGCTGGCAGAATTGTGGGGTCTCGGGGTGTTATTTTCATTGCCATTTTCTATTCTCTTGCTTACTTTATGCTCTACACATGAGTGAGATCATCAGGTATTTGTCCTTCTAATATGACTCACTTCATTTAACATAACATCCTCCAGTTCCAACCAAGTTATAATAAAATACAACACTTCATCTTTTCTTATAACTGAGAAGTGTTTTATTGTGTGCAGATATAGCACTTTTTTTTATTTTTAGACCACACCCAGAATAATGCTCAAGGATTACTTCTGGTGGTGATTAGGAAATTATGCAGTGCCAGGGATCAAACCCAGAGCTCCTGCATGTGACGCATATATTCCAAAGCATTGAGCTAACTCCTAGACCCAATACCATACTTTTAGAGGTGGGGTTTGGTGCCATATCAGGGGACACTCCGAGTACTGCCCAAGGGATAATATGCAGAGCAGGGGGTGAAATGTCTACATACAAGGCAAGCACCTTAACTCCTGTACTAGCTCTCTGGGCAATGAATTTTGTCTATTGTAAACAGTGCTTCAACAAACATAGGTATAAAGATGTTTTTCCCAATTCATGATTTAATGTTCTTGGGACAGATAGCAGGGAATGGAAATGCTGCATCATTCAACAGCCCAATTTTCAATTTTTGATACTTCTCCATATTGTTTTCCAAAGAAGTGGAACCAGAATACATCCCCACCAACAGTGATTGTGGGTTTATTTTTCACCGTACCACTACTAATACTGTTTGTTTTGGGACTTTTAAATACAAGCCATTTTCACTGATATTTAATTGGTATTTTGATTTAAATTTCCCTAACAATCAGTGCTGAAGGCCACTTTTATACATATCTTCTTTAGAAAAATGTCTATATAGCTTTTCTCCCCATGTTTTGATGGGATGCTTGCTATTTTTGTTTTGTTATAGTTTTGGAAGTTCTTTATATATCTTAGATACTAGCCCATAGTCAGGTGCATGGTACAGAAATTTTTTTTTCATTACTGGGAAAAAATTCTTTTATTTTACCTCTTTATTTTAGTCATAGTTCTCTTCTAAAATATTGTCATTGTTCTTTCATGCTGAAGAAGCCTTTTAGTTTCATGAAATCCCATTCGTTTATTTTTATTTCTACTTTCTTTACTATTGTAGCCAAATAGTTTGACACCTCTAAAGCCAGTATTGTGGAGCAGTTATTTTCATAAATGAACCTACAGATTCAGGTCTAACATTAAGTTCCTTCATCATGCTGAACTGGCTTCTGTGTACAGTATGAAGCAGTAATTCACTTTCACTTTTATTGCATATGGCTAATCAGGTTCCCACTGCAATTTATTGAGATTTTCCTTCCTCCACTTTATATTCTTGACTCCTTGGTCATAAGTTAACTGTCTATATATTTGAGGGTTTACTTCTGGATTCTCCATTCTAGCAAGAGCCATTATTTTGAAAATCTGCTTTATTCCAGTACTACTGTCACTGTCACTGTCATCCTGTTGTTCATCAATTTCCTCGAGCAAGCACCAGTAATGTCTCCTTCATCCTAGCCCTGAGATTTTACAAAGTGCCACATTCTGGGTCAGGAGAATGCTACCCATCATTGTTACTGGTTTTTGGCATAGTGAATATGCCACGGGGAGTTTGCTTAAAGTCAGAAAACGCACTGATTCCCATACTCTCTTCAGAATTGCTTTGACTATTTGAGGAGTTTTATAATTCCACAAAATTTTAGCAGCATCTGTTCTATGACCTTAAAAAATTCCATGGGAATTTTGTTGGGGGACCATACCCAGTTTTGTTCCAGGTTGACTACAGGTTCTATGTTCAGGGATCACTCCTGCAGTTGTTTGGGGTACATTGTGGGGTACCAGAAATCAAACTGGGGTCAGCTGCATACACAACAAGTACCTTATCCCCAGTATTTTCTCTCTAGCCTCATGGAGATTTTGATAGACTAAATTTGACTTGCACAGATAGTGAAGGCATTTAACCTGTATAATGCTTTGTGGCCAGGATGTTCATTTTAATGTTATTTATTCAAGTTCATGAACATGGGAGATGTTCCCGGTTTTAATCATATTCGTTGCTTTTCTTCAAAATACTATTTTAAGATATTGTCTCTAAAATATATACTGCTATTCTTAATTAACCAATTTGAAACACTATTTGCTCTCTTCCTGATTTATATAACATCCTAGTTTACATAATTAAATTTGTAAGATATTTAATTTGGAGAAGGTCAGGTTTATTAAGTTGTAATTTATGTACTTTAACATTCATTCTTCTTAGAGTGCAGTTTTATGAGATATGACAACTGCAGAGTCATCACCTGCCACATACACACACACACACACACACACACACACACAATTTCCTCATGCATTAGACAACCACATATATTTTCTGTTGTTACATATATGTCTTATCCATAACTTCTAAAAGAATGTTTCCTATTAATTTTGACTTGTCATTTATGGTTTACCTTAAGGCACTTGAAATGCCTTCCTTTTGTATACATCAGTAGTTCATTGAAAAAATCTACAAGTTTGTTTATTCACTAGTTAAAGGACATTTGGTATTCCTCCCAAGCCTCCAACCCCTGGGGATATTGCTGATTTAGAAGTAAACTTGTAGTAAACATTAATATACAGATTTTTATAAAAAATAAATTTCACTTTTATTTACTAATATTGAGATGTAGGAAAACTATATTGCATATATATAGTTTGATAGTGCATGTGTGTGGCATTTGGGAGATGTCCAGAGGTCATTTTAGGTATGTGAGGTGAGTGGGGATGGCAGTCAGATTTGTCAGAGCTTGGGTCTGGCATTATAATGCTATATTCAGGCCCCAACGTGCCTAGGAATCCCCAGGGCCTTTCCCAGTGGTAATCAAGGCGCACCCAGAAATGGACCCGGGGGTGAGAGTGTAGCACTAGTATGTAGTGCTAAGAGACTAAACTCAATGTCTTACAGAAGTTAAACATGAGTTCTACCACTCTGAACTATATCCCCAGCAGCTGAGGTTTTTTTAAAATACACCTTACCAGTTAGTCATCTAAGACTGAAAGTTTTGATAAGTCATCTGAGAATGAAAGATTTGATAGAAATTTTCAAAGTTTTAATAGCCTTTGATAGCTTTCAGTTTTCTTTTCTTTTATTCTTTTTTTTCTTGCAGTGTTGGGGCACAGCTGGAGATATTCATGGATTACTCCTGGCTCTGGAGCGATAGCCCAGCGGTAGGGCGTTTGCCTTGCACGCAGCTGACATGGCCGACCTGAGTTCGATTCCTCCGCCCCTCTCGGAGAGCCCGGCAAGTTACCGAGAGTATCTCGCCCGCACAGCAGAGCCTGGCAAGCTCCCCGTGACGTATTCGATATGCCAGACACAGTAACAACAAAGTCTCCAATGGAGATGTTACTGGGCCCGCTCGAGCAAATCGACGAACAACGGGAGGGCCCTTACCTTTACCTTACTCCTGGCTCTGCACTCAGGAATTTCTCCTAGCAGTACTCAGGGAACCATATGGAATGCCAGAGATTGAACCCAGATTGGCTGTGTGCAAGGCAAGTGCCCTACCTGCTGTACTATCACTCAGCCCCATTTTACAGTTTTCAAACAACTGGACTATTTTATATTTTTATATATATTAAGAGCCTAATCGTGTTGAAATAATTTATTAGTTTTATTTTTATGTATGTAAGGTAGTTTGCATTCCCTCTTTGCACCATTATCATTGTAAATGTGTATTTCCATTTTCCTTTAGTAAATATAGCTAGAAATGAAGGCAACTGAAAATATTCTTAAATATTTTCACTAATACATAAAAATTAACTAACATCAGTTTGTAAACACGAGCACTCAGCAATAACAGTGTTTGTTTTACTTGCTGTAAGTGTACCAAAATATTAGCTAGATATAACTATACAATTGTGACTAGTAGTGACATATGTGACATGTTAAACCTGGTCATATCACTCTCCTAGTTAATCATTTAACGTGGTATTTACACTTCAACATAATTATCTTAATCACCATAAGTGATCCCAGGACATACTGCTCCTGTCAATATGACTTTAAACTTCTCTATAATCTCTCTATCCTCATTTCCTATGACCCTTATCCTTGTGGTTTAAACTCCAGAAAAACAAGATGGATTGTATTTCCCACCAAATACAGTTTCTATTACTTCCATCATTCCAATTAATAAAGCAGTCATTTTTGCAGGTATTACTCTATGCCAGAAACTAAGACCTCTAAAGAAACTGTCTTGACCTTGTTTAATTCTCAGAAAATCCTGATAGGAACCATGTATTGTTATCACCACTTTACTAAGAAGAATTTAAATGCACTACACAAGATCTCCTAGCTAGTAAAATATACATAGAACCTTAATTCAGATCTAGATCTGTCTAACCTCGGAGCCTTCTCTCTCAATCATTTCTCTCTTAGTCACTAACCTAACTGGCCTGACTGCTTACATGCTGTTTGGAATGCCCTTTCTACAGTTTCAATAACAGCCTTAATTGCAACAGAAACCAATACTTGTTAATATAATTAGAAATGGACTTTATTAAAAGAATACTAAAGACCTTAACATGATTGTAAGCCACAGTGTCTAAAATAGTTTTCAATTAAGAAAAGAATATTAAGGAGTTCATAGAATTTCCAGGAGAACCATATTCTGTTCATGGAGCTACATGTAATTTCCAATGATGCCAGAGAGTCAAAGTCCATTATGCCATAATGTCCAGTTATGCCACTGAATATGCCACTGATACAACTACTGAGTATTAGATACTGTACTTGTTATAATGACATCAAGTGCTGCTGCCACTGGCTATACTGGACCATTCCCAGTCTGCCACAGTTGAAAGAACCTCACACTCATTCTTATAGCTAACTGCTAATTCCAGGCCAAGTGAAGAATACCTTTGACTGTTAGAACCTCAACCACTTGCTTATGTCTTGGATTCAGGGAAGGCAACAAAAATAGTTTTTTTGGCATCCTGAGCTTTTGCAATAGGATAACAAGGTTTATTTCCCCAAACTAAAAAGAAATTTTGAAATTGTGGGAAGTTTTACTATGATACTAGACTACCAAATGAAATGACAAATGCCACCACATTCATTTTTTATCTATTTGTCCTAAAAAATATTACCAGTAGCCTCTCCTCTATTGCATTTTATATGTTTTAATATTACTATACTTCTAGCTTTTTTTTGATTACTTACTTTTAAAGAATTCTGGTTTTAATTAGTACTCATTTACATAAGTTTTCTGTACTTTGCTCTCAATCAGGTTTTATCTTACAGGTGTTCCTACCCACCTAACATCTGTCTGTGAAGATAGCATTTATCTACTCAATAAACAGTTGAATCAAATTGAAGCATAAAACTTCTTGGCCCTCCAAAAATGTATAGTCGAAGTGACATCTGCAATGGTTTGTTCATTGCAGCACTCTTTACAATAGCCAGAATCTGGAAAAAACCTGAGTGCCCAAGAACAGATGGCTGGTTAAAGAAACTTTGGTACATTTACACAATGGAGTACTATGTAGCTGTTAGAAAAGACTAAGTCATGAAACTTACATACAAGTGGTACTACATGCAAAGTATCATGTTAAGCGAAATGACTCAGAAAGAAAGGGATAGACATAGAAAGATTGCATTCATCTGGGGAACATAAAGTAACAAAATAGGAGACTAACACCCAAGAACGGCTGAAATTAGTACCAGGAATTTTACTCCATGGCTTGGAGGCCAACCACACATGCTAGGGGAAAAGGGAGCTCAGATAGAGAAGGGAACACCAAATAAAGGTTTTGGGAGGATCCTCCCAGGATGGGAGAAGCATGCTGAAAGTAGACTAGAGATCAAACATGATTGTCACCCATTGCCTCTTTTGCAAACCACAACACCCAATAAGAGAGAGAGAACAAAAGGGAATTCCCTGCCACAGAGGCAGGGTGGGATGGGGGGGTTGGGGAGTGGGAGGGATACTGGGATCCGTGGTGGTGGGAAATGGGCACTGGTGGAGGGATCGGAAACCCAAGCACAAAAATTTGTAAGTCTACAACTGTACCTCATGATGTCTCACTAATTAAAAAAAAAAAAACTTCTTGGCCCTCCTCTACTAGAATGTATGTTTCTTACAAATAAAGATTTTTGTCATTCTCTTATCTTGTTTTTTTTTAATTTTTTAAAGAGCAATATATATATATAAATATATACATATTTCTCTTTTTTCTTTTTGTATTGTGGGGGTGGGGGATGGTTATATCTTGCTGTGCTTGAGCCTTACTCTTATGCTCAGGAATCAACCCTTAGCACCATATATGGTCCACTAAGCACTGCCAAGAAGCACATAATACACAGGTTTCACACTGAACCACTGACCTATTTGGGCAAGAATCACAATAAGGGTCCACTGAACCTCCTGAGCACTGCTTGGAAGCCCCCACTCCAACACACAAACAAAAATCTTTGGTTTCCTAAATGTTTTTTTAAATGAATCACCATGAGGTTTTCTCAATGTTTTTTAAATGATTTTCTATTTTCAACTTAATTGATTTTTCTTCTTATCTTTACCATTATCTTGCTTTTATTTCCTTTGAGTTAATTTGGTATTCTCATAAATTCCACTCTAGTCTTATTTTTCAGTGTGTATCTCACAACATTCTGTTGTCTTCAATCAAATTTAAAATTTCACAATCACAATGAGATGCACAATTACAATGTTGTTCATGATTGGGTTTCAGTCACAATAATTGGGAACAGTCATAATGTCCCAACAATATATATCCTCTCTCTCTCTCTCTCTCTCTCTCTCTCTCTCTCTCTCTCTCTATCTATCTATCTCTTCATTTGGGCATCAAGGTTTGCTTTACAGATACTGAAAGGTTATCATGTATATCACTTTCCTACTTTCAGCACTCAGTTCTTATCTAGAGTGATCATTTCCAACTATTACTGTCATATGGTCCCCTTTCTGTCCTAACTGCTCTTTGCACCCTACACACTGTAGCAAGCTTCCAACCATTGACCAGTCCTCCTGAGCCGTTTTCCCTGGCTTTAGATATTAGTTTCATACTATTTTTTTTTACGTTGCACAAATGAACGCAGTCTATACCTGTGCCTTTCCTTCTGACTCATTTCACTCAGCATAATATTCTCCAAGCCCATTCATTTATAAGCAAATTTTACGATTTCACTTTTTCCTAACAACTGTTTAGTATTCCTCTGTATATAGGCACCATAGTTCCTTTATCCAGTTGCCTGTTCTTGGGCACTCAGGTTATTGCCAGATTCTGACTATTGTAATTAATGCTGCAATGAACATAAAAGTGCAAGTGGTGTTTCTGCTATGTGTTTTTGGTCTCCCAGGGTATATTCCCAGAAGTGGTATTGCTGGGTCAGATGGAAGTTCAATTTCTAATATTTTGAGGAATGCCCATATAGCTTTCAAAAAAGTTGACATTCCCACCAACAATGAATGAGAGTCCCTTTATCCGTGCATTCATGACAGCACTGGTTATTCATTTTCTTTTAAGTATGTGCCAGTCTTTGCAGTGTGAGATATTATCTCATTGTTGTTTTGATTTGCATCTCTATGATGACTAGTGGTGCAGAACATTTTTTCATAAGCCTTTTGACCACTTGAATTTCTTCTTTGTGGAATTTTCTGTTCATTCCTTCTCCCCATTTTTTGATGGGGTTGTATGTTCTGTCCCTGTAAAATTCTACCAGTTCCTTGTATACCTTTGATATTAACCCCTTATGAGATAGGTATTGGGTAAATACTTTTTCCCATCCCATAGGCTTTCTGTGTATCTTGGTCACTGTTTCTTTTAAGGTGCAGACGTTTCTTCATTTAGTATAGGCCTATTTGCTTCCATTACTTTGTCAGTGATATTTCATCTTTGAAGATGCCTTATCTGGAAAGTTTTGCCTACGGTTTCTTCCATGTACCTTATAGATTCAGATCTCATGTTGCGGTCTTTGATCCATTTTTAGCTGACATTTTATACCATGCCCTAAAGTCCATTTTGCCATTATTAAGATAGCCACTTTTTAGCACTCTTATGACTAGAATTTCATAATATAACTTTATACATATTTGTTCTTTTAATCTATGTGTAAGCAGTTGGTTTACACAAATTTCACGTGTAAGTTCAATAAGTCAATAATCTTTTTTAGTAATTGATAAAACAACCATACAAAGCTTCAGTAGAGATAAAGAAGACGAAAGGAAAATAAACCACTTAACAAAAAAATTATTTATAAAACACACTACCAACAGATTTCAACAATAAATACTCTGACATCATTCCAACAATACCACACATTATTTTTAAGTTCACAGGGTATATTCACTAGGTCACATAATGCTAGACTATAAAATAAATTCAAATAAATTAAAAAAATACAGACTATATTCCTCTATGGCCTCTCCCTTCTACTTCCCCTCTTCCAGTCTTTGCAGTGTGAGATATTATCCACTGCTAGGGAGTTGGTTTTTTTGTTTGTTGTTTTGTTTTGTTTCGTTTTGTTTTATTAGTGAAACACCATGAGATACAGTTGTAGACTTAGAAACTTTTGTGCTTGATTTCAGTTATACAATGATCAAGTACCCATCCCTTCAACAGTGCCCATTCTCCACCACCAATGATCCCAGTATTCTTCCTACCCCCCCCCCCCACTCCGCCTCTGTGGCAGGGCATTCCCGCAAGGGAATTTTCTGTTGAGAGTTTTGTCCTGCTGCTCATCATGGTACACCCCATTTTACCCTGTCAATACTCCAAAATATGCCTCTATCTGCTGTGAAGGAGTTTTCTTCTCATCTAGCTCAGGAACTTGTAGGGGTCCCACCAAAGTCTCTTGTGCACAAAAAGGTTTTAATTGTGCTTTGCTTTTTTTGCTACTCCTAACAGTGCCTAGTCCAAAATGTTTGAACTCAGTGATCCTTGGGAACTACCAGGGCTACACTTAGCAGTGCAGGATTCATGTGAAGCTGACCAACCAACCCATAGACTCCTATATACAAAACATGTATATATCTACCATTTGATCAGCATTCCCAAGTCTATTAAAAAAAGGAGGTTTTTAGAAGTAAAAGCTTGCATACTAAAAGTTGGAACAGAAAGCAGCAACTTAATAAAGGGATAATTTTGTTTTCATTACTAAACAACTCTGGAGGGGTGGGATTTCAACAGAGAAACACAGATTAGAGTTAGAAAATATGTACAAAGGAAGGTTAAATTGTTTTTTAAAGGATACTTATTTTTAGACAGCAGAAGTAGGTTATGTACAGACTGTATAATGTTTTGGGATAGGTGATCATGTACAAATTCTTCAACCTCACTAATTCCTAATTTCAGTTGTTTTTTTCACTTTTTATCAAATCATTGTGAGATAAACAGTTACAAAGTTGTTCATGATTGGGTTTCAGTCGTAAAATGTTTCTACACCTGCCCCTTCACCAGTGTACATTTCCCACCACCAATGTCCCCAGTTTCTATCGCATCACTCTCCCTCCAGTCTGTCCCTATGGCTGGCATTCTCTCTATCTCTTTCTGTCTCTCTCTTTCTTTCTTTCTGCCTCCCTCCCTCCTTCCACCCATTTTTGCCTTTGTCCCTCCATTCCTCCCTCTCTCTGTCTCTGTCTCTCTCCCTCTATCTCTCCGTTTCTCTCTCTCTGTCTCCCTCCCCCCCATTTTGGCATTGTGCTTTGCACCACAGGTACTGAAAGGTCTGTCACGTTACCAACTTTCAGCACTCAGTTCTTGTTCAGGATGATAAGTTCTAAATATTATTGTCATAGTGGTCCCTTCTCCGTCTTACCTTCCTCATGCGCGCACACACAAACACACACACACACACACACACACACACACACACACACACACACCCCACTTGAAACAAGCTTCCAACTGTGGATCAATCCTCTTGTCCCTGTTTTTACTGTTCTTATGTATTAGTCTCATTAAATTAAAAATCAATGACTAAAAAAAATATGGAAATTTCAAAAAAATATTGGAAATTTGTGTCTGAGAGGTAGTACAGGAGGTAAGGTTTTTGCCTTCATGTGGTCGACCCCTGTTCAATCTGCAGCACTGCATATGATCTGCTGAGCACTTCTGGAATGTACCCTGCGCATAGAATCAGCTGGTGGTGGCACAAAAACAAATAAACAAAAACAACAAAACAAAATTACTTGGAAATTGAATAACAGACATCTAAATAAGCAACAAATCTTATCCTATGAATTATAAAAATAACTAAGAAAAAATCTTTCTTTTTTTCAAAAATTAAAAGTACTGGATGATATCACTCATATGCAGAATATTATAAAAGAATAAAGGGATTAGACAATCCCCAATGGAAATAAACCCTGAAACTTGGTCAATAGTATTGGGAGCTGAAAAGTCTGGGGGTGGTGGAAGGGGAGAGGATCATGGGATAATGTGAAAGGGTTGGTATAATAAAAAAATTAAAAAATACTTCAATACTATTATTACTATAATAATGATATTAATTATAAAAATATTTATAAAATGAAAATAAAACATAGTAAATTTTATAAATGAGCTGAAGCAGTTGCTGAGAAGAAAATTTAGAACTTTAAAAACTTGTATTAGTAAAAGAAGACAGAGCTTAAATAATTTAAGGAAAGTCAGCAAGTTGTTCCACTGGAAGCTCCAATTATTTTTAAAGATCTATTAAAACACAGGGATGCCTACTTTCTTTTCAGTTTTTATGTTATTATGGAAGAATTAAGTAATTGCAGCTGAGACCATATAACCTACAAGACGCACACTTCTAGAAGAGGTCACGCAAATGTCATCAGGTAAAACTGAAGGATGTGGTGATGATATATAATAATTTTAATATATTTTACTCTTATATAAAATGACCTTTTTCTTTAAAGCTGTATTTATACCCTCTGAGTTAATCAGGATAATAGCCTCTGAGTTAACAGTTTCTTAAATAATCATGCATTCATGAAATATTTGGCATTAAGGAAAATTATCTAGATTCTGGCAGATTGAATTTTTTGTTATTAGCTGTATGAACCACACTCAGCAGAATTTACAGGCCACAGGGGTCACTCCAGATAGTGCCCAGGGAGTGATGTGGTAACAAAAATCAATCCCAGTACCTTGCACTGAAAGCACATGTTCTACCATTTGAGCCATATCCCCAAACCTGGATTAGATTATTTTTCTAATCCTGCCTTTTGATCATAAAATATTTATTTTCCTCAATCATAGTACTGATAGAAAATTTTATTACAGATATGTGGTGTCTATCTGTGTCATTTTACCTCATCATGAAACAAGGGTGACAAAACAGAAGAGAAGGAAAATGTGTGTTTCAATTTCAAGATTAAACATCCTAATCATTTTCCCAAAGTGAAAAGTTTAATGAAAAAGTAGACTGATCTAATTTGGGATGCTTAAGTCACAGACAAATTTAAATTATTTTTTTAAAAAAATAATAAGCCAAGCTCTTGAGTCATACTAAATGATTCACCCATGAATTCTTGAGGGGATTAATTTAAAACAGTTCCAAAGAAACAATGTCTTAACATACCTACTCTAAAAAACAGAGAAGAACAACAGAAAAGGTTATTCTAAGGGAGAAAAAGTGAAGAATAAGAGCAAAACCTTGTTAGCCTGGTTGACTAATCAGAGCAAACGAATTCAAGAGGCTTTTGATAAGCCAAGGGAGTGTCCCCTGACAAGTAACTGAGTGCTGAGTTCGATGAAAATAGTTTTCCTTGCCTATTTCACACTCCATACTCCTACTCACCTCCCCGCTCCCTTTCACATTTAACCAGTTCCCTAAATAAGAGCAGTAGTGATTTCTATTGTTAAGACACACACAAGGGAACCAAGTGGCCCACAGGTCTTACAGATCCAAGAATGGGAAAACACAGGGCTCATGGTCACGGCTCTGTTCTCTACCTCTTATTTTCACAACAAGCATGGGAAGGGTACAATCTGCTTCCTCAGAAGAGAACATGCCACCTCTCTCCAGAGACTCTCCACCTTTTCCAATATGGTGATCACCTCTGAAACTAGAGTCTGGGCCTCTAGCCAGAGCTGCCACAAAGGCTGGCCTAGTGTTCAGTACTGATGACTTGCCTGGTTCATTACACCCCATGCTGTGTGGCCTTTCAATCACTGGTGTAGGTTCAGATTCTGATCTATCACAGCCCCCATTTTTCCACCCTTAAGTCATGTTCAAAGGTTGGAGAATATACAATTTGGGGCAAAACCAGTCATCAAAAAGTTAATCTGGCTTGGGCTGGAGTGATAGTACAATGGGTAGGGCGCATGCCTTGCAGAGGATCCCCGGTACCCAAAGTCTGGCAGAAGTGAGTGCGGTGTCAGGAGTAAGCCCTGAGCATCACCACATGTGGTCCTCCCCCAGAGAAAGGCAATGTGTCTTATTCTCTTTTCCATTTCTAAAGTTAATTTACCTTATTTCCCTTAATTTCTATATATTCCCATCAGTAAGTCTATTCTGCATAAAAGGCACATTTGAACCTAAACTATATTTGGGTATCACTAGATCCCTTAATGAAAGTGCACTTATATATCCTTATGACCATACATCCCAAATTTCTTAAGGGTAAACCTTGAGACTTTGGCTATTAGCTATGAAAAATTTAAAACACCTAAGGCCAAAGCAATAAGAAAATCAAGATGCCTCACAGATATAAATAAAGATGAAACATAGTATAATATTTGTGTAAAGATTGTTTTTTTCTTTCTTATGTATTATTTAGCTGTTTTTGTTTATATTTAAAAATTATTCATTTTATTATTTGCTGAAATAAACCCTTAATGTACATGTGAACATCTCTTTGGGCTTTTTAAATAATCCATACCTACAGTTGTTTGTTTACAGAACATTTTCCTCTAAAAATCTCACAGTCTGGTCACAGTCACGGTCCTCCCGCTGTTCATCGATTTGCTCAAGCGGGCCCAGTAACGTCTCCATCATGAGACTTGTTGTTACTGTGTTTGGCATATCGAATACGTCACGGGGAGCTTGCCAGGCTCTGCCGTGCTGGCGAGATACTCTCGGTAGCTTGCTGGGCTCTCCGAGAGGGGCGGAGGAATCAAACTCGGGCCAGCCATATTGGCTTCAGTGCAAGGCAAACGCCCTACCACTAAGTTAACATTAAACAACTAGTACCAGGTCAAGTCTAAACTATATCAGGAAATCAAACTGTCTCTGAGTAATATTTATGCATCCTGGGCCCTTTCCCAAAGAACTTGATATGATTTCTTGATGAACAAGCTCTAAAACATTCAAATGCATCCAATTTAGAGGTCCTATAAAGCTCCAGGTCTCCCTAGCTAGCCCTAAATTTATCCATTCTCTTCTCCTCTTAGCTTTCTTTTATTTACAACTGCCAAAAAAAAAAAAAAAACAACAAAATGGATCATGACTACTGTCTGGAAGCATTTCCACTAAAGAAGTAACATATGAACATTTATTTAAAAGAAAAATAATCTAAAAATACTTTTGAAAATAACAATCACATTCAAAACAGTAAATTTGGGCAAAACCAACTGCTTTCACATAACATTCATTTGCAGGGAGTCTAGAGAAATTATTCATATATTTCACACATCCCTTCTTGTCAAGATACTCATAAAAGACTGGGAGAGGTGACTATCCCTCTGCATTTATTCAGAACAGTGGAGACATTCTGTGCAAAGAGCTGGGGTTGACCATTCACAGATGGGAAAGATAGTGGAGCTATAACAAGATCAGGGTTCAATCCCTGGCATCCCATCTGGTGCCTGGAGCAGCACCAGGAGTGACCCCTGAGTGATCCCAGGAGTAAGCCCTGAGCATCCCCAGGTATGTTCCCCACCAATCCCTTCCCCTAAAGCCAAAACGCTCCTTCCAGTGTAAGAGTCAAGAATACAGGTATCAGAAGCAATTAATTTTAATATATTTATTTAATGAGTTTGTAGGAAAAAATACAGAATGCCTTGTTAACATGAAATTCAACAGCAGTTAATTTCTAACATATGTATGCCCTGTGTCTTATTTGTAACAGTCTCAAAAATAATACCTTTATCTGAAAATCATTCTTGATACTGGACGTTCTGATTTACTTAATCTGAGAACCTATTTAATGTTCCTGTAAAGATGATTCATAAACATTTTGTCTCTTGATTGTTTTATCTTCAATTCAGACATCTCCTGAATATCAGACCATTAAAATCAATTGTTTGTTTCAACCCTCCAGGGTCTTAGAACACTTTAAATTCACCATAACAAAACAGAGGTCTAGCTATCTGCCACCAGCCACCTTTTCTCCAGGCCTATTCCTCCTGCAGTGGGTCAACCCACATACAGGGCTATTCTGCCATGGCTTGGGTGAGATCTCAAAGGCTCTATTTTTGTCTGAGTGTAGCAAATCAGAGGAACAACTGGTTTTATACTTCTGTAAATTTGAGACTAGATCATAAATTTAGGCTGTATAGTCAATTAGGAAATGTGCTCCCAAGTATTTCTGCACAGTTTGTCTGCGCCAGGGATGTCTCATCTCTGGAACCAGGAACCTCTTGCCACATTTGTCAACCAATGAATGACGATGGCTCCAAAAGAAGGGCAAAGGTGGCAACATTCTTTGCATTTATAAACCCAGTTCAACCCAGGACTTTCACTTTTACCCCCAGCACAATTTATAATTTATAGTGGGAAATACTAACTTGTGAGGGGGGAGGGGAACTTCCCCCTCTATAATTGCCAGCCAGATTACTAAATGAGATAGTTGTCTTTTCACTTTTAGAGTAACAATATCTAGCTTTCCATATAATCCTTTTTTTATAGTAATCCTTTTCAAACCAGAAAAAGGAGTTTCATAAAATCACTGGAGAATGAACAATGTGTAAATCTTTATAATATCCAAATCACCACTTCAGA
Organism: Sorex fumeus; assembly: GCF_029834395.1. Classification (NCBI taxonomy): domain Eukaryota; kingdom Metazoa; phylum Chordata; class Mammalia; order Eulipotyphla; family Soricidae; genus Sorex; species Sorex fumeus. The sequence goes on from NW_026606066.1 coordinate 9,687,661, forward strand.
GTTGGGAACTCTGTGATTTTCTGCCAATTTTTTTGTTTGGTACACATGATAAATGCTGAGGTCATGCCGGGTGTCTCTTATCAAATATTGAGAAATCATAAACAAGATAATCAGAGAAATTTAGATATGACTAATTTTTGTGACTGAAAAGTCGGTGCAGATAATGTTTTCTTTTAAGTTTCCACCAGCTGTTACCTTCTGAAATACTCCTCAAAGAAGTGGTTATTCTATAGGGAATTAGTGAATACAGGATAGAGATGCCGGGGAAGAATAAGCAAAGCAAAAATGATTCTTTGGTTTATCATTGTCAGAAACTTAAGGTCCCAGGTTTAGCCCTCAGCAGAGCCAAATTGGTTTTCACCTTGGTTGTCCCAACTTCTCATCAAACCTGACAACAATGACATATACAAATGTAAAAGTGATCAAGTCAAAAATAATGCAAGTTACCACAATATATATAACATGTGAATATATATTCATGAGAATATATATGTATGTGTGTGTGCTTTCTGGTATGTTTCGCAAAATAAAGATCTGTATAACAAAATTCAAAAACATAGCAGAAATCAATTGTACATATTGCAATTAATATTGTTCTGTGGAACAAAAAGAGAAAATTTCTTGTGGATATTTGAAAATGATTTTGCTTGACAAAATAAAAAGGCTCATAGTAAACATTCGATCTCAATGAATCCCCTACAGTATTGATAATTTATCCAGATGCAGGACATTTATTTTTTCTTAACTTGCAGATTTTGAGAAACTATCAAATTTGAATAACTGATCACTGCTTCCCTTTTTGCACAATTCATTGTCGAAAGTTTCCAAGCCTTTCCAAGAATAGAGAGAGCTTATTTTCCAAATATGCAATGCCCAATATCTCTTAACCTCTCTAAGAACTTCTGTCTTATAACTACTTATACAAGATAATCAAGCCCACGTTCTGAAAGTTCAAAGCCAAGTATTTAACTCCGCAAAATATAAAGGGGGCAATGTCACAGGTGTTCAGTCCAAAGAGGGGTATGTAAAAACTTTTCTCCTAAAGTCTCTTAATTTGTCATTACTATTTATATGTTGGTGGAATTTCCACCCATTTCTCATAACGATTTTCCCACACTCAGTTTTCTTCCCACTGATGAATTTACTAACGCTGAATCCAAATATTTCACTCTATCCTGTCATCTTCCTGACACTCCTGGGGTAGCTACTTTCCTAAAAAGCTGTGCCTTTTCAAAGATGACTGAAATGCTTTCCTCCTCATTCGTATCAATTAACCCCTTCTAATTTTCTTTTGAATACTGTACTTCATGAGGCTCTGGCTATCTGAAACACTGTACAGGACTGCAATCAGTTATTCAAGATCATTTCTCCTGCACTGGTCACTAGGAGAAAACTACATGCCCTGGAGTAGAACTATTCTGGGAGAACAAAACAACAACAACAACAACAAAATGTATCTAAATCAGCTTGGGACCAAAGTACAACTCTGGAGACCGGGTGGGGGCTGGGGGGACCAAGATGCTTTTTTTATGTGCAAATGTCTTAGATATCTGATTGGGATATTGAAAGAACAAGTTAGCAAGGAGCCTGTTCTTGATCTCCAGAACAGTTTTTTTTATTTAAAGGGTTTGTCATCATGAGCAAACGCTTATTATTGTGTGTGTGTGTGTGTGTGTGTGTGTGTGTGCGTGTTTACCAGAAATGCGTGCCCCCCTACCCCTGCTAGTGAATATTGTACGCTAGGTGTCTAGCTTGGGTTCAGGGCTCTATTTAGCCTACCAAGGCACAAACCTGTTATAAACTCCGGGGCACTTGCCAGGATTCCCCCCCCCCCCGCAACTCTTAGTAAAGAGAGTACCTCGAAAGCAATGTGCGTTGCAAACCACGCAGATTTTAGCTCCCACTCCCGCCTGCACAGTTTGGCACCCGCGGCTTTGGAGGTATCCCCCGCCGTCCAAAACTCACACGGAATCGCGGCCACCGCGACGCACACTCCCACCAGCGCCCAGCTACCAGTCTCGCTCAAGCCTCGGTGCTCAGCACCGAGCGCCCCCCGAAAGCCCCCCGCAGAGCGAATTCCGGGTGCCACTGGATTCCCAGCCCCGGACGCCCCGGCGAACACACGCCCACTCCCTCCCCTGCAAAGTGCCCCCAAAACGCGTCACCCACTTGACTCCATCCACTCACACCCGTGTCCCTATGACTTTTTTTTTCTTTCCCTACTCCCAGGACTCGGTTCCCTACGCATCTGTTTTCCCCCACCCAGCTGCCAGGCGTTAGGTGTGTGCCCCCCACTCCCCACCCCGAGGCATCGGTCCCGGCGCTCCCTGCATTCAACGGGGCGCTTCTTACTGCTCCGGGTGCTAGCTAGGTCGGTGGGCTCGGGGCGCCTGCTCCCTGGCCTCCTGCCGCCCCGTCGCGACCCCCCAACCCCACCCCCGGGCGCCCCCTCTTACCTGCGGAGAGCGCGGCGGCGGCGGCGAGCAGCAGGAACGCCTGGCAGAGCGCGGCGCCCAGCGCCCGGGTCATGGCCAACCCGCGGCCACGCCGGGGCTCCGAGGCCCCAGAGCGGAGCGCGGCGGCCGGGGCAGCGCTGGGCGGCTTCGAAGTTCGCGGGACGCCGGAGGGAGCCCCGACAGCCTTCTGCCAGCGTGCGCTTGGCTCTAATCCCGGCGGGCGCCCCCCTCGCCTCCCTCCCCCATGGCACGTCCCCCGCGGCGGGCGGCGCGCGGCCCTGCAGCCACCGGCCCCCGGCAGCCCCGGCGGCGCGGGGGGGGGGGGGCGTGCCGGGTGTCGGGGTGCGGGGGGAGACCCCGCCCCTGCCGCGCCTCCACCCTCCGCGCTCTCCCGCCCGGGCTCGGGCTGAGCTGAGCTGCCCCTCGGGCTAGGAGCACGGGTGCTCCGAGTGCCAGGGGGATCGCCCAGAGCTGCGAAGGAGGGTGGCAGAAAAAGGAGGCGAGGTGGCACCGAGACCCCCCCCCCCCCGCCGCCCCGCACTGTGCACTGTGGGAGGGGAGCTGGCAGGGGGGTTGGGGGGGATTGGAAACCCGGCTAAGAAGACTTCAGGGAAACTTCAGCCCCAGTCCCAGTTCCTTTTTCAGCAGTCCGCTCTTTTGACTGCAAAGGAAGACCCACGCGTCCAGACTCTTCAGACTGGCTGCTTGGAGTCCAGTCCCCGAGGGTTTGCTAAATAGACTGAGCTCTGCGTCACCCCGGAATATTCCTGCCGGGCTGGTCCCCACTACCCAGTACGTACTGCCTGGAACGCTCGTCTGCGGAAGGGCGCCCTCTCTGGCCAGCCTCGAAGTAACCCCTAGACCCCTTGGGCTAGCTAGATTTTTTTTTTTTTTTTTGGCTTAACTATCTTTCCAATGACCCTGTGAATGGAGACCAAATCTGGACATCCTGTGCCAGGGGGTATAGTTATTTGCAATGCACAATCCAGGTTTGTTGGTAGAAGAATGGAGGATATCTTGGAAGTGAACAATTTCAGGAATGGAAGAACTCGGGCGGAAGGGGCGGGTGCTACACACGTTATAAGAAACTAAAGAAATACTTAAGGAGATGTATTAGAAACGTGTCTGAGTACTGTTTAAATTCCTGGAGATGTATTTTTAAATGAATGTGTTTCTTATGCGGATTGTGATTAAAATATTAATAAGTGTAGCTACTAGAAATTAACATGAATTCAACGCACTCTTGTAACTTGTGCATGAAAGTAAATGGGTTATTTAACCTGAACCACCACACACAAAGCCAATACAAATATTTTGTTTTGCTGTTGCTGTTTATTTGGTTTGGGCGACGTGTAAGGTAAGTGCCCACTGTACGACCTCTCAGACCCAATACTGGTGATGTTGCTACTGTTAGGCTGTTCTGGGGCTCTCTGAAAAAGTGATTGTCATCTAAATACAAGTTTCTTTGGTATTGTGAGTATTACTTCCTTCTTCACCCATTTCCTCTCTGTCACTGTCCTGTTGTTCATCGATTTGCTTGAGTGGGCACCAGTAACGTCTCCATTGTGAAACTTCTTTTTATTGTTTTTGGCATATCGAATATGTAAGGGGTAGCTTGCCAGGCTTTGCCATGCGGGTGGGATACTCTCAGTAGTTTGCTGGGCTCTCAGAGAGGGGAGGAGGAATCGAACCCGGATCCACCGCGTGCAAGGCAACCGCCCTACCCACTGTTGCTCCAACCTGTTTCCTCTCCAAATAATGCTATTGTTCTTTCTAAGGTCTCTGGGAGACTTATAGTGAACTAATGCATGGGTTTGACATTTCCTTTATAGAGTCACGGGTTTGGGGGTGGTATGTGTGTTTGCTGTGATGCATGAACCTGACACTGCTGGGGAGCTCACCTCCATCACCCTCACCTTGGATGAACCAAAATACTTCTAAGCATAAAAAATTATTATTCACATTTTATTCTGGATCTCAGCAAGCAGAATATGGAGATGTGGGACAAGTCTGAGTCCTTCCAAACACCCACAAAACAGATGCTTTTTAAAAGGGTGGGGGCACAGAAACTTTAGGACACAATATATTTTGGCTACTGTGGCTTGCTCATTATTGGGTAAGAACCCAACTTAGATTGTGATCTACTGTTGGATGCTGAGACTTGGAACTTAAAGGATGATATTAGTGTCCTCCGTGGACTGCTTCCTCAAAAGTCAATAGAACTTCTTATCTCCCTATTTTGTAGAATCAAAAGGGTAGTGACTGTGTAAGTACTATTAAGTCACAAGACATTTTTATACTCACATCAGGTACTTAGTTTCCTGTTTATTTTGTCTCTGAACACGGGAAGCAATATCCCTGATAATTGAAAAGCCTGTGTTTTATAAGAAAGTAAGGTTATTAGCCAACAAAATTTGTTATTGAATGACTTCAATATTCTAAAGAGAGAAATGCTTCCTCTTAATCTAATGGTGCATTGTCAATATGGTATCCACTAGTCACATGTGGATTCTGAGCATTTGAAATGTATCTAGTCTAAATGGGTGTGTGCTGTAAATATAAATCAAGGGCTAGATTTTCAAGTCTTGGTGCATAATAAGAAATTAAAATATATTCCTTATAATTTTATTTTGTTTATATGTTGAAGTGTTATTTTTAACATTTTGAGCTAAAGTATATTGCTAAAGTTGCGTCAAGCTTCTTTTTATTTAAATATTACTATGAGAAAGTCTTAATTTTATTTTTCACTCTCAGCATATCCCATTAGAGTGTGCTGATCTAATGAATTTTCTTCCAATGGCAAAGGTCATTCCCTTTGTCTTATGTGCAGAGAAAACAAAGTTAGAAGGATTGTTAGATGCCTTGACAGACAATCAACATGTCTAGCCAGCAAATGAATTAGTATCGTTTGCATTCTCAGTACAAAGTTCTGTGACACAACAGTAACTACAGAAAAAAATGTCAAAAGCTAATTTATAGGAGTACTTTAAACTACATCCCCACATAGTTCTCTCTGCCTTCTAATACACGTGTCTTTTGCCTGCATCAATATTAGGAATTTTTTCCCAGAAAAAAAGTGCCTTTTATTTACATATTCTTTTTATTTGCTTATCCATGTTTTGGCAAAATTATAGAATGTCAGAGGTTTAACTTCACTCTTGTGAATATAATACTGTCACCACCAAAGTTCCAGTGCAATTTCACCAGCAAACATACCCCTGTACTCTTTCTTTCTTTTAAACTCTCCGTCCTTCTGGAGTCACCATTATTTTCCACGTCTTGCAATTAATTTTGTTGTTTCTGGTCAGTTGATTTGCTTTAGTTATTTACATTCCACATATTTGTGAAATTATCCTTCAGTGGTCTTTCATTTCTTATTTCTTAGTATATTCACTTTAAGGTCAAAATCGTCTCTAAAGCCATGGTTTCATCTTTAATGATAAGGGAGAGTTGCATTAAGTATATATGCAAGAGATTTTTTGTCCAGTTCTCTGTCAATGGACATTTAGATTGATTCCATGTTTTAACTATAGTGAGTACTTCCATTATGAATATAGGGGTACAAATACCTGTTTGAATTAATGTTTTTGTAGCCTTTAAATAAATGCCTACGAGGGGTATTGACAGATCATATGGAATCCCCCTTTGTTACAGTTCACTCTTAGTGGTACTCAAGACAATGAATACTTGGTACAGTGGCACTTGGGGTGCATCAGAACTAAATCCAGTAGCAACAGAAATCAATATTTTTCTCACTTGAGCCACATCTGAAGACCCTCCTTTTAATTTTTAAAATGAATTCCCATATAATATGAGACTGATACCCAAGGACAATAGACACAAGGGCCAGGAATATTGCTCCATAGTTGAAAGCCTGCCTCATGAGCTGTGGGAGAAGGCAGCTCGAATAGAGAAGGGATCACTAAGTCAATGATGGCTGGAGGGATCATTCAGGATGGGAGGTATGTGCAGAAAGTAGGTAAAGGACCAAACATGATAGCCTCTCAGTATCTATATTGCAAACCATAATGCCCAAAAGTAGAGAGAGAGTGTGTGGGGGAAATTGTCTGCAATAGAGGCAGGGGAAGGGTTGGGATGTGGGAGATACTGGGAACATTGGTGGTGGAAAATGTGCACTGGTGGAGGGATGGGTGTTCAATCACTGTATGACTGAAACTCAAACATAAAAGCTGTGTAACTGTGATTCAATAAAAATTAAAATTAAAGAGAAGAAAATGTATGCTGCGACTTTTAAAGAAATAAAATGTATAAACCATTAAAAATAAAAATAAAATAAAAAGAATTCCCATACCATTTTCTATGGGACCATCACCAATTTATATTCTCACCAATAGTATGCCAGAGTTTCTTTTTCTCCATATTCTTACCAATGTTGTTATTAATCTTCTTTGACATTGGCCCTTTCCCTGGTGTGATTTGTACTATCATGATTAACCCCTTGTTAGATGCATTATATGTGAAAATAGCTTCTCCCAGTCACTGTCTTTTTGTGTTTTGTGTTTTACATAGCTTATTTTGCTATGTAAAACCTTTTAATTTGATGAGGTGTCATTTGTTTAGTTTTGCTTTTGTTTCTCATGCTATTGGAGTTTAATCTTTCAATATAATCTAATGTTGTGGTCCTAAAATATATCACCTATGTTTGCTTCTATGTGTCTTATAGTTTGTATCTAATATCCAAGTCCTTAATCCATTTTGAGTTAATGGTGTTAAATTGTCATCTAGATTTATTTTTTGCATGTGTCAGTTTTGTTTTCCCAAAAACAGTAGTTGAAGAGGCTTTTCTTTCTTCATTGGAAGGTCTTGGCTACTTAATTGAATACTGTAAAAAATTTAAAGTAATAATTTGATCACTCTTAATATTTTAGATCCCAGAAGTTAGCAAAGTATAATCTTAGAGAATTGTCAATATTTCAGATATACATGCATTCTTAATGCACCTGTCATTAATGTCAACTTCATGCCAAAGAAGGAAAGACTATCATATTTATAATACCTTTCAATCTTTTACTTAAAAGAATATACACAGATGTGAGCAGATGCCTTCACACACACACACACATTTCTCTAGGGAAATTAGTCTTATTCAATATATTTTTAAGGGTTAAGGAAATAACTTAAAGGACTGAAGCACATGCTTGGTAAAGAATGGGAATCTGGATGTGACCTCTGACACCACATGATTTCCTGAACAGCACCAGTTGTGACCCTGGTGGCCCCAGAACTGCCGGGGTGGAACCTTCAAAATAATTTTAACTGTCATAAGTAAATATTCATTAAACTATGTTGACTAACACATGTCATTCAATATAAGCAAGGCTAGAGCTACAGTAGGGCACTTCCCTTGCACAGAGGGTTTGATTTCTGCCATCCCATATGATCCCCTGAGCACTGCCATGAGTAACCCCTGAGTGCAGAGCCACGAGTAAGCCCTGAGCATCATCAGGTATGGCTCAACAACAACAAAATAAATATAAGCAATAAAAATTTGTAGTTCAGCTTGTGCTGTCTTTCATATTTTTGGTACATAAAAATATTCATGTGACTATTTTCATTATTTACTGGAAAGGAATTTAAATGAGACATTTTTCTCAAGTTTGGCCTCCCTTTCCTTCATCTATTTGTGTATGTTCATTACCATAGCAACATTACATCATGACTCCTAGATTCTCAAAGTCAGAAGAAAACAACAATAATAAATAATCACAAGTTCAAAGCCCATCAGAAAAACAGGCTTTGCGTGAGTACATCTTACATAATCAGGACAGGCCAAGTATACAGACTAAAAATTGTAAATATGTGAAGCATTTTCAGAAAATTCTTCAAATTGATAAAGACAAATAAGTGTAATATCTTAACTATGAAAATGATCATTGGTGTGATTGAGAATATTTTTAATCACATAGACTTTCTTTTATCCTTTCTAGAATCTCCAATGGCATGCATCTTAATTTTATATTTTATCTTGGAAAATGAGCTTATTAAATGAACATATGGTGAGGAGGCATACTACAATGATTTGCTATATGCTATCAAAGTCTTTAATCATTTTGCTTTGTTTTTATTTTTTGGCTCCCCTAAATTCACATTCTCCATAAAGCTGTGGCAGTGTATTTTATTATTTTCATCTTTGCTCATCTCATCTATTAATCTCAGGAATCATTGCATTGGAAAAACCTCAATTTCATTTCTGTTCTCCTTCTCCTTTTATTAATCCCATCCCATGAAAGCACTCGTGTGTTTGGGGACCTTGGTTGACAATCTACAATATGCACCTTATATGTGTCTGCTTTATGGGATATTTTTTATAAAGAATAAAATGTATGAACCTTTTCAAACATTAATAATGGAGCATATCTAACAGTTTCTTAAATACCACTACTAGAAGTCTAGGAGTTAGTCTTTTTATAGTAATTACATTATCTGTTTCACCACCTTCCAAAATGGCTGTACCCATTCACTGATTTTCATATTCTTTTAGTACTATTAATATTATATTTTTGCCTATCTCAAACTTTGAGTTCCCTTCCATTGACCAATGTCAATATGCTAGACTATTTAGCTAAATTTAATCAAAGGTTCTCTTCAGAAAAAGAAATTCAGAGATTCAGTACTGCACTACACTGTAGCACCGTCCTCCTGTTGTTCATCAGTTTGATCGAACGAGCACCAGTAACGTCTCACAACAAATTGTGAGACTTGTTGTTACTGGTTATGGTATATCAAATACGTCATGGGTAGCTTGCCAGGCTTTGGCTTGCGGACAAGATACTCTCGGTAGCTTGCCGGGCTCTCTGAGAGGGGCGGAGGAATTGAACCAGGGTTGGCCTGAAATCAAACTACCAGCATTTGGATTGTTTCCTTAGAATAGACATATGAATAAAGTATGCCAGGGCGAAATCATAAGAAGGTAAGGGAGTTACATAATTCAGTATCAATACATCCTTCCTAAGTAAATACTACAAAAGAACAATTAGGGATAGAGAAATATCTCAACATGTAGAACACTTTCCTTGCACAAAGTCTATAAAGTTTCTATTCCCTAATGTTCCTCATGCAACATCAAAATATTCCCTGAGCACAGACCCAAAAGTAAGTCCTGGGCACAACTAAGTGTGGCCCCCAAATAGAACAAAACAGAACAGAAAAATAGAACAATTACTTTCAACCCCACATACTACATTCTGATGCACCTTGACTCAAGCAAAAGAGGAGCCTAAAGTCGCTATGGAGAAGCCACTCATGGCTGCTGAGTACTTGAAACAGGACTTCTCTGATTTAGTATGTGCAAAAATATAAAATATACACTATTTCAAGGACTTTATAAGGCTCAAAATATATAATTTTTATATTAACAACACGTTGAAATAAAACATTTTGAATGAGTTATGTGGGGTAAATTGAGAATATTAGGGTATAGTGAGTTATAGATGCATATATACTGATATATTAGGTACACTGGACTAGTATGAGTTACCATTTTAATGCAGTCAGTAGAAAAGTTAGAATTATATATATATATATATATATATAGCTCAATATAATTTCACTGGATATTGCTCATCTCATGAATAGTCATTAGATATCAAGGTTTATTTTTCCTCTGTTTAAAATGGTAGGAGAAGCAAGACCTTTCTATCAGCTACTTAGGTCCAACTCCAGTTATATAATTCTTTTCATCTCTTCATAACATATGCAGTTAATAATAAAGTCACACATTTCTTTCCTGTTTAACTTTGACATTCAAACTATTATTCCCACAGTTAAAATCCTTTGTAAATTCATACCTCAGTTGTTATAATTACCAACTAAATTGACTCCACAACTCTATATTATATCCATTATAATATAGCCTCAAGGTCGTCATAAGAATAACTTTCTATTAATATGACTGATTATGTTCTTTCTGCCTATAAATCTTTACTAAATACCCTTGTTTATAAAATCAAGGCAAAAGTACTCAACTTTTTGGTATCATGTCTTGTTTACTCTACAAAAATTTTAAAAGCCCAAAAAGTTTTTATGAAGTTAGATCTATCAACATTCATTATATTGAAATTTTAAACTGATTAATTCTTAAAACACTGAAACACATAAGAACACATTCCCTTAGCCTTCAGAGCAATGAATGACATTATACATGATGTATCCCTGAAAAATCTCCATTATATACTTGTGCCAGATTGAGAGAAGAAACAACAAATTACTTATTAGCATTATTTATCATGTTTATTTCTCTTCCTCCAAATCTGAAACATCCCAAGATTTTCCTGCATTGCTCCTTCGAAACTGCTACACTAGATCATTTCTTTACACTGACCCTAAGTGATCCCATCCATTTCTATGATTTTATATTCTATTTCTGTTAAACCTCAAAATTCCCAAATATTTGTCTCTAATTCTGATCTTGCTCCTGAACTCTGGATTTATGTGTCCTACTGTCATCTTTATCTCTGTAATTCACTATGGTTAAAACAAACATGTAAGACAGAATGTGTCTCCATACCCGTAAAAAAAAAGGCAAAGGCCCTCCCGTTGATCATCGATTTGCTCGAGCGGGCCCAGTAACGTCTCCATTGGAGACTTTGTTGTTACTGTGTCTGGCATGTCGAATGCTCTCGGTAGCTTGCCGGGCTCTCCGAGAGGGGCGGAGGAATCAAACTCGGGTCGGCCATGTTGGCCGCTTGTAAGGAGAACGCCCTACCCGCTGTGCTATCGCTCCAGCCCAAACCGAGGTTGTTGTAATCAGAGGTTGTTTCTGGTGCATTTCTCTCTCCAGGATGCTTGGAATTGAAGCTAGGCCTCCCACAATCAGAGCATGAACTCAAACCATTTGAGGTAACTTCCTGGTGCCAGAGGGTATTTTTTGGGGGGTAAGGGGGGCACACCCAGAACTTCCCAGGTCTTATTCTTGGTTCTGTGCTCAGGGATCTCTTCCAGCTATGCTAAGGGGACCATATGTGGTATTGGGGATTGAACTGGGTCAACTATGTGCAAGTCCAACATCATACCAGTTCTCCTATATCTCTGACCTCATATCTCTCTGACCTCATAAAAAGATTGTTTTTGCTTTGAGGGTCACTCAGGAACACTCAAGATTTAGGTGCTGACTCAGGAATCACGCCTGGAGAAATTCGGAAAACCAGATAAGTTGGGAACCTGGTCAATCACCTTACCTGCTATACTATCTTTCTCAAAAGAATAGATTTTTAGCACAAAAGAAAATGAAAGTTGTATGACATACTCCCACTTTGAACAGTAGCTGTTCTAATATTGACATCTAAAGTTAGCTTGGCACTTAATAAGAAATCAATAATAAATTTCCTGAATGAATGAGTAAATAACATTTAAGACTCTCAACAAATTACCCCAAACCTATTTATCCTAATGTATACAGTCTACTTTCCCTCTCTCCCCCACCACTGACTCTGCAGGTGACTTAATTCAAAGCAAGAGCCCTTTTATAACTGAAGATTCACCCTCCCCCCAACTTTGTACTCACAGTATCAAATCAGTGATGGTGGTTTAAGAAAACTACAGTCAGTGAGAGTAAATGCTAAAGCAGAGTGAGCTAACCTTGAAAGTGACCCCCCAAAATGATCTATCTTTAAAAGCTCTCTAACTTGTGGGCTAAGAAAAAAAAAACTTATAAAGGAAACAAGATATATATGTTTTTAATTCAAACAAAAGAATCCTAACTTAATCAATTTAAGCAGGAATTAAATACATTAATAAATAGTAAGTTCACAGCTTCTCCAGAAATACTCTAAAACCATGTTTAGAAGTTATACAGTGAGGGACCATATGCCACATTTTGTCACCTGGACTATCTCCTGTTGCTACATTGCTCCATTGGACAAAGACAGTGCATCTTGAATCATCTTCTAGAACCTCTATAACCAATACATTTTAGTATTAGATATTACTTTCTTCACCCTACCTGTAGCTTCAAGGAAGACTTTGCAACTGAGAATCAGGGTTCTATGGACAGAGGTTATTTCCTCCAAGTAGGATGAATGTTCAAAGTGCTGACGATTCAAAATAAATGGCATACTGGGTATCCAGAATCACGATTTAGTTTTACTTTTCTAGAATTTGGTAAGCAAATTGTTCTTACCAAAGTTAGGTCTGAAATTGAGGAAATGACCTTTCTCTAAATTCATTTTAGCCACAACTTCATCATATTTTGTGTTTCTCATCTATAAAAATGTAAAATATACTTCAAAGGCTTGTTTTGTGAAGGGAATGCTTTTAGAATATTATGCAGATATTCTAAAAATATTTCCTCTCAAAGTGATGATAATTTTCCCACACAAAACTTTTGGCAATGAGGTTAGACTATGTGGAAGCCCTTATGAATTAAGAGAGGTACAAATATACAAAGCAAACTTTTTAACCACTGAGATGAGAAATAAAAGAGTAAATCATATAAATGTAATTAAGAATTATAGAGGTTTCATATTGTTGATGAATTTTTTTTTTGCTTTTTGGGTCACACCCGGCGATGCTCAGGGGTTACTCCTGGCTCTTGCATTCAGGAATTATTCCTGGTGGTGCTCGGGGGACCATATGGGATGCTGGGAATTTTGAACCTGGGTCGGCCATGTTGACTGCGTGCAAGGCAAACGCCCTACCCGCTGTGCTGTCTCTCTAGCCCCCTGTTGATGAAATTTTTTAAAAAATACTGGACCATGTTTTTCTTTTCTGTTGTGATGATAAAATAAATTTATGCACAAATATTAGGTGCCATAAGTTTCCAAATGAAAGAAATTTCATGATTGTGTTTGTTCCTTTATAGTTGCCTGCTTTCTTGTCTGGCCAAAACCAGGTCCTCCATAGTTTTCCAATTAAAATGAAAAACATGAAATGAAAAAAGATAAAAATGGTTTCAAATTTTTAAATGGCAAAAATATTTATCAAATCTAATCACTTTCAGCTACCCCAGAGTAAGCCACTCAGAAGCCAAGAGTTCGTCGAGAACCTCGCAGGAAATGAAAATAAAAAGAAAATAACTACAGTAGAAAATGTTAGTATACAAAACTCTAGAGGTATGCATCTGAGAGTGATGAGAAAGACTGCGGGAAATGCCCACAAAATCAGACTCAATGATTTTTTGTTAGATTTTCCTATGTGTTCTAAATAGCTTTGACTTTCCTGCTTCCAAATGAGGTGTTTGACTTGTCATATGTCGCTGCTCATAAGAAGTCACAATTAAAACCATTAAATTTTTTGGATGATTCCTACACTAGAATTTTTGGGGGGGAGGCTGCACCCAGGAGTGTTCAGGACTCACTCCCAGTTCTGTGCTCAGGGATCACTCCTTCCGAAATTTGGGGCACCATGTGGAGTGCTGGAAATTGAACTCAGGTTGTCCATGTAAGTCAAGCACCATACTCACTGTCCTATCACTCAGGCCCTCAACATTAAAATTACTAAGTGTACAGCACACCATAACGTTTTGGGAGATGATTATTTGATTTACTTTTTGTCCCACTTCTCTTTATCTATAGTACAGACATATAAAATACACTTAGATCCCTGAGTTCTCTGTGAATCTTCTTACCACTTTTGTTGCAGTTGGAGAAAAAGTTGCCCAAAATTCTAAGCCTGTTAACTCATATCCAGTTGAAAGTAAATGTTCCTCACCCCAAAAATAAAAATAAAATTATAACATTTGTCTTTGATATTTTCTGCCCCTTTCACAACATTTTGCTTCTTTCTTCATAAGTTCCTCTTTATCCACCCATTTGCATTCAAATGAAGAAGGTTATTAATTCAAATACTGGCAGAAAAATTTAATTTCAGAATGGAAAAAAATCAATTATGCTGTTACTACAGTCAGGTGTTTCTATATTGTCTCTTTAAAGCTTTTCTCTTCTTTTACCTTATTTTTGAAGAAAGGTTTTTTTCTTCAATCACTTTCAAAAACAGAAATCTGATTAGAGAGAAATCCAAAGACAATAGAAAATTTTGAACTTTCATTCTAAAAAAAGACTCAGAGGTCTCTAAGTTGACCAGACCAGCTTTAGTAAGTCAACTTCAATATCCCTTAAAACTGCAGTGGAGACAATGTTATGTGAGAAGGAGGAGGTCTGGTGTCTCAATAATCAATTCTGCCAATACCACGTGAACCCAGAGAATAGACGAGAAGGACACAAGTAGAAGAAAATGTTCACCCTGTAATACTCTGCCTCAAATGTGGAACACAACTGTTCTCTAAATTCCTAGTATTAGAGTCGGCTGGAACATTTTAACAAACTACATTTAAAGTTCGGATATAATAATAAAAAAAGAAACAGAAGCATTCAATCAGGCAGTAATCTCTGTAAAATATTGTTCACTTATGTTATGTCTTGTTGTCTTTTGGAGAGGCAATTTACCCACCCTCACCCCACGCACATTTCCACATGACCCTGTGGCAGACCCATCTTAACAAGGAGAGGCTGACCTGGGAATGCGATAGACCTTTGCTTTTGCTTTTCTAAAGCTTCTAGAAGTTCATTCTTTTCTGCAAATTCTCTTCATCACATCATTAAACCTCAGAATATTCAACTCTTTAAAATACAACTCCCACTCTCTCACCCCAAGACTAATTATGGATTTACTAATCCACTGATAATCACTTCAGAATCCAAAGCAATAAAAGCATCCAACACACAAACACACACACACACACATACTCTAAAAATTTAACTCAGTGAAATGGGTTTATATCTTTGTGAATTAATGTCAATTATGCAAAGAAACATATCAAAGACAAGAGGTGAATAAGGTACTCACCCATTTACCCTATTTCTTCTTTTCTTGTTTTTTGTATTTGGGGTACAGCCAGCTGTGCTCAGGCTTTACTCGTGGATCTGAGCTCAGGGATCATTCTTCATGGGGCTCAGGGCACTGCATGTGGTGCAAGGGATCAAACTCAGATTTTGTACTCATGGCCTTTCCTGTAGTACTGTCAGATCCTGCAGCTATATCTTAAGTGAACAAGCCCCAAAAGAAAGACAGAAGCAGAGAGGATATATATATACACACACATACACACACACATGCACAAACACACACACATGCACACACACACATATATGAATATATATGCATATGTATATGTCTGTGATTTGCTTCTTCAAGGTCTTGGAATAAAGAATTATAGGGTAGACATATTTAGTAAAATTTTATGTCCTTGTAACATGGAATTAGATTCAACTCAGGAAATAAAAACAAATAAAAAAATGTTGGTTTTAAAACAAAAAACAGATGGAGAATAATGATATTTATTATGCTTCTTCAGAAACTTCAGAAGTTAAGGACTTTGCTTATGGCATAGAAAAAATGCTATTAATGCTATTTTCTGCCTTAATTTTATTAACACTATTTCCACAAATTTCTTAAGTCTTACTTAAATTTTAAAGTTCTATGTCATCTTCATATTATATAACAAAATACATGGTGAATTATTTTCTTTTTTCTTATTCATTTTATAAATGGAATCTTCATATGGAATTAAAACAGTTTCTTAACACTTGGATCAAATAAACTCAAATTTCAAAATTTTTTGTTAGTAAAAATCTATCACTGTATCATTGTCGATCTGTTTTTTCTGGATTTACTCGAGCAGGTGCCAGTAATGTCTCCGTTTGTCCCAACCATGAGATTTTAGTAGCCTCTCCTTACTCGTCTTTCCCAACGCTGCCATATTGGAGGCTCTTTCAGGGTCAGGGAAATGAGACCCGTTATTGTTACTGGTTTTGTCATATCGAATATGCCACTGATAGCATGCCATACTCTCTCTGCCATGCTTGCGAGATACTCTCCCGGGTAACTTAACGAGCATATATATATATATATATATATATATATATATATATATATATCTCCCACTATTATTTGTTTCCTACTGTCTGAACCCCATCAAATATGGTGTGGTAAAAATCTAAATAAACCAAAATTATTCAGAAATGTTTGCTGAATACCTAAACATGCAAGATATTTTTCCATAGTTCTATAATACATAAAAAGATTGAGGCTGGAGAGCTAATACAGGAACAAATACATGGTTTAAGCTTACCCCCATTGAAATCTGCAAGATCACATATTATCCCCTGAGAACGACTAAGAGGTGGTCCTAAGCACAGAGGCCAAAACAACCCTTGAACACCACAGCCTATCCCCCCAAAATAAAAGATAATTTTGGTACTATTTGAAAGGTATACATCTTTTGTTGAGATCTTTGGATTATAGCCATCTCTGCTATTTGTTAATTGTGTAATTATAACCAACTTATTCTTGAGATTGTTTTCTTTTTCATAAATTCTCAGAGAGTAATTGTCAAAATCACAGAATTATTATCACATGAATTTAGCATCTTATACATTGTAAGCAATCAACAAAACATAAATGTTTGTATTCTTCTCTCCTTTTTACTAAAAATTGTGCTTAGAATTGATTTCTTCCAAAATTATATAGTGATAATAACATTGATTAAAAAAAGAATGTCTCCCAGATGAAATCATCAAATTCTTTAGAGGGACATTTCATATCAAATTCATGCAAGTGACTCATCACTTGTTAGTTTATTAAGTACATATTCTCCACAATGTACTACACAGTGCAAAAAGAAATGTCAAGATATAGAATTTTTTAAAAAGACAGATGTCACTCACTTTTCCGAGAATTTATGTTGAACAAAAGGGAAAAGTTTAAACAGCTAGTTTTGTAATTAAATTGTGGTAAGAATTAGAAAGAGTAAATATACAGCTCTATGAAAATTGTAGTAGGGTAAATCTGTCAGAGGAGCAAAGTTTTTGCTAGGAAATGTGTTGATCAGAGCTTGAAATAACAGAAATTAGTAGTAGGAGGAGGAGGTGTGTGTGTGTGTGTGTGTGTGTGTGTGTGTGTGTGTGTGTGTGTGTGTGTGTAAGAAGGACTCAAAGGGAGAAAACACTTAGTTTTAGAAAAACTGAATGAGTCAATGCTACAAGGGGCATAAAATGGCATGAATCTGGACTAGTGTTCAGATCAGGTGGATGCCTTTCAGGTGACATTCAGGATCTATTATTGCTGTCGCTAGTATGTTCACCCAGACCGCCTTCACTGGATGGTATTTGCAGAGGTCATACCATGAGGGGGCGGGGGGCAAGCTCAGGACCTCACAAACATAAGGCATGTGATCTTTCTATCTTCTGAGTCACCTTCTAGTTCTCTGGTCTTAAATTTTTGTTGTTTGTTTTACAAAAGCAGCGAACCTCTTATTCTCCAGTTCTCACTCTCAGAGAACCCGGCAGGCTACTGAGAATATCATGCCCGCATGGGATCATCTGTAAAGGTGATTAGAGGCTGCTCCAAAAACCTCTATTCCTCTTGGAGAGCCCGGCAAGCTATCGAGAGTATCCCGCCAGCACGGCAGAGCCTGGAAAACTACCTGTGGCATACTCAATATGCCAAAAACAGCAACAATGATGGTTCTCATTCCCCTGACCCTGAAAGATCCCCCAATATGTCATCGGGCACGTGACAGGGACTAATGGAGACATTACTGGTGCCCGCTCGAGCAAATCGATGAACAACAGGGTGATAGTGATCATTTGTTTTAACACCTGGTGGTGCTCAGTGGCTACTCTCTTCTCTGGGAGTCGCACTCCACAGTGTTCATCAATTTCTAATGCAGTACTGGGACCTGAACCTCACAATCGTGCACACAAGGCATATATCCAAACCATCTCATTATTTCATCTACTCTCTGGGTTCCAAATTTTTAAATGATGAGAAGTCACTAAAATTTCCCCGCAAAAGAAATGAAGTATGATCAGACTTAAATTATTACTTAGCTTTTCAGAAGGGTTATGTCTAGGCAAAATAGAAATCTGAATTTCTAGCTGGGAGGATTATTCAGTCATCTGGATAGAAAAAGATATTTGGGGGCAGGGAACCACTTTGGATAGAAGAGGTGGAAAGATGAATATTGTGTTAAGAATGTAGGAGAGTGGGTGGGAGGAATACTGGGACTGATGGTGGCAGAGAATGGGCACTGGTGGAGGGATGGGTATTCGATCATTGTATAACTGAAACCCAAGCACAAAAATTTGTAAGTCTACAACTGTACCTCATGGTGTTTCACTAATACAAATTTAAGAAAAAAAATAGACTTTGTACAAATAAAAACAGAAATTTATTTTAAAAAATGTAGGAGGGAATAAAGGTATAACTGGTTCAAAGTATACCCAGGATTCTAATGTTTGATTCAAGGGTACAAAGATGCCATTCACCCAGAGAGGGAACACTGGTGAGAAATATATTAAATGTATATGTGAATGTGCTTTCAATATTGAGTTTGAAATAACTATCAGACACTGAGAAGAACTGTTGTCCAATAGTTAGATATTAAGTTTAGGATTTAGAAGACTCTCTTAGCAAACATTTGAAATTTTTCCAGGTAAGCAGGAAGTAATTGGAACCAAGGCTGTGGGTAGATTTTCTGGATCTATATTTAGACTAGATAAGCAGTAAAGCTCTTTCAAGGTTTCTCCTTATTTTTTAAGTCTCTCAACAAAGCTCACAATTGGTTCAACCTGACTTAAAAATGTTTTCAAATGCATGCTCTGTGGTACCAAGGTTGAGACTTTTAATCAATTACTTATTGTAACTGCTTAAGAAAATCCAAAGGTCTCTCCTGAAGAAAAAAATATGTTGACTCTGTGTAGATACCACTATATTGGCCAACTCTTCTACTGGTATGTTGATCTTTTGACTGGGATAGATTTCAAATTCATGTACACAACTGACAGACCTTTGCCCCCTTCAAATCTGAGGATTAAACCATATAGTTTTCAATTGGAAGGAGACAAATAGCATTTCACTCATATGTGAAACAGGAAAAAAAAAGTGGGGGGGGGAGGGAAACAAAACCAAAACAAACAAACAAACAAACAAAAAACTTGGATTTTAATTGCAGAACTAAGTTACCAGAGGTGAGTCTGAGAGAAGAACTGAGGATGAATGGAGAGAATTGAGTGGACTGTGGTGGGGTGGGGGGCGGTATTTGGAATTTGATGGTAGTTGTGATATGGTAGCATAGGTGTAAATGTAAACTCCTAAAACAAACAACAGTGTAAACTAACAATGCCTCAATTATTTTTTTAAAAATGATGTGAGAGAGCTGGAGAGGTAGTACAGTAGTAAAGGTGTTAACCAGCTTTCCTGATGCAGATAGCCTACCCCCTGATGCACTAATCCCAGGAACCACTTATGTTCTCCTGAGTACCACTGGATATGGCCAAGTCACACCCCAAAAAGATTTTAGAAGGCATTATAAGAAACATAAAATAAAATATACATTTGATACATTAAGGGCCCAAGAACTCTATTCAGAGAAGACATTTTGCACTCCTATGTTTATTGCAAAACTATTAATAATAGCCCAAATCTTGAAAAACCCAAGTATCCAAGAATACATGACTGACTAAAAAAACTTTGATACATATACACAATGGATTACTACTTGGCTATAAGAAAAGAAGAAATTATGCAATTTCCTGCTATTTGGTTGAATCTGGAGAGAATTATGATAAGTGAAGTTAATTAGAAGGAGGGGCACAGATATAGAATAATTTCCCTCAGATTTAGGATTTAAATAAACATAGTAAGAATAAAACAAAATACCAAAATGCAATAATAACTTTATATGGGTCTTTAGTAGGAAATATATCACTGTAGGGGACATGGGAAGATAGGTGATGGGGGGCACCAGTACAATGGTGGAGGGATACTGAAGGGTATGGTGTTGGAATGTTTTATGAATGACACTACATCATTTTCAATATTACAAATCATAGTGCCTAAAATAGAACTCAAAAAAAGAACAAATATATATATTTGATGTATATTATGCAATAACATTTTATTGTACATTTATGTTAATCACTATAGTACAAACACAAGGCTTATATAAATGCTAGAAATAATCTATAATTTATTGATAATTTTAATCAGTTATAACAAATATAATACCAAATATAAGTATATTTATATGATTCATAAGATAATAATATAAATAATATAACATTATAAACATATATTCAAATGAAAAATACAAATTGAAATAGGTGGCAATTAATGATAAAATGCAAATTAATATTCAAATTGATTCTTGACAACCACTAAAATTGGATTGCAGATTTGAGTCTGACATTTTAACTGTTCAATCTATTCAAATTCACTAGTATACATAGGGACTGGGCCTCCTCCACCCAGCTCTCCCACCTTCCAGTAGCTAGACAGTTACACCCACCAACTGCTGTGTAACCCCATCAACTGCCAGGATCCAGAGACTCTAAAACCAAGTTCCCGGAAACACAGCCTCTTATTCTCTAGTTCTCACTCTCAGAGAATCCAGCAGGCTACTGAGAGTATCATATCCACCTATATGCCTGATAGGAACACCTGTAAAGGTGATTAGAGGCTGCCCCAAAAGCTTCCTTCCATCCCTCTCGGAGAGCCTGGCAAGCTACCGAGAGTATCCCGCCTGCACAGCAGAGCCTGACGAGCTAACCGTGGCGTACTTGATATGTCAAAAACAGTAACAATGAATGTTTCTCATTTCCCTGATCCTGAAGGAGCCCCCAATATGTCATCAGGCTACACTAGCATGTAAATATAAATTATGTAAAAATAAATTATGCAATTTTCTGCTATTTGGTTGAATCTGGAGAGAATTATGATAAGTGAAGTTAATTAGAAGGAGAGGCACAGATATAGAAAGATTAGCATGTGACAGGGACGAATGGAGACGTTACTGGGCCCGCTAGAGAGAATCAATGAACAATGGGGTGAGAGTGAGAGTGATAGTGATAGTGATAGTGATAGTGAATATACATAGGGATGATGTTTTCTTTTTTTGGGAGATACTTTACTTCTTGGAGAATTGTTTAGAAGGCCTTGAAAGTTATATTAGAAAAGATACTAAAAATGTTCCTATCATAAAAGCAATAGTTTTCTATAGTGGTTTATGTTAATTTTCTTCTATTCAAGACTAAATGATAATTCTAAAACCCACCCAATCCCAGAAATTCAGGGAGGTGAGAGAAATGGAGGAAAAATGGTAAATGTGGCCCAAATATGTTGCTATGTGATGATCTAACAGTCCTAGCTAAAA
The DNA here is from genome assembly GCF_029834395.1 of Sorex fumeus. Lineage (NCBI taxonomy): Eukaryota > Metazoa > Chordata > Mammalia > Eulipotyphla > Soricidae > Sorex > Sorex fumeus. The sequence goes on from NW_026606066.1 coordinate 9,709,285, forward strand.
CTTGGCCTTGGCATGGTACATGACTTCTTCACAGTCTTCAGTCACCTATCCTGAGGGATCTGATGAAAGTTCCATAATGCCAGAAAAAAAATGCCTTTACGTGTTCACGCACAATGTAATTTTCGAATACAGAAGACTCACAGATCTTTTAGGACCCAAGTTGGAATGCCGATCTTAAGTGCACATAAAATGTTATATTATTATAAGATTATACTATATTATTGTGATTAGATTATATTAAAAATTATAGGTTGTGTGATTGATTACTTATGGTAGATGATCTTCAATTTATCTCTGGCACTAGTTCTTGCTAGTGATAGAACTGAAGCATGTTCTTAACTTCTTAGCTATTTAGCTTAGCTACTTTACTTCTTAGTTTAATTTATAAACTACTTAACTTCTCTAATTTATTTTCTTCATTTATATAAAATGGGATAAATAATATGATTTATAAGGTCAAGATAAGGATTAAATGAGATAATAAACATAAGGTGCTTAGCAGACAATATCCTTAATGTAGTAGGGAATTAATATTAGCCATTATTATTAGACCAATGAATTATTAGTTGGAGCTATTATTATCAACTCTTATATTTTAATGTATGACCAGAATATTATACTGTTGTAACCAGTCCACAAACCTAAATCTTGTATCTACTTTTTCATGGTAGAATAAACATAATCTTTCCAGATTTTAAATGAAGTCTATGAATGAAAAATCTACACACGACTTAAAAAGAGATATAAACTGGGCCTGTTATTTATGAAGTATAAACTCAGCCACTTTTTTCCCACTATCTAGTGTGACAGGACATGAACCCTGGGCACATGTTTATGTTTCATGTTTCTCCAACAAATTATAGAGGCCTCATGAGTCACTAAATATCACTAAGCTCTTAAAAATCTGATTCTATTTCTAGACATTCCATCCATTACTGAATCTGCCTGACACACCCCATAAATTCTGGGATGGGCCCAAGATTCACTGACATAAGAAAAGATAGAAGAAACTCTCAGGTAAATTATTGAATTTGCATAAAGGGTAAAGACCCTTCCCAAATGCCAGTGGCCGTAATTAATTCCTTTGCATTCGGCTATGCTCTACTTTTCCATTCTCTGAATTATTTCATCCCAATCTACTCTATTCCCTCATCCTGTTCCCCAAACCAGATTTCCATTTTTTTTACCTCAAGGCCACTATATAAAGCATGAATATTCTTTTTATTGTTGACCAAACAATTGACCAGATTCTAAGTCTAAATCTTTATTCCGTTCCATACTATGTATTTCATCATGCACAAAATGTTCCCTTTTGTGCTAGGCATCAAAACTGGTTTATTGTTTTCCAATTCAGAACCATTTTGGACACTTGAAAGAGTCTCCATTCATATGATCAAGAATGTACTGTTCTGCTATAAAAATTTAAAAGCTTTAGGATTGGAACCTTTCCAAATGCCTTTATAGAATTAGGCTTAGAGGGATAAGACCTGTAGATCTAGGGGTCAGTTATTTTTCTTTATGCCTTGCCTAACTAATGTGTTCGTACATTATGTAGTTCAAATAAAAGCCAAATTGTGATTTAAAGTCACAGTTTGTTTTTAACATTTAATATAAACATTACAGCCAGGTATTTAATGCTGAAAAAAATTTTAATATTTGATCAATATTCTCACTGCAAACAAATGAGGGACCTGAAAATTTGGGGAAAAAAATCCAGTAGTTACCTACTCTAATATATGCAATCATCTGATCTTATTTTTATCACTCTTTTGTGAAGACAACCATCCTTCCAATTTTTTCAGTGAGGTTCAGAGAGTGTGATTTGCCCTTGCTCATTGAGTATAAGGTTTGATTTTTAACTCAAATTTGTCTGGCTCTCAAGCCCTTGTTTCTGTGACTAATTACGAAGGATCCAACTGATTTCATCAGAAACAATGAAGTAGCTGTATAAAATTGTGTGCTTTTGAGCTGCTGAAAATTCTAATTCAGATCTAGGCAGAACTTGGAAAACTAGTTAGGAGCCGATTAATGGTATCTATTGTTATTGGTTATGCTGCTTCAGTTTTTCTAATTAGGACCAAAAACATTAGGGAAGAGGCTATTAATATTCAAAACATTGTGTGAATATGCAAATGTGTATCTCTCTGGGAAGGATTCCATAGCCTTGCTCAGATTCTCAATGGGATCCTTGAACCAAGAAAGTTTAAAACCTCTAGCTAGAAGCAAACACAGGTCAGTTTGTCCCCCCGTCCCCCTTTTTTGGACACTTTCTGTTCACCTGGCTACACTTTATTCATCCTTTAAGAATAGTGGTATGCCATAATGCTTAAAATGAGAGACAGATAGAGAGCAAGCGAGAGAGAGAGAGAGAGAGAGAAAGAGAGAGGAGAGGTGCCTGCCATAGAGGCAGGCTGGTGAGGGGGATGGCTGGAAGGGGTGGTAGGGAAACTGGGGACACTGGTGCTAGGAAATTACACTGGTGGAGGGATGGGTGTTGAAACATTGTATGACTGAAATGCAATCATGAACAATTTTCTAATACACTATCTCATGGTGATTCAATTAAAAAAAGAATAGCAGTATCTATGGGATGACAGCATCAGTATTAATATTTTAAAAAGTTAAATTAAAATTAAGAATCATTTATAACACCCCTATGCTCAAGGCATGAGTGTTTATTGCACGTTGTGTATTTTAAACTCTTTAAGGTAGAAAATGTTGTTAAGCCTTTTCATTGTTTGAATTACAAATATCTTGAACCATAACCTTTTTTTCACACAAATGTTCTTCCATCTATACTAACATCCCAGGAATTTCTAAAGTCCATGTGATTGAAATTTCACAGCCAAACTTAGGCACAACTAGAAGCTACTAAACCTCTTGGCATAACACTAATCCTCTTGCTATAACTAAACCTCTATATTAACAAGCAACAGTTACTGAACCAAAACAATAAGTTTTCATAAATATATCTCATATGTGCAGACATACTAAGAGCATTCTTTAAATAAGATAGATCTTGTCACCAACACCACCATATTTATGATAGTGATTGCTTTTGTTTATGTTTTATTCCTCAAGCTATATGTGGACATGTATATCCAATAATTAGAAATGTCATCTAGGATCTGTTCTTTGAATTAAGTTTTAGCTATAATGTAACACACATTGTTGGCTTTTGACATTTCTTATTACCTATTCTTTTTGATTTGTTGGGTGAAACAAGTTCAGCTCCTTAAGAAGAATGTTTTTTGTCTAAATTTCTCCTCTTTGCCCATAATTGTTTTAGTGGTGGACAGATACGAGTTCTCATTTCTTAACAAGTTTGGAAGATCAACAATATCATTAAGAACTAAGGTTCTAGGGCCAGAGAAATAGTACTGGGATAAAGGTAACAGCTAGCAGCTAACCCTGGCACCACATATGATCCTCCAAACACAGTCAGATATGATACACAGCTAATCAGAAACTCTTGGTGGCTAACTGTATTTCCTCAATCGGAGAATTTGTTAAAAACATAATTTGTAATTTAGAACACTAAGTAGTACTTAATAGCCTGCATTCTTAACTTACATGGGTAGTTTTTGTGCACTGCTGTGTTATAGAATCTAAGTTCCAAAGTACTCAGTGAGACCAAAGGGAAGGACAGAAATTTAAAGTTGCATAACTATGATCTATAACCTAAATTTAGCATTCATGTAAGTTTCATAGGGTTGGCTAACATGTATTACATATTTTTATTTATAGTTTGCATTTCCTAATGCACATTTGAGAACAGGGAGGAGGGAAGGCTAAAAGGAGGGGGACAGAAAAATCAGGATATTTTTGTTCTGTTAAAAAATTACAAAATCTGAAACATTTTACCTCCATTCATAAATGGTAACAATCAACTGAGCTTGGATGCTACCTTACTGTGCAGCCTAATGGAACGGAGCTGCCTTAGTCTACAATGGGGCAAGAATTTACTTATTTTTCATTGACTCTTGCCATTCCTTCATACCTCCCTGCTTCTACAAATAAGTAATACTGTTTACCCTGGTGTTTGTGTGTTTGTGTCTGTTTAATACTTTATGTAAGGACTACTAAAAAAAATCTGTCAACAATAGAACTTTAGACATACAAGGTTCCACATCGAATCCCACCAGCAGTATCAGCACCCTTCTACAAATGTCCCAAGTTTCCCTACCTCACCCTACTCCCAGATGACCCCCTTAATAGATATATTTCTAAGTTTAACATTTGTAGTTTGGACCATAGGATTACAGTTGTGTTGGATCAAGTGATTTTATAACTACAAACCCTCAACTCTATATTATCAGTGCATGAAAGGCCTCTTATCCTTGTCCCTAAGTATCTCCAGACTGCTGCTTCTTAATCCTGGTTCTATTTATCTCCTTCCCTGGATTTTCCATCTCTGCATTGTAGGGCCAAGGGCTTGCCATACTCTGGGCATGTCAACAATGCTCTGACATGTTTTCCTATATACTACAGATGAGTGAGAATATGCAACATTTGTTCTTCTTATTTTGATTTAGTTCACTTAACTTGACAGTCTCCTTTATGTTTTTACTAATGTATGCTTACTCTAACAAAGCTTACACAAATAAGAAGAAAGTAAAATACTCTTAGATCCTTGCCTTTTTTCAAAAGGAGCAAAACAAATACAAACCAAAAAGGGAGTCTTGTAGAGGGGAAATTCAATGATAATAGGGCATCATCTCTTTCTTATAAAATTTCAAGAAAAATTGATATCGTAGTGATATCAACTTTGTCAAACAACTCTATGTCCATTTCACAATGTTAATGATACTATGGAAATTTCATTATGCCAACATTTTTCTTATATGTTAACAACTAAAAGTTCAGCAGGATTGTAGCAGAAATAAAAAGTCCACCCCAGAATGTTACACCACTTTCTACAGTATAGAATTTAAAATGATTGGGGCCAGGAACAGTTTGTCAGCTAAATCACCTTATCATAACCAGACTCCAGCTCTAATGAGAACCTCAGCACTATCTTCAAACATGTTCTATTGAATGTCCAGTCCTAAATTTAGAGGTTTGTCTGCAATTTACTTATACACTCTTATTATTTTCAATGTCATAATTGATTCTTCAATTATATTCTGAAAAATATGAATTATTTCAGGATAGATGTTAGAATTCATTCCATATTTCATGGCACATAATGCTATAGGAAGATAATCGTGATTTTTTAAAAAGCTTTAGTTACACAAGTACACATGAATATATCTTAGTTTTCAACTTTCTAGAAACAAATATTTACTAAAAATAAAAAGTGAAAATCTTTCGTACTTGTTATCTCTTATTTTTCCAAAATAGAACACTCTCCTTATCAGAGCACTTGAAACTAACACTAAGATGTGCTTTTTTTTTCATTTATAAGATTCAATTATATAGATGTTCTATATACTTTTGCCAGGAGGATCTTTTATCACATATGAAATCGCACTATATATTTTATTTGACAACATACTTTATCTAATATTATAATGTATTGGGGAAATCATTCTACTGGAACTGAATACTGGACATAACTAAGGTTCTTAGAGCAGTGCAATTAGGGAACAAGCCTTTACATAAACAAGTTCTAAAAGCCACGTGGTTTGGGAGAGTGGAGTGTCTAGAGACGTTTAATTATTACATTCATTAATGTAATAAATGTGCCCCTCTGATATTTGGTATTCATGTTCCTCTCCAATCAGCAGAGGGCGCTACCTCGATGGGACCCTACCTAACAAACCAGTGATGATGATGACGATGATGATAATTAATAGTGTTGTTTCTGTAAATTATTAAGAGAATTACTAATAGAATAATAATGATGATGATCACAGTCTAGCATTGACTAGTTGCTGTATTCTTTTATTTAATATTCCCACCAACTTATCATGAAGACATCAGATTTCGATGACCAGAAGCATCTACTCACATTATGTGAAAATGACACAACTAGTAAAGAGAAGAACCCAAATTCAAATCAAAGTCTGTTTCCAGAAGTTATTATTTTATAGTCAAGAAATTATTTTTGCTTATATTCAGATGTTGAAAATCCTTTTGCATCATAAATAGGAGGAAACTGGAGAGATAGTACAGGACTAAAGAGCTTGCCCTGTTTGAAACTGACCATGACTGATTCCACCACTGCAAATGTTTCCTCTAGCAGCATCAGGATTGATCCTTGAGCACAAAGACAGGAATAAGTCCTGAGCATAACCAGGTATGGCCCAAAATAAAAAAAAGAGAAAAAGAAGATAAATATATGACTGATCACAACAAAATCACGACCATCCTGCTGTTCGTTGATTGCTTCGAGCAGGCCCCAGTAATGTCTCCTTCATCCTAGCCCTGAGATTTTTTAAAAAGTGCCACATTCAAGGCTCTTTCAGGGTTAGGAGAATGGAACCCATCATTGTTACTGGTATTTGGCATATTGGGTACACCACGGGGAGTTTTCCAGACTCTGCCATGTGGGCAGGTTACATTCGGTAGCTTGCCAGTTTTTCCAAAGTAGGGATGAGATAATAAGATGTCGCGCAGCCACAAATGTGGCTGCGTGCTTCCAGGAGCTGGGTTTTATATTCTCTGAGTCTTGGCCGTTGATGGGATTACACGGCGCCAGGGGGCCAGTTGGTGGGTGTGACCCCTGCCTACTGGAATTTGGAGGATCTGGGTGGAGGATGTTCAGCCCTGATCTGAGCAGGCTTGGAGATCTCAGCCCCAGGACCCGCATGCCTTTGTTCCTCTGCCAGTACCTTCATGCGTGTGAAGAGTGGTCTCAGCATGGTGGTGGCTGGTTCTGGAGGTCTTCGGCTGCTGGAGCCCTGGTCGGGGCAGGAAGGAAAACTCAAGCAGCTCCCCTCCAAGGGACCCCGGAGAGGACAGCCAGGCGTGGGGGCAGGAGACTTTGCACTGTTCTCTTCTGGGAGCTGGGTTTTATAGTCTCTGAGTCTTGGCCGTTGACGGGATTACACAACTGATATTTCTAATAAAAGACCAGTAGTAGCCTCAAATGTAAAGAGCTCACAATATTTAAGAAAAGTTAAAAAAAATCTCATTTTGGAAAATGGAAAATAACCACATGATAACACAAATGGGTATTATTAGACATGTGCATTACTTTTCAACCTGACAGATAACTTTTAAATACAGAAAATAGGATCATTATGATCTACCATTTTATTTACCAGTTTGGCCATGACGAGAGAAATTAGTTTGGATAGCATTGAAAGGGGAAAGGCATTATGTAAAATGAATTATTAAGTGTTTGCATCTTACACATTATTAATTTGTGGTCCTGTGAATCATTTATCATTATAGACAGATAAATAATCTTTAAAATTAAAATCTTTAGACCGTAAGTGTATTTAGAGAAAGGAGAAAGTCAGGGACATTGCTGTTACATAAATATAAAACTACTTTATTTGACTCTGAGTTTCCCAGGCACTAATGTTTTCTACTTAATATGACCCATATATTCAAACATTAGGGAGTGTTTATAAAATAAAAGAGATATATTTACTTGTTTATGACATGTTAAAGTTTATATGCTGACATTAACCTACAGTCACTATTTTGTCCCTACTGAAAAGAAATGTTTGATGCAGAGCTTAAAATAAAAAAATATTTTATTCTGTTAAAATATAAACCAACACTGGGATTTTAAGTTATGTTAAAAAAATAGCCTCAATTCTAATTCAGAATTTTTTACTATGTATTTATTCTTTTGAAGCCTTGTGTCAGGCCAATTTACAGATGGTCTGGTGAGCCACCGGAAAATAACCCTGCTAAGCTCATGAATCATAAACAGTTACTCTAAATAGTTATTAATACAACTTCTCAAGGCATCTGCTATACCCCAAAGGAATATTTTCCCCATAAGTTTGAATCTTGCTTCAAAATCAAAATAGGTAAATTGATGCCCTGCATATAAGTTAAGCTGCCTCATAATGAATTCCTTTGGGTACTTTCTAATCTAAATTCCTCACCACTGTGAATTATTAAAATAGTTCCATTTAACACAAAAAAATTATGTTATTTAGTGAACAGTATGTAAGAAAAAGTTTTGTACTACAATTTTCACTATAGAGCATTGAACATCCTAAAATACTAAAAAGATTTTTCACTTTCAGAATTTTTTATAATATCAGCAGAAAGCATTTTGAGGGGGGTCATGAATCTTACCCTGCATTCATTAGATGTAACCAACAGTAAGTTTTCAATTTTCAAAGGAAGTCACATATTTTGCATATGTTTCAAGACTGGATTAGAATGAAATTCTCCAAGGACTAAAGAAGGCAATTCAAGACCTATTTAAAGTTAATTAAATACTTAAAAATTTGTTCCAGGAATTTGGATATACAACTTTATTATTTTCAATACATAAAATTTACACCACATATTTTTCAATATAAATATATATGATTCACTATCAATTGACATTAAATAGAATAAGTGTAGAAATATTGGACAACCCTTTATAATTAAGGATATTGGCGATAAAAAGCTAATGATAGAACCTGGGGTGTGGCCCAAGTACTAAAGCACATAAGGACATGCACAGGACCATTAATTCAGTCTCCAAAACTACAAATCCACCTGAATATTACTGGGAATATCCCTGGTGGTCCCTAAGCACTGTCTAGAGCCATCTGGAGTAGCCCTGCCATGTGTGGCCTCCCACAACAATAGCTACAACTAATACATAATTAAAATTGAATGCAAGAAATAAACATGGATAACAGGGCCCTGTAGATTGCGACAAAATATAAAAATAGTCCACCAATCCTATTTTTTAATTTAAATTTATTTATTGAATCACTGTGGGAAAAGTTACAAAGCTTTCAGGTTTAAGTCTCGAAGCAATCCTATTTTAATCAATATGTTGTGTCTATATCTATCAAACATTTAATTTCTGGGAGAGTAAAGAGCCCTTGACCCCATAAAGTGGATTTTCTAGAAAATACAGTATTGTCCTACACTTGATCTTAGCCAAAAGGCCGAGAAGCAACCGTGAGTGTGGAAAGGTCGGACTACAGCTGAATCTTACGAAGACAATGTTTTAATGAGAAACAATCTCGTTCCTGACGCTCCATTCGCTCTCAACGGAACGACCATCTCGGAATGCAACAATTATGTGTACCTAGGTTGAGAAGTCAACATGACCAATGACCTGGCACCTGAGTTGCGCAGGAGGAGGAGAGCAGCTTGGAACGCTTTCAAGAGTGAAGAAAAAATAGCTAAGAGGACGAAGAACCTCCGGCTCCAGGCACATCTCTTTGATTCCACTGTTCTTTCTGCATTAACATACACCTCAGAGACCTGGGCACTACGCAAACACGATGAGAATGCTATTTGGGTCTCCCAAAGAGGAATTGAAAGAGCTATGCTTGGAGTATCACGTTTCACTCAAATGAGAGAAAGAATCCAGAGTTCCGACCTCCATCGATGATCAAGAATCCGGGACGCTGTCTCGTTTGCCAAGGCATCAAAAATCAGATGAACTGGACACATAATGAGATTTGGAGACAACCGCTGGACTAGAGCCATTACCGACTAGATTCCACGGGATGCTAAAAGACCACATGGCCGCCCACCTACCAGATGGTCAGACTTCTTCATCAAGATCCTGAATGATCAGTTTGAGGCTCTTCGTGTTCCTAGAACGAACAGACGCCATTGGGCTACACTAGCACGCGACAGGGAGAAATGGAGACATTACTTGCGCCCGCTCGAGCAAATCGACGATTAATGGGAAGTCAAGTGATCAAGTGACTGTATTGTCCTAGAAAATACGGACATGGCTATATAAATTAGAAAGTCCACTGGATGGGAAATCAGAATATTGTGACTGCTAATAAAAAACTCCGAATTGACCAAGGGTTAGGTTAGAGAGATATTAGAGTGAGTAAGATACTTGCCTTGTCATAACATGAGGCTGACATCTAAGGATAGTAGATACACGGGACAGATAGATTGCTCCATACCTGGAAGCCTGCCTCATGAACAAAGGGGAGAAGGCAGCTGGAATACAGAAGGGATCACTATGAAAACGATGGCTGGAGGAATCAGTTGGGATGGGAGATGTGTGCAGAAAGTAGATAAAGGAACAAACATGATAACCTCTCAGGGTCTGTATTGCAAACCATAATGCCCCAAAGTAGAGAGAGATTATGGGGAATCATGTCTGCCATGGAAGCAGGGGGAGGGTGGGAAAGGGGTGGTATACCAGGGATATTGGTGGTGGGAAATGTGTACTGGTGGAGGGATGGGTGTTTGATCATTGTGTGATTGTAATCCAAACATGAAAGCTTGTAAATACCTCACAGTGATTCAATAAAATTAAAAAAAGAAAAAATACTTGCCTTGCATGTAGCTCTATGCTTAAGGATTACTTACTTAAGAGTAAGTCCCAAGAACAACTGTATATAGGGGAAAAAAATAGCAACAACAACAAAAACGAATTGACTGAGGGCCAAAGAAAAGTCTCATCTTTTGTGATTCTTAGCTAGGTTAATTTGCAAAATAAGAGGATAAAATTAAGATATTCCTAGGAATTCCTTGGGTCTAAAACAATGTAGAACAATATTTAAGAGATTGTTCTAAAAAATATCCAGCAGTTTATTAAATCTTGGCAAGTCCCATGATTCAGTTCCCACATCAGGAAAATAAAAGTATATCTGTTATTGAATTATTTAGAATTACTAATGAGATAATATGTCAAGCTCTTAATAAATTTTTAATAATAATGATAGTAACAATAAAGATAATGATGGTATTGATGTTGGTAATGATGATGATTTTCCCCTTTTGCTTATTTTAAATTAAAACATGTATTGATCTACCACTGATTTTCAAACTATACTTCTGACCTACAATGTCAAACCATGATAAATGTATATGCAATAACTTACCAACCAAGAAAATTTTACTATTACTCTTTACACACATCCACATCCACACACCACACATACAACTGATAAAACGAGACTATATCTTCTCCCCCCACACCCCAAATTGCCTCTTCTCTGGTAACCATCATTTGCTATTAGAGTCTAAGGGTTGATTTTTGTGTATTACTTGAAACTGAGAAATACTTTTAAAAAACAAAAACAAACATTAAAACATTCCTTGATATCAACTTTAGAAGTAGTACTATCTTTGGTGACTTATTTCTAACAAAAATGGAAACAAAAGTAAAGGTTTTAAATATGGGACTATACTAAACTAAAATTTCTATACAGTTAATGAGGACATCATGTGGTGTGTGTGTGTGTGTGTGTGTGTGTGTGTGTGTGTGTGTGTGTGTTTATGTGTCTGTGTGTGTGTGAGAGAGAGTTGGGGGAAAGAGAGAGGGAGACAGTCAGAGACAGAAATAGAGATGGTTTCATCAGTATAACTATGTATAGTTATCAAAGGTTAATTTGATAAAGTTGGTAATATGTACCATCCATATTTACCATATGAAAGCAACCTGTACTTTATATACTTAATTATTAGGTAATAATACTCTAATTCTATAAATTGCTTTATTTAGGAAAAGGCCTTTCAGGCAGTCTCAGGAGACTTGCTTCCTCACAACCCTCAACTAACCAGGTCAGAGTATCAATGTCGACTGGAGGATAAGATGATGCTTTTGGGCCCTGTGGTGCTAAGGATTACCTGGACCAGTCTGGTGGTGCTCAGTGTCTTCAGGACTGCAATCAACTATGCTTGGGGAATTACATGGGACCAGGGATTTAACTGGGGTTGGTCCCATGCAAATCATGTACTTTTACCCTTATACTAGCATTCTCATCCACTGCTAATTGCTTTAAATACAAAATAACTGATCTCTGGAGAAGCCTACTTTAGTGACTGACAACATGAAACAATTTAGGCAGCCCACAAGGAAGCATTATTTTGCCAAAAGATGGTGAAACTCCAGCTTGGTATTTTCCACCTCCTCAATCCATGTCTCTGTGAAACTATGAGTGAGAAGTGTGAGATTAAAAGTATATCTGTTTTGTTTTTCCAAAGCTCTATAATTAATAATTAACTGGAACTATTATCAACCTTATGTAAATGCACACAAAATGAATGAGAAATGAGGAAAAGTAGAATAAAAGGGTAAAGGACACAATTAACTTTCATAATAGGTATGCTGTTTTAGAAAAAAAAAAAGAATGTTTGGGCCAGAGGAAACACTTAGTGGGTTGACTGGTCTGGGTTTGATCTCCAGTACTACATGGTCCCCTGGAAAAAAACAAGAGTGACCCCTGAGTACTGAACCAGAAGCAGCTACAGAACACTGCTATGTTTGGTCACTTTCAAAAAAAGGTTAAAAATTAAATATAATGTTCAACTTCATCATATTCCTTATGTAAATAGCAGGGATCAAAGATATTTATTTTAAACATTTTTTGTCCATTCAGTGTACAAGTATAAACAAGCTTCCCTTTTAGTTTAAAATGTTTTATTTAAGATAAAAAAATTTGTAAGAGTAAATTGGCCAATCCTGAAATTACTGTACTGCGACTAGCAGTCTTGCCTATAGGGAATAAGAACTGATGTGGATGAAAACTGAGACACACTTGCACTGAAGTGTGGATGGTGCCATCTTGAACATTTCTGCCCCACTTACGCTCCCATCTGATTACAGTAACCAAATACATCTACATGCAATTAACAGAGCTTTCCAGGCAACCATAGAATCAGAATATGTGGTGTGAATTTTATTATTTTTAAAGTAAAATTAGAATTTAGATTCAAGAGGCCCAAGGTACCAAACAAAGTAGACTCTAACAAAATAACACCAAGAAAAATAGTAATCAAAATTGTAATAAAACAAAGAGATATGCAGAGTACTTTAAGCATCAAGAGAGACAAAAACCCTGACTACCAGGAACATAACCTAAGAATCACAACAGATCTCCCATATGATACCATATAAACAGGACAAAAAAAATGGAATGACATTCAAAATGCTGAATGAAAAAAGAAAACGTTCAACATATGGGCTCCACTGTTCTCCACTAACATACACACTTCATTTAAATACCATGGTTTACAAAGTTCTTCATGATGATTTGTTACAGGCATTCAACATTCCAACAAGAATCCCACTACCACTTTCCTCCACCGTTGTCTCCTTTTTCCCAATCACCCCTCAAACATGCCCCTGTAGTAAGTCAACAACAATTTATTTTATATTGATTGTGACTAGTAAGTGGCTAACAAAATGATCAAAAAATGTTTCTTAGAAGAAAATTTGGAAAAATTATTGTATCTCACCATGAAGACATTAAGTCCTTGCCTCAAGTTTTAACTAAGCTGTTGTTGGAAGTTAACCTGTGTTAATGTTTTGTTAGTCAAGATTAGTTGATTTCAGTCTTACATGCCATCCATCTACTATTGAAATGTGAGTGTTGTAGATATTGGAGATGACATTCCAGAAAATTCAGAATTCTTAACTGGGCAGTTTGGCTAGCATAGACTCCACTATTCTGCAAAGCTGTCATTTAGATTTTATAAAGGGATATAAGTCTTCTCGGACAAACAAAGCTAATGATATTTGCTACAACCAAACTAACCCTGCAAGAATTATTGAAAGTCTGCCTTTAAAAAGCAATTGGCCAATTGCAAAGATAACTAACGCCTGGTCCCTTCTCACCTGCCTCTACGCCCTCCCCCCCACCCCCGCCACACACACACAAATGGCAACACTGTCCTTAAATACCAATAATCTCTCTAAATGGCAATGGATTAAACTTCTATCAAAGGCATAGAGTTTTTGCTTGGCAAAAGAAACACAGGTTAAAATTAATATATAACCAATTAAATGGGAAAAATATTTGCACATAACACATCAGATAAAGGCTTAATATCAAAGATTCTAAATATATTCACAAAGATCAAAAACAAAATATCCCAAAAGTTCCAACAAAAATGGAGAAAGTGAACAGACACTTCTCTAAAGAAGGCAGATGGATGAACAATCAGCACGTGAAAAATGTTCATCACTTATAATCAGGGAAGTCTAAATGACAGGACAATGAGGTATCATCTCACACCATTGAGAATTGCACATAGTATTGAAAAACTGGGAACAATCTGCATTGCGAGGGGATATTTAGGTGAAAAGGGAAATGTCATCTACTGCTGGTGGAAATGTTGGGTTCAAATCCAATGGAAAACAGTATGGCGATTTCTCAGGTAAGTAAGAAAGAATACAGCTGCACTTCTACAGCATTTTACTTCAGGGTATGTATCTCCAGGACACAAAAACATTCATTCAAAAGGTTGTATGTATAGCATTATCCATTGCAGTACTTAGAACAATAGCTGTGCTATGGAATCGACCTAGGTGTCCAAAGATATGAGTGGATTATGAAGGCGTAGTATATATACAAAGCAGCTGCAAGGAAGGATGAAATCATGAAGTTTGCTGCAACTTGAATGGAAATGGAGGGTATCGTGTTAACTGAAGTAAGTTAGAAGAAGGAAGACAAATACAAGATGGTCTCACTTAACTATGTTATACAGAATAACAGGAGGAGGGAATGTAAGGTATGAAAGCAGAGAAACCTAGACCAGCCTTGATCCTAGAGTAGAGAGAGGGCAGGGAAGGAAAGAAATTGAGGTGGGAGAGTAAGAAGAGGAAATGATGAAGTAATAAGGCAGGGGTCAAGAGCCTCAGGCAGGCACATTGGTGTGGTGGAGGTGTGGTATATCTACAATTGCAAACCACAGATTCAACAGTAGTGAAAGCAGAAGATTCAAATGACAGCAACCAAACTTGAAAATGCGTCTGTTCAAGGAGACAGGCTGCAAGGTAAAAGGAACCTGGGTATACAGGTGGAGGAAAGTTGGAATTAATGGTGAGATTGGTGGTAGAACATTGTGTGCTTGAAACTCAACTATAAATAAATAACTTTGTAATCGCAGAGCCTTAATATTTTTTTAAAAGTAAGGAAAAATGATTAGTGATGTAAAGCATTTTCTCATGTAACTTTTAGCCATTCAGATTTCTTCTTTGGAAAGGTTTCTGTTCATTTCACCACCCCATTTTTTGATCGTGTTAGATGTTTTCTTCTTGTAGAGTTCAATCAGTGCTTTGTATATCCTTGACATCAACCCCTTATCAGATGCGTATTGGGTAAATATCCTTTCCCATTTTGTAGATTGTCTTTGTATTCTGGTCACTACAACTTTTGAGGTGCAGAAGCTTCTTAATTTAAAATAGTCCCTTTTGTTTATTTCTGTTTCCACTTGGTATGTCAGTGGAGTGTTGTCTTTGAAGTTACCGTTAGCCTCAATATCATGAAGGGGTTTGCTGACCTTGTTTTCAATCTACCTTATGGATTTTGGCCTGTTGTTGAGATCTTTAATCCATTTTGATCTGACTTTTGTGCATGGTATTAGGTCGATCTCTAAGCCCATTTCTTTTTTGCATGTGGTTGTCCAGTTATGCCAGCACCATTTGTTTAAAGAGGCTTTCCTTGCTTCACATTTCTTGCTCCCTTATCAAAGATTAGATGTTCATATATTTGGGGTTGCATGTATGGATATTTCACCCTGTTCCATTGGTCAGCAGCCCTGCCTTTGTTCCAGCACAATGCTGTTTTAATTATTACTGCTTTGTGGTAGAGTTTGAGGTTGGGGAAGGTGATGCCACGCCACGTCTTTTTCCCAAGAATTGCTTTAACTATTCGTGAATGTTTGTTGCTCCATATGAATTTCAGGAGTGATTGATCTATTTCTTTGAAGAATTTGATAGGTATCCTTATAGGAATCGCATTGAATCTGTATAATGCTTTGGGGAGTATTGCCATTTTGACGATGTTAATTCTTCCTATCCTTGAGAAATGGATATGTTTCCATTTCCTCGTGTCCTCTTTTATTTAACGGAGTAACGTTTTGTAGTTTTATTGTAGAGGTCCTTTACCTCTTTAGTTAGGCTGATTCTGAGGTATTTGATTTTATGGAGCACAATTGTGAATGGGATTTTTTTTTCATGTCATTATTTGCGTATAGGAAGACCATGGATTTTGGGGCATTGATTTTATAACCTGCGACTTTACTGTACCAGTCTATTGTTTCTAGGAGTTTCTTGGTAGAGGATTTAGGATTCTCGAGATATAGTATCATATCATCTGTGAATGATGAGAGCTTTATTTCTTCTTTTCCTATCTGGATGCCTTTAATGTCTTTTTCTTGCCTAATCGCTATTGAGAGTACTTCCAGCACTACAGGGAGACGCAGATCAAAACAGCAATGAGACATCATCTCACACCACAGAGACTGGCTCCACATCCCAAAGAACAAAAGCAACCTGTGTTGGCATGGATGTGGCGAGAAAGGGACTCCCTTTCACTGCTGGTGGGAATGCCGACTGGTTCAGCCCTTTTGGAAAGCAGTATGGATGATTCTCAAAAAATTAGAAATTGAGCTCCAATTTGACCCAGATATACCACTCCTGGGAATATATCCCGGAGAGGCAAAAAAGTACAGTCGAAATGACATTTGCCCTTCTATGTTCATTGCTGCGCTATTCACAATAGCCAAAATCTGAAAGAAAAAAAAAAACCGAGTGCCCGAGAACAGATGACTGGTTAAAGAAATTTTGGTACATCTACACAATGGCGTACTATGCAGCTGTTAGAAAAGATGAAGTCGTGAAATTTACATACAAGTGGTACTGCATGGAAAGTATCATGCTAAGTGAAATGAGTCAGAAAGAAAGGGATAGACATAGAAAGATTGCATTCATCTGGGGAACATAAAGTAACAAAATAGGAGACTAACACCCAAGAATAGCTGGGATAAGTACCAGGAGTTTCACTCCATGGCTTGGAAGCCAGCCACACATGCTAGGAGAAAAGGCAGCTCAGATAGAGAGAGGAGCATCAAATAAGGGTCTTGGGAGGATCCTCCCGGGATGAGAGATGCATACTGAAAGTAGACTATAGACCGAACATGGTTGCCACTCAATGCCTCTTTTGCAAACCACAGCGCCCAAAAGGAGAGAGAAAAGAAAAGGGAATGCCCTGCCACAGGAGTGGAGTGGATTAGGGGGTTGGGGGGTGGGAGGGATACTGGGATCAGTGGTGGTGAAGAACGGGCAATGGTGGAGGGATGAGTACTTGATCATTATATAACTGAAACCCAAGCACAAAAAAATGTAATTCTACAACTGTACCTCATGGTGTTTCACTAATAAAAATTTTTAAAAATAATAAAAGCAAGAAAAATGAAATAAAATCAGAAAAGAGTAAATTGGCCCAACATGAGGATTTGAGTGGTTTTCTTGCAAATGAAGCATATGCATGAGTTTTAGTAATTATACTGAAGGATTTCTATTTTGATAATTCAAAGGCTGATTTTTCACTTACAAGAGTTATTTTTCAAATTTAAAGATTCTTAAATCTGTGAGTTGTGATAGCAAATGAGCTGATTTGTCATTTGCTTACAGTCGCTTGGTCCATCTACATGTTTATAACACTCTCAAAAAGCATAAATCCAAAAATAGCAAAGTTCTATATCAATGAACAAGTTTTATTCAGCATGGGCCGCATAGCAAGAATATTCTTAATACCAATTAAAATCAGCAAAAGAGATTTTAAAACAATTACACCTCAAGTTGATAATAAAAAATAAATTCTTTATCTTTTAAGTTGGCATAGAGACCTCATTGTGACTCAAGCATCTTTTTATTTACAGTTCCAAGCATAGTATATGTCATTATTTGTTAACAATAAGTGAATAAAGGTCTTTTTAATCTACTCATGATGCAGTGACTGGAATATTTACCCTCCATAAATCTGTTTTGCCCTCTGTAAATCAGCTGTAATGCTCCCTATACTGAAGTGCTGTGGTGAAGAGTAACTCAAGGAACATGTTTTAATTTAGGACCTGGACAGGAGCAGGTACATAGGGGTTATTTGCAGAATTAAAATTCTACATATTTTAAATGAATACATAGGCAAGGAAGGAGCATAAATTCACCCATCCACACAATTAATTCGATCTGAACAATCTGTTTCTGGGAGACAGGTAAATTTTCCTTTAACATTTATAGGTAGTCTATAGCCCATAGGTATGAAGATTCCATTCCATTCCAATAACAGTAAAGATTTCAATTAGAATAACTTGTAGCAGTCTAGAATCTTAAATCTCTAACATTGTGATCTGAATTTATGTGCTACTGAGTCATTAGTCAATACTGATTGGACTACAGAAATTATAGCTCTTAGTCTTTTTTGAATCAACATCTCCAAAACCCAGCCTGGCTCAGACACTACTTCAAAGAATCAATACAACCAGCATTATGTTTCTAGGCCTCTGCTCTTCTTTTTGGAATATCCAAGTTTCTTCCAGTATTTTTCTGCTGTTTTGACATTATTTTTATTTTAATTTATTTTTTTGAACCCCCATTTAGGAAATGGCTAAATAAGATAGGTAAATAAGATAGGTAACATTATATCCAAGTAAAGTGTATTATTCACTGGCAATAGAAGTGGATTTAGGAAAGGCATAGAAACAGAAAACTCTACCTTTAAAACTACCCATTCCACTTATCTCAATGAGTTAAAGCTGGTATTATTTTTCAGGTTCCAGAAAAATACAAACTTCTATCTTATAAAAATTAATAAGTTAATAGATCTTTCCCTTTGATAAAGGAATATGAGTCCAAGATGTGAAATGAAAATATTGGGCAAAACAATAGCAACAAAAAATAGATTAAAAAATAAGAGTTCTTGTACTTTCCTCATTCTGACCAAAAATCACAAAGATTGAGCTGATAATGAGATTTATTAAATATCCAATGTTGACGGGCTGGAGTGATAGCACAGCAGTAGGGTGTTTGCCTTGCACGCAGCCAACATGGCCGACCCGAGTTCGATTCCTCCGCCCCTCTCGGAGAGCCCGGCAAGCTACCGAGAGTATCTCGCCCGCACGGCAGAGCCTGGCAAGCTCCCCGTGACGTATTCGATATGCCAAACACAGTAACAACAAAGTCTCCAATGGAGACGTTACTGGGCCCGCTCGAGCAAATCGATGATCAACGGGAGGGCCTTTACCTTTGCCTTTACCAATGTTGACACACACAAAACACTTACTTATCATGAGTAAGCACTCTGTGTCATTGATTCTAGATTTTATTTTGGTCTGGTTTGAGAGGAAAAACAAATCTCCTAACCTAAGAGGTACACTATTTGCTATTGGAGACATTTCTTGACTTACCACTTAAGTAACTTATAGAATATTCTGCAATTCACACCAATATTCACATGGACGCATTGTGTGATGGCAATCAACTTATTTCTTATATTGGAACAGGCACTATCATGTCGTCCCATTACTTAGCACAATCCTACAAGGTTCCAGGAATTGTGCCCAGAAAACTATGACTCAAGAGCAATAGAAAAATAGCCTTGTATTGCATGATGTTTTTGTAGACTTTTTTTCTTTGGTGTTTGAGTCACCAAAACAAATTATAGGTAGACAATAGCTACTTTTTAAAAAATTCATCACACATTCCCTACTCAGAGTTTTTTAGGACCCACTGCAGTGAAGGGAAAGAAGGAATCAGAATAGTAGAGAGACAGAATGGGTAATTTTGTCCCTGCAATAAACAAAGCACTGAGGCATGGGATTTCTTCTGAGTGCAGCAATTTCTTATGAGCAGTACCAGTAGTCCCCATATCTTTTTAATTTCAAAAAGAAATGCTTGTCTCCTTCATAGTCAATGTACTTGACCACTTAACAGTATGATTTGAGGACTGTTCAGCATCTCTCTGGCTCATAATTCACAATGTCAATTTCCATAGCCCAAAAAAATCTATTGTTAAGATTTTTCCTCTTTGGATGAACACATATGCAGGGATTCCAGAAGCAATACTCCAGAAAGCTTTAAATGTGAGACCACCACTCCAATTTTCTATATATCTTAAAGGCAATGCCTTCTCAAGAGTTATTTAGCTGCAGGAGTTGGGGGAAGGTGTTATTCTTCAGAGGAATCTAGATCAGTGCTCTACAACTTCTATGTACACATGAATCTCATGAATATTCTGTTAAAATATATTTCCTGATTCAGCAGTTGAGTTTATACCCAAGATTTTTATATTTATAACAAATTCCTTGATGCTGATGTTGCTGATTCACAAACCACACTTGGAGTAACAATCTCTTAGACTCTTCCCCCAGGATCTCCTAGATTGGAGAATGATAATAGGGGGCAGCAACTGTTTACTGTATAGAGCCAGATAGTAATATTTTAGGTTTTTCAGGCTATGTTAGTGAATCGAAGATTTCTGAGTCACAATGCCGAGAGAGAGAGAGAGAGAGAGAGAGAGAGAGAGAGAGAGAGAGAGAGAGAGAAGGTTCTTTGTACAGATCAGTCCTCATATTCAGTGTGGGAATCCTGAGATTAAAAAAAATGAATCTTCTTGGTAACCCAGAGTCAATGCTATAAAATACTAGTAGGCAATGGTCTTTAAAGTTTCTAAAGGGGGTGGAGCAATAGCACAGCTGGTATGGCGTTTGTATTTCACCCAGCCCAGGTTCAATTACTAGCATCCCATATGGTCCCTTGAGCACCTCCAGGAGTAATTCCTGAGTGCATAGCGAAGAGTAACCCCTGTGCATCACCGGGTGTCACCCAAAAAGAAAAAAAAACTTTGTAGAATTATCTCTGTGTGATAATTATAAGGATTTATATTTAAGTTTTAAAAGTCGTAAGCTGCATAATTCAGAGTTGTGCATTTTACTATCTGTTAGAGCTCACATTTTACTCTTTTAAAGGAAAAAAATGGGATAGGAAGCAAACTATGCCCTTGAAGGGTAAAGATAACACTTAAATGAGATTTTCTTCATTGACAAAATAAGCAAACTTTGTCATCTCGAATATCCCATATGCTCACTTAGTTCTCTTATCTGATTAACCAAGATCCTTAAAGCTACAAGAATTTGCAAGTTTAACAAGTCAAATAAAACAGAACCTAAAAAATTGATATTAAGGCAGTTTATGTCTTGGTCCTCTAAAAACAATAATAGAGTCTGGGATACAGTACAGAAGAACTTTTTTCCTGGCAACATATTTCATTCCTGATAACATATGCTGTCCAAGCATCATTGGGTGCAGCCTCGGGTACCTTTGAGCACAAAAATATATAGAATTTAATAATTCTATATAAATTATGTTATGTATTATATATTATATAATATATAATGTAATTCAAATTATATTATATAAATTCTATATAAATAATTTTATAAAAAAATATAGAATTTACCATGGATGAATTCATTAAATCCTCACAGCAACTCTGTGATATTAATTGCATCATTATCCCACACTATATATGAAAAACAAAGACACTTTAAATTATTTAAATATATGCTAATCCTAAACAGATTGTCTCCAGAATTGTACTTTTTGTCATTATGCTATATAATCTCTCAACCAAGGTGGCTGCTGCCTTTGGAATCCAAATTTACACAAGGACTATAAAATAATCATTTTTTTGTGAAATATATCTTGTTTCTACCATATTTTATGGTCATAATTTGGTCAAAGACTTGTATTTCATGAATATATAATAAATATTTTGCAATGATATTGAAGTACACATAGAATGTGACACCAAAGCACTGACTTAAAAAAAAAAGCCAAAATAAACAAAATAAACTAAGCAAACTAAGCCTTCTGTTCAGCTAAGAAAAGATAAACAGAGGGAAAATGACAACCTACGTATGACAGAAAATAATTGTAAACCATATTTTTATAAGGAGTTAATATTCAAAAATATCCAATTAACTCCTACGATGCAATAACAAAAATAGATATTAAAAAACACTATAATCCAAAAAGGAGGGCAAAGGAATACTATTGTAAAAAAAAAAAACAAGAGCTGTTGACAATGTGAAAAAATTACGACATTTCTACACTTTCAGCAGAAATGCAAGATGCTACAGTCAGTTTGGAAAGCAGTATGGAAGTTTCTCAAGAAACTAAAAATATCTAACAAGAATAAACTGATACAAAGTGTGGTGTATATAAGAATAGAGTACTACTCAGCCTTAAAAAAGAAAGAACACTCATCACATAGAACAAGATGGATGAACTTGGAGAATATTATGCCAAGGGAAATAAGCCAGACAGCGAAGGACAAATATTACTTGATTCTGCTTTTATGAGATATCTAAAATAGTTAAACTTGTGGTGACAGAGAGAAAAGAATGATTTTAGCTGAATTTTGAAAGAAGGAGAATTGGGGATTTGCTATCTAATGTACTTAAAATGTTATTATAGAGACCCGTGCTACATTGTTCCTATAGACAACAATAACAATATGCATATTTAACTATCTGTTAAGTGAGTATATTTCATGTTGTGTTCTTACAGCAATAATAAGCAAAGGAAAGAGAAGCTATTATATAATTAGTTTGTTTCACTATCTCAGAACTTTAATAGCTTGATTATTGAATACGTCACTGAACTCCCATTCTTTCTTTATTTCCTTGTTATAACTTATCTATAAAAATATTCAAAACGTAGTTTTAGATAAGGCGTGTGTGCGTGTTTGTGTGTGTGTGTGTGTGTGTGGCACGAATTCGGGGAAATAACAGAAGTAAGAGCAGATAGTCAACTCATAGTCTCAAATGTCACTTCCTCTGTGGAGCATACTTTAAACCCCAGCTCAGGATGATTCTCTTCATTCTCTCTGTTCTTATAACTCTGTGGCATTTATTGACTAAATGTATGTCAAAGCACAACAAGATAAAAATGTGTCATAACCAGTCTGGCTGTTCATGTATATCTCGCACATAATGGGTACTAAATAAATATTTGATTGCTAAATGAAGTAAAACAATTTTGGAAGTTCTTGAAAACTGTACGTTTTTTCATATATAAACCTACTTGAATGAAAACTGATACAAAAGTATTAATATTAAGTAATGACTGATGGTTAATTATCTGTCTACTCTGATCGTTCTTTTATTGAGTTTTAAAAAAAACTCAAAAAGGCTTGTTATCGTTGAAAGAATACCATAAATATATCTACCCCAATTTCTCCCAAATTCTATGCCCAAACCAAGTCTTTTATAAGCTACTAATGTGTTTCTCATTTTAATTCCTAGGTGCTTGACACACTAAAACATTTTATGATTCTGATTGTCTGTTCTATGCAGTAATCTAAATATCAGCATTTAACTTTGATTTCTGGATAATTCCTTAGGCTTACACCATTCTACCAAATGCCCTTGAAAACACGACAATCTGCTTTCATCCTCCCATCCCTGACTGACCTTTTTTTTCTATAGCCTCTTCCCTGAAACTTCTGAAACCTTTCAACACAACACAGTAATACAGTGCTACTAAATAACAGGGAGCTCTGATGTCTAATATTTATCTCTGTAATTTGACTATCTTTCAAACCATTTTCCCCCAGTCATTGTCTGTCTCATCCTCTCTTATATGTCTCGGAGCCACCTAAACACCCTGAACTTCATAAATTCCAAGAGTTTTAGAGATTTTTTTCCTTTATCCCCAAGGCCTTGAAGTTTTGTTCTGACCTACAAGCTCTTACAGGTCTCAAAATCTCAATTTTGGACTTAGACTTTGAACCACATGAATTCCTCTTTTTATCAGTTTTTTTTTTCTTTCTGGAATGGTATACAGAAGATTTAGTTCTTCAACACAGTCTGTCAAGGTCTTACAGCTTGAATTTCAGCAAGCACAAGAAGAATTCCCTGGTGCTTCTGAATCTACAGAAGGAAAAATAAACGAGAATATGAATCTTTAAGAGACTCCTGGAAAACATAAAGCAGGCTTGAAAAATAATTTACACGTCTCTGCTGTATACAGAGAGTCATTTTTCTCATCATTAGCACACTACTGTTATGACTGCCATATTTGGTCATAATAGAAGTTGGTTCTCAAGAAATAACATATTCCTAAGAGTGGGACCTTTGATGTTTAGAAATAGCTAAAAGATTAGATGATTCATATCTTAGATGTAATATCCACAACTCCATCCTTTAACCTATGTCTAAGTCTGTGACTCATACTATATACAATTTGAAACTCAGGGAAGAGTCACTTTTAATTGCTTATTGGCATAAATTAAGCTAAAATGAGTAATTATAGGTCTAAAACAACACCTCTTGTCTCTCTCTTCTAAGCGCATGTTTTCACTGACAAATTGCTTTTCCCTTGTGCCATGAGACTAGCCTCAGCCAAATCATCCTTGTCCATCATTATTGGTTTACGAGTTAGGTTCTCATTAGCTCACACATTTCCTATATACAGGTGATAAGAATAAATCCTCTCTTACATGAGATGGAAAAGTCTACCAGTCACAGAAGACCCAAGATGATAAGTATAATCCTCATCATATATAGAAAATCTGCCTAATAAACAAGCACAGAGGAGAGAAAAACCAAGAGACAGATTCCTGAGGGTCAGTGTTGTGACTCAAAGAGCAGAGTGCATGCTCTAGATTTGATCCTAGGCACTTCAAATCCCTCAACGCACTGTGCAGAGTACACCCAACACACACTCACAAATGGAGGATATCTCTGGTGATATTTTCTGGGCACTTAGGCTCATTCATGCACAATGCATTTTAACAATGAGTTTGTCAAACTCACGGATTGGTAAAACTTTTTGCTTAAAGTCCATTATGGAATACTATGCAGCTGTTAAGAGAGATGAAGTCATGAAATTTGCTATAAATAGATAGACATTTAGGGGGTATGGTGCCGCCAGCAGGTCAATCTGTACCTGTGAGGCGAGTGCATCAGCAGCCTCATGGCGCCTTCAGACTTCCAGATACTCCCAAATTGCTGCTGTGCCTTTGGCCAGACCCCAAAAACTTGGAGCAAAGTTTACCAAGAAAGTTAATGGCCAAAAGTTAGGTATGTGGGAAACATACCCACAAGCCACCTCCGGCTCAGCTATATAATTGGAGGCATGGCCTCTCTGGTTCCTGATTGACCTGCTTAATGGCCATCATCCCAGAGACTCAGAAACAAATCTCGAAATCCAGCAGCTTTTGGCAGAAATACGTCTGGTCCCTGTAGTAGGTTACCGGTGCTGGGCCAACCCAGGTGGGAATAGGTTTCATGCCTTGGCCTGTTCCTCCCAGTGGCCCAGTGTCCACCATTCTTCAGAGGTCACTGGACAGTCAGGCTTGGGCCCCCAGTGACGAGACACGCAGGGCCTCACGGGATGGGGGTGGAGCCAGTCCTGTCCTCCCCACCCCAACAAGAACCCAAGTCAACACCCACGAACCGCCTCCTGGCTCCTGATCAAGCTGCTTAACGACCATGATCCCAGAGACTCAGAAACAAATCTCGAAACCCAGTGGCTTTTGGCAGAAATCCCTCCAGATTTAAGTGTGAAAATTTTGGAATTTCAAAATCACATGGCCCTACTTCAGCCATGCGACATCATATGTTATTCATAACCAGCAATAGAAAACAAATTGTCTATTGTTGCCTTTTCGGCAGATCTGAGTGTTGGGGTAAAATCCCAAATAATAATGGTGGGTCTGGTGTCAAAATATTGAATGTGATCAAAGTAGAGAGAGAGTAATGTGGAAATCATCTGCCCCACGGGTAGGGGAAGAGTGTGGGATGGGGGTACACTGGGGTTTTTGGTGGTGGAGAAAGGGCACTGGTGAAAGGTACGGGTGTTTCATTGTATGACCGAGACTTAGACCCGAAAGCTTTGTAACTGCTCTCATGGTGATTCAATAAATAAAATTATAAAAAATGAAAAAAAAAGTAAGGTGAAGTTCATGCACAATTCAATCAACTAATCAGTGGCTGAGTAAATAGCAGTACTCCTACATAAATAAATAAATAAATAAATAAACAAACGAACAGTATGATGCTAAGTGAAATGAGTCAGAAAGAGAGGGACAGACATAGAAGTACTGCACTCATTTGTGGAGTATAAAATAACATAACATGAGGCTGATACCCAAGGACAGTAGTTACAAGGGACAGATAGACTGCTCCATAGCTGAAAGCCTTCCTCATGAGTGGAGGAGAGAAGGCAGCTGGAATAGAGAAGGGATCACTAAAAAAATGATGTCTGGAGGAATCAGTCGGGATGGGAGATGTGTGCAGAAAGTAGATAATGGTCCAAACATGATAACCTCTCAGTATCTGTATTGCAAACCATAATGACCAAAAGTAGAGAGAGAGTATGAGGAATCATGTCTGCCATGGAGGCAGGGGGAGAGTGGAGAAGTGGGGGCTATACTGGGAATATTGGTGGTGGGTAATGTGCACTGGTGGAGGGATGGGTGTTTGATCCCAGAAGTGCTTATTATCTCATCCTTATTTTGGACAAACTGGCAGGCTACCGAATGTAACCTGCCACATGGCAGAGTCTGGCAAACTCCCCGTGGTGTACTCAATATGCCAAATACTAGTAACAATGATGGGTCTCATTCTCCTAACCCTGAAAGAGCCTTGAATATGGCACTTTTTAAAAAATCTCAGGGCTAGGATAAAGGAGACGTTACTGGGGCCTGCTCGAGGTAATCGACGAACAACAGGATGGTCGTGATCATGATCATAAAATATATTTTAAATAAAATTTTTTAAAAAGTCCATTATAGTGCATTTGACTCACTTTAAAATACTTGCTTAATATATATATGAAATACTTACCATTATATATAAAATATAACCTTAAAATTTGAAAAACCTAAACCGTATATTACAGTATACTCATTGGGGTTACAACTATAGTTGCTGCATATAAATTACTTCCCTCAATTCCTGCCATCTAAGACTTAAAGATTTGTCTCTGCATCTTTAATAAAGTCTTCCTACTTCCTTCATATTGCATCTAAAGTTTTCAACACCCTGACTGCTATTATGTACATACCATTCTTTTTAATAAAAAATGTCTTTTTCCTTGTTTAAATTATATTATCCTAAAAGTCACAGGATTTTACATTAGTTCAGGTCCCCAGAACTCATAGATAAAGGCCTAAATCTCTCAAAATGTTTTGGGGACACATTTTTAACAGCTGTGTAAAACACTGATTTTTTTAAAATAGCAGATTATTTCAGAGATTCATTCTGATTCAGAAGCTTCTGTTAGATGTAATAAACTTTGAAGCAATTACTAAAACAGAATCTGAATGAAAAATAACCCATGATTATTGAATGTAGGCTCAAACCTACATACAATTCTGTAGATTCAGCTTCTTCTGAACTCCCTAGTTAACTATTCTGGGAAATTATTCATTTATCTACTTCTGTGCCATGAGACAGAAACATTTTGGGGAATGGAGCATTTTGTTGCATGGTGTCTAGTAAACTTAAAATCCATTCATGCCCAACTCTTATTGTAAACCTAAATTGAAATGTCTAAAAGTCTACTTTATAATGCATATTATAGACTGAATGTAATTTTTTTATTTAATAGAATATATTATTTTAAGTTTATACTTTATAACAATTTTATCACTTACAGAGTACATCATGTGGCACTCCCATCTTTTCAACCCCAGAATACATATCAGAATTTTTACTTTTATCTTACTAAATTCCTGACATATTTGATATATTTGAATGTTCCTCTCACCTAGAATCTGATTAAAAAGAAAAACAAATCAATTTGAAGAATGTAGAACTCAATTCATTTAGATAGAGTGAAAATTCAGGAATGAGTTCTTGTTTTATACACTGTCTAGTGCTTTTTTTGTAACCCCTAAATAAATCAGAGTTGACATATTATGAGACACAAATCATATCATGCTATTAACACATAACCTAAAAAACTAAATTTTCTAACACTCAAGGAACAGTGGAATTGCTTCTAGACTAATCTGCTGGTGTCTCTGTTTATTAGAGTGGGAGGAAGAGTAAGCCTTCAATGAGCAAGCTTTTTCATGAAAAAAAAAAAAGAGAGAGATGTGTAAAAACTGACACCAAGACAACTACAGTAATTCCAGCTACAAATTTGTTAAAACTGGAAAATAAGCTTAGTAAACACACAAAATAAAAGCCTACACTGGTAGTAAGGAGAGCTGAGAACTCATTTCACAAAACAGAACCCCCATCAAAACACTGGAAATGTACTAGTGCTAGCTATAATTACCATTAGAGGTTGAATGAAGATGAGCTCCAAATTAGAATAATTCCATATCTGAGCTATTAGTTAAGTACTGCAATGAATAATAGTGTGCATATGTACTTCAGGTATAATGAATGTTTTTGTGTCCTGGGGTAGATACTACATAGTGGAATTGCTGGATCATATGGTAGCTCTAGTCTTACTTTCCTAAGAAATCTCCATTCTGATTCCCACAGGGGCTGAATCAGACAATATTTTCACCAGCATGGATGATTGTTCATTTTTCACCACACTCCCTCCAACACAGATTGTTCCCAGGCTCCTTAAGTATGTATCATTCTCAACAGTATAATATCTCATTGCCATCTTGATTTATATTTTCCTGACTGATCAGATGTGACGGTGAACATTTTTTCCCAATGCCTATTAACTTCAACCTGTCTTCAGAGAACTATGTGTTCATTTCCTTTCCCAGTTTTTGATAGGGAGTTTAAATTTGGGGGTTTTGAATATGTGGTATATATAAAGGAATGCAATGCAATTGCAAGGAATGATGAAACCATGCAAATTTCTGCAACTTGGATGGATCTAGAGGATATCATGTTAGGTGAAAGAAGTCAAAAGATGAAGGATAAATGCTAGATCATCTCACTTATCTGCATTATACAGAATAATAGGAGAAAGGAATATAAGGTATCAAAGTGGAGATACCCAGGTGACCCTTTTATTCAGATTATAGAAATGAGTAGGACAAAGTAGGAAATGAACAGAGGGAAAAATAAGAAGAAGAGGTCAGGAAAGATTAGGGGCAAGGGTTAGGGACCTCTAGCTCATTGGTCAGACAGAGGTGTGGTACATGTATAGATCTAAACCACACAGCAAACAACACTGTAAGCATGAGACCCACACCACAATTAAAAAAAAACTTGAAAATGTGCCTCTGAAGAGGCAAGTAGAGAAGTGGGAGAAACTTAGGGCCATTGGTGGAGGGAAAATGACACTGGTGATGGGATTGGGGTTAGATCATTGTATGCCTAAAACTCTACTATAAATAACTGCAAATCATGGCGAATAAATAATGAATAAATAATAAAAATAAAATAAGTGGTTCCAACTTTATTTAAGAAAGTTTTCAGTCTATGTCCCCAAATACAAAATAAATAAATGAATAAGAAAATAAATAACCACAACTTGGGCAGAGAAATAGGTACACAAAGCAGGACACTTTGTGTCTGACTTGGGTTCAATTTCCAGCACCATATATGGTCCCGTGAGCCCTGTCAGGAGTGATCCTTCAGCATAAAACCAAGAGTGAGCCTTGAGCACAGACAGATGTGACAAAAGAAGGGAAAAGGGGAGAGGAAGAGGAAGGGGAGGGGGAAGGACAGGGGAGGAAAGGGAAAGAAAAGGGGAGCGGAGGAGAGGAGGAGGGAGAGGGAGTGGGTAGGAAAGAAAAAAGAAAAAGAAAGAGAAGAAGAAAGAAAGAAAGAAAGAAAGAAAGAAAGAAAGGAAGGAAGGAAGGAAGGAAGGAAGGAAGGAAGGAAGGAAGGAAGGAAGGAAGAAAGAAAGAAAGAAAGAAAGAAAGAAAAAAAGATCTCTCTTTGTCTTAAGAGAAGACCAGTTTATTATCTGGAGAAATTAAACTAGAGGATGTCTGGCTGGGAGCCCTCAGAGACTTTGATAACTGAAACCCTAACCTGAGAGAGGAAGGAAAAATGTGTATTAAAATATTGGGACTCTCAACCTTTCACACCATTTAGATTTCAGAACATTGGCAATCAGGCATACACTCTCCAGGTCAAAGATCATGGATTTTCTCTAAGGAAGAGAGCCAAAAGAAAAAATATCTCTAGCCAAGGAGAAAAAATATTTGAGATAAAGACATTAGAAATATAGTTAATCGATTCACACAGTTTTTGATCAATTTATCAAAGCCCCTCTTAAATATAACCAGCAAACACCTGTAGAACAACTCAAATATAAATGTAGAGTCAAAAATAAGAAAAACACTGAAAGAAAGGAAACAAAAATTTTTCTCTTCATGAGGGAAAAAGCCTGGCAAGCAATGTATGAGAATTTAAAGACAAACTGTATCCAATGAACAGGAATAAAATCAAGTATCTGTAAGTATCTGTATGCATATGTGCATATATAAATATATATATTCAGTAAGTAAGTAAGTAAGTAAGGCCCTCCCGTTGATCATCGATTTGCTCGAGCGGGCCCAGTAACGTCTCCATTGGAGACTTTGTTGTTACTGTGTCTGGCATATCGAATACTCTCGGTAGCTTGCCGGGCTCTCCCAGAGGGGCGGAGGAATCGAACTCGCTCGCTTCGACAGCACATATACTAAAATTGGAATGATACAGAGAAGATTAGCATGGCCCTGAGCAAGGATGACACGCAAATTCGTGAAGCGTTCCATATATTCAGAGATAACAGTAATTTTTTAAAATTTAACTTACTATTAGTAAGTTAACAGCTTTACTCTTAAGCTAGAAAAGTTCAATGAGTCAGAGGTAGAGTTGAGAAAATCTCTCGAAAAATATAGGACAATATTACAGTATAAAAATAAGGAAGAAAACATAAGATTTCAGGAAAAATTCAGATTGCCCAAAACCTTATTAATAGGGTTTCTACAAAGGAAAACAAACACAAGAGAAAATCATCAAAAAATTGATAAAATTTCTGAAACTGAATGACATTTTTTTGAACTGAAAGGCTCATGACAATCTTCCTATGAAGGAAAGCAAAACTCTACACATCCATTAAACAAATATTATATAATAAATCAGATCTTAATGGTCCACCCTCTCTCTCATTTCAGTGTCTGGTAAGGCAATAAGATCTTCCATTCTCTGAAGCAACTCACAGATGTCTCTCCTCAAGCAATAAGATGTGTTCTTGCCTTCTTCCTAAGACTATTCTGCATTTTTATCCAAGGAATATGATGCCCCATTTGACAACCACACAAATACCCACCCTGAAATTGAAAGCAAAAGATTTGACCAGTAGAGATAGGGAATTAATAGATAAAATGTACTCCTTCTTACTTCATACGTGAGCTGGAGGGATAGCACAGTGGTAGGGCGTTTGCCTTGCATGCGGCCCACCCGAGCAACCCAGGATCGATTCCCCAACACCCCCTCTTGGTGAGCCCACAAGCTACCGAGAGTATCTTGCCCAGACGGCAAAGCCTGGCAAGCTACAGGTGACATATCCAATATGCCAAACACAGTAGCAATAATTGTCACAGTGGAGACACTACTGGGCCCGCTCCAGCAAATAGATGAACAATGGGAGGACAGTGCAGTGCTACTTCATACGTATTCTCCTGAGATATATTGCATGCTGAATGATATGAGAACATTATACTTATTTTCTCCTTCGCTGATTTTATGTGTCACCTCTGAATTCTAGATTTTCACTACCAATAAATCATAATAATAAGCTTTTACCTCACCCCACTCCATGGTTATTCAATATTAAAGTACAAGAAGATATAGAATAAAATTTTAGACTAAGTAAAGTAAAGGCCCTCCCGTTGATCATCGATTTGCTCAAGCGGGCCCAGTAATGTCTCCATTGGAGACTTTGTTGTTACTGTGTTTGGCATATCGAATACGTCACAGGGAGCTTGCCAGGCACTTGGGATAAAGAATAAAATCTTAAAACTTCTGGAGAGAGAAAAATAGGTCACACAGAAAAGATCACATATTAGAAATATAGAAAAAAATAAAGCAAAGTCTTCTAAATTCTGAGAATAAAATCTTCAACTTTTATATCCAGAGGCAAAAAGTAGCATCTGAAAATATCCAACATTGATTTATGGGGAAAAAAATTCTTAGTAATTTAAAACTAAGTGACAACAAAAACTAAGTGACAAAGTTAAAACTAAGTGACAACAAAAAAATTGAAAAATGAGAAGAATAGACACTTTCTCAATGGAGACCTACAGATGGTCAATAAATATATGAAAAAAAGTTCATCATTTATCAGGAAAATGAAAATGAAAAGTGAGAGTGACGATCACGGTCACAGTCACGGTCCTCCCATTGTTCATAGATTTGCTGGAGTTGGCCCAGTAACGTCTCCATCATGAGACTCATTGTACTGTGGCTGAGCCAGGTTCAATTCCTCCACTCCTCTTGGAGAGCCCGGCAAGCTACTGAGAGTATCTCGCCCGCATGGCAAAGCCTGGCAAGCTACCTGTGATATATTCAATATGCCAAACACAGTAACAACAAGAGATTGATAGACTTTTTAAAAAAAAAGTATGAACACAACAAGTGCTAGCATGGATGTGGGGGAAAGGAGCTTTCTATTGTTTGTGGGAATATTTATTGGCTTATCCTCTATGGAAAATAGTATGAAGATGTCTTAAAAAAAAAAACCCTAAGAATTGAACTTCCATACAACTCCAAAATTCCACTGTTTGGTATCTACTCCCAAGAATTTCAAAACACTATTTTGAAAGACATAGGTACTTCTATGTTCACTACAGAACTATTACAATAGCCATGATCAGGAAACAACCCATGTACCCAAGAACATATCAGCGGATTAAGAAATTGTGCATATATATATGTATATATATGTATATATATATTTGTGTGTATATATAAATCTTGGACATATAAAAATAAATAGTATATTATAGCACTGTAGCACTGTCCACCCATTGTTCATCAACTTGCTCAAGCAGGTCCAGTAATGTCTCCATTGTGAAACTTGTTGTTACTGTCTTTGGCATATCCAATACGTCATGGGTAGCTTGCCAGGCTTTGCCATGTGGGTGAGATACTCTTGGTAGCTTGTCGGGTTCTCCGAGAGAGGTAGTATATTATAAATATAAATATATAAATATATGTAGTATATTATAAATAAATAAATATATAATATATAAATATATGTATTTCTTCTCGGCAGAGCCTGACAAGCTCCCCATGGCGTATTCAATACGCCAAAAACAGTAACAACAAGTCTCACAATGGAGATGTCACTGGTGCCCACTTGAGCAAATCGATGAACAACGGGAGGACAGTGCTACAGTGATACATGTATTTCTTCTAAAAACAAACTAGAAATAGACTTATGTACAAGCATCAATAAATACTCTAAATGTAAATAGCCCAAATGCTAAAATTAAAAGACAATGATTATCAAACTGGTAAAAAAAGGAGATGAATAAACATATAGGGGTTCAAATAGGTAAAATATAAATCATGGAAAAAAGATACGTATTATGAAAAGAAAATTGGAGTTACTAAATTAAAATCAGACAATAAAGACTTCAATTTGAAGACAATTATAATAGAAGATATTTATTTAAAATGTTGAGAAGCCAATGTTTACAAAAAGTTACATTAATATCTATATGCACATAATCACAGAACTTCAAAATAAATGAAGCAAAAAATTGAAATAACTGAAAAGAGATAGAAAAAATATTACATTTAGATATTAAAAACTTCCCTCTTATAACTGGTAGAATAAACAGACTGAAAATCAAAAGATAGAAATTCTCCAACAATACCGTTACAAAATTTGTTTGAATATAATGTTTTACCTAAAATTGCACTGTTCTGTCTTCCCGTTGTTCATCGACTTACTAGAACAGGCACCAGTAACATCTCTATCGTGAGACTTGTTGTTACAATTTTTGGCATATCGAATACATCAGTTTCCTGCCCCTGCGCCTGGCTGTCCTCACCTTGGAGGGGGGCGGGTTGAGTTTCCCCCCTTCCTCCCCGAGCAGAGCCCCAGCAGCCGAAGACCTCCAGAACCAGCCACAGCTATGCTGAGACTACTCTCCACATGTCCAGAGAAGCCTCATGCATGAAGGAACCGGCAGAGGAACCCAGGCATGTGGGTCCTGGGGCTGAGATCTCCAAGCCTGCTCGGATTGGGACTGGGCCTTCTCCACCCAGATCCCCCATCTTCCACTAGGTAGGCGTCACACACACCAGCTGCCACGGGCGCCAGGTTGGTCTCATCAAGGGCCAAGACCCAGAGACTATAAAATCCAGCTCCCAGAAGTGCGCAGCTGCGCGACGTCTTACTATCTCATTCTTATTTTGGAGAACCTGGCAGGCTACCGAAAGTATGCTTTCCACACGGCAGATTCTGGCAAACTTCCCGTGTTGTACTCAATATGCCAAATACCAGTAACAATAATGGGTCTCATTTTCCTAACCCTGAAAGAGCATTGAATATGGCTCTTTTAAAATCTCAGGGCTAGGAAGAAGGAGACATTACTGGTGCCTGCTCAAGGCAATCAATGAACAGCAGTATGATGGTGATTGTGATCGAATACATCATGGGTAGCTTGCAGGCTTTGCTGTGTGGGCGGAATACTCTCAGTAGCTTGCTGGCCTCTCCAAGACGGGCGGAGGAATCAAACCCAGGTTGGAAGCATGCAAGGCAAATACCCTACCCACTATGCTATCGCTCCAGTCCACCTAAAACTGCAGAATACCTTTTTATCTTAAGTGCACATAGTAAAGTCACCAGAGTAGACCATATGCATGGCAATAAAGTAAATCTCAATACATTACACAAAATAAATCATACAGAACATGTTTACTAAACAAAGAGATATGAACATTAGAAATAAATAACAAAATCCTAAATACTTTAAAATTATAAAAGAACCTCTTACTTTAGGAAGAAATCATAAGGGACATTGGAAATATTTTCAACCACATTAAGATGAAAATATGCATCAAAATCTGTGGGATATAGTAGTATTTGAATATGTGTAACTAATCAGTATAGTAACTACCAGCTACATGAAACTCTACATTTCAATTTTAATTATTTTAAGTTAAAAAAGTTTAATTTAATAAATCACGATAGTCATATTTCAAGCTTTCAGTAGAAATATGACTACTATTGAACAGTTCAAAATACACTTCCAGTATCACAGAAAGGTCTATTGCTAGCATTGTCTTAGAGAAAGTAAGCAATCACTAAAAGATTACTTTGAAAACCAGAGAGATAGTTCAAAGGGCTTTAGTACATGCCTTGCATGTGGACGTTGTGAATTCAATCTCCAGCACCACACAGTCCCCCAGCACAGCTGGACCAAGTATTGCTAGAAGTGACCCAAGATCCTCTGAGTGGTGTTTGTGAGGCTCTTCACCCAAACCGATTACTTAAGTGTCCAAAAGCAATTATCTAAGATTGCCCTTTAAGAATTTCAAAAGACATATCTACATAAACATTTGTACATAAACATTGTTCACAGTAGATTTATTCATAGTTCAAAATAGGAAGCAACCAGATGTCCAACATCTGGTAAATGGAGAAACAAATTATAACACATTCATACAATAAATACTGAAGCCCCGACCAAAAGGAACAGATTACTGGTACACAAAACATGGATAACAGAAACATGCTGAAAGATAAAGCCTTATAAGAATACATGTGATGGAATTACATTTGAAATGCTAATCATGGTGATAGAAGATATCAATGTTTATGTCGGCTGATATAGGAAGAGGACTGGGAAGAGGTCCCGGATTGCCTTTTATGGTAATGGAAATGTTCTGGGTCTTGATTGTATGGTAAATACACATGCATGTGAGATTTTTCTAAACTCAGCACTTGCACTGCTTAAAAATTATGTAGTTTATATGTAAATTACATCTCAACAACACTGATTTAAGAACTAAATTATAATTACAAGGTGTTCACACATGGAGAGATAGAGAAAAAATAAGAAAAGGAGCATTCTAAATAAAAGAGAATTATGACCAAGTTAGGAAAATGAAGAAGAAAAGGCAAAATG
The DNA here is from genome assembly GCF_029834395.1 of Sorex fumeus. NCBI lineage: Eukaryota > Metazoa > Chordata > Mammalia > Eulipotyphla > Soricidae > Sorex > Sorex fumeus. Next base: position 9,745,188 of record NW_026606066.1, read on the forward strand.
AAGAATATAAAGATAAAATGAAAGGGCTCTCTAAGCCCCTGAGGACCTAATGATATAGAGTTGGTGCTTCATATTTCACTATATGTGATTTCAAGAGCAGAAACGGAGAAGCGTTCACACCAATAATTATAGTTATTGATGTGTCCTAGTATGTTTTATGTGCCAGATATGGTCCAAGGCACTGCAAGTTTTAACTCATCTGAAACTCATAACACCTTCTCTATAAAGGTAGGTACGCCATGAAATATTCATTTTACAACAGAAAAATGAGGCAGAGAGCACTTCAATTTGAGCCAACTGCTTATACTGGTCATTCAAGATGTGAGGACATTCAAGCTCCCAGAGTCTACTTTATTGGCTATTCTCCCTGTATCAAAAAGGCTTCCAGTACTTTGTTAGTGACATACTCTAGATTTATTTGTTCAAGTGCCACGAATCTATTTAAAATAGTGCCCTTCTGATTAAACAAGTCTTTCCCTCTGGCAACTGGTTCTGATGCACTTGGCCTGGAAGCCAACAGCTTTGCACACAGGATCCTCCTACAATAGTTCTAGACAGTGATGGAAAAGTTTTTTAAGCTGAAGCAAAGAGCCATCTTTAGGGAAACCAGAGTCAATTTACTTTGATTTTAAAATGAAGGGTTTGGGGTGCTGATACCCTGCCTCCACCAGACCCAGATCGGTCTGTAACACAATCTGACTCTTGAATACTTAAAAATAGAGATAATTGAACACCCCACGCTGTGATGTGGGGCCTTGAAATTCAGTGCTGAATTCAGTGGTGGGAGTGCTGATTTGCATTAACTTAGTCATGCCCACCTCAACAACTTAGGTAACTGATGTTAGGTCCCTAGAGTTTCCTAGGAACCTGATTGTTCTTAGGAACATGCTAGACTAGAAATCAGACCAAGATTTTATTCCTAGTTCTGTGTTTAAGTAGTTCTGCAACCTTAGACAGTTTATCCAGTTTCTCTGACTTTTAGTTCTTTTATCAATACATTTTGAATACAGTCACTTACAGCTAATTCCGCAATTCTTGGAAGTCAGTCAGAAAACTTTAAAAAATTGCCTATCTGCAATAAAAGTATCCTAAATAACATGTATGTATATATGCATGAATATCTATATACATATATAGATATAATTATATATTTATATATCTATATAACTACATAGATATAATTAAGACATTTTCCTGCCCTAAAGTATTTTTTCTGAGATTTCTTTATAATTATGAGATCCTATTAGATTTTTCTTTACTTCATAATGAGGCTATTAAGTGTTCCTGTATTAGTAACAAGAGGGTAATAGACAAGTCCCAAACGGGTCAGCGCTTCATAAAGAAGTCTACATGAGCTGTAGAAGTAGAGGTGGGGTTTGGGAAAGTACTCTACAGCAGGTCTGGGTAACTCAACTTACCTCCTTCATTGTTAAAAAGACCTCCTGATTTAAAAAAAAAAAAAAAAAAGACCAATGAGACCAATGACAACTCATCCTTCCAGCAGGAAAAAAACTCAAAGGACAAAAAGTGAAAAGATAGAAAGAAATACTAAAAATATCACAGAAAATATTGTCTGCAAAATGGTTTTAATTCAAAAACAAAGAAAGTAGAGTTTATGTCACTGTGTAGGATGTCATTTGAGTTCACTAGATTTCATTTACCTAAATCAGAAAGCAGTATTTAAATATGGATACCTTCAACTCAAGAAAAAAAAGTATAAGGATGGGACAGAAAAGAGTTCAGCCTGGTAAGGCTCTTGCTTTGCATGTGGTCAATTTGGGTTTGAACCCCAGCACTTCATTTAGTCCCCTTGAGAACCACCAAGAGTGAATCGAGTGCAGAACCAGGAATAAGACAAGCATCAACAAGTGTGGCACAAAACCAAAAAAAAAGGGATAGAAGGGAAATTTGAATGAAACCTTGGATAGACCTACTTCCCCATTTTAATGTTAGGAAAATTAACAGAGAAAAACTTCTTAAATAGCAAATTTGTTACAGATCTATTGCTATCACTATTGATGTGATTATAAATTAGAATGGTTTCATAATTTCTTTCTTATATTTTATTATAACACAGAAATAAACCTAATTTTAGAATACTGATTCTTGTAAGCTGTAATTGTATTGAATCCATTATCTCATAATCTTTTGGTATTATTTTTAGGATTTTCTATATATAACATTTATATGCATGTAGATAGTTTTTTTTGTTCATTGTCAATTTAGATACCAATGACAAATCAAATTTGAATTATTTCTGTCAATTTCCTTAAAATAAAGTTTTTGAATAAAAGCATTTTGTATTAAAATATT